>NW_006400013.1:1442833-1444220 GCF_000299155.1 Elephantulus edwardii
GGGGGGGAGGAAGAACTTCAAAAATCCCAACTCACTTCCAGCTCAGGAAGGGGAGGCTGAGCAGAGAAGTTACTGAGAAGAAATGTGCACATAAAAAAGATGCTCTGAGATTTAATGATTTCTGTAAAAACATTTGCAGTCATGTTTAATGACTACCATTTATTCATTTTCCTGCAATAATCCAAACTTTTTCTGATAGTATCACTGTATTTTTGTCTCTTTAATCCTCATCACTTCAGTGAGTGGGTGATTTTTGTTTTGTTTTATAGTTAAAAATAGAAAAGTGGATTCCAAAACAGAAGAAAAAAGAAAAATAAAGCCAAGAAGTGGGTGGTGTGTATGAATCACTTAGCCTTTATGACCATCAGTTTCTTCAACTGTAAAATGGAGATTGTATTTGTTCCTACTTCAAAGAGCAAAGATGTCACTTTGAGAACTAGGGTGCACCTGACCCAGGGTATGGTGTTTTCAGTCACCTCATTTACATATGAAGGCTGGTCAGTGAATAAGAAGACTGAAGAAGCATTGATGCCTTTTAATTGTGGTGTTGGCAAAGAATGCTGGATCTATCATGAGCTGCCAGAAGAACAGATCTTTCTTGGAAGAAGAGTTGCCAGAAGGCTCTTCAGAAGTGAGGATGGTGAGATTTCATCTGGAATATGGGACATGTTATCAGAGGCCAGTCCATGGATGAGGACTCATGCTTCGTCAAGTGGAGAGTCGAAGATAAAAATGAAGACGTTCAGTGAGATAGAGTGACACAGTGACTGCAGCAATGGGTTCAAACATAACAATGGGGGGACCAGGCAATGTTTTGCTCTGGAATACACTGAGTTGCTAAGAGTCAGAACCTACCCACAGGACTAGCCTCAGAGGAAGTAGATATCTGCTTTCACCTCTCACTGGAGGCTCAGGCACCAACCCAGCAGGTCAGAGACAAGATCTGGTTTTTTGAGGAAACTAGGAGACATCCAGTTTGGTGGAGAGTCAGTGAAAAAAGAGGAAGAACTTCAGTGAGAAAGATTGACACAGTGGTTACAACAAAGGGCTCCAGGAGAGCAGCAATTGTAAGGACTGCGCAGGCTGGGGACACGGCTTTTCATTCTGTTGTAGACAGGGTCACTGTGAGTCAGCCTCAACTCCACAGCATCTAAAGGAAAGATCCATGGCAGGGAGTAGCTATGAGGTCCTCAAAGAACATGAGATTACGGGGGCAACACTAGAGAGATGATGAGGACCAGACCCACGCAGGAAACACAGGAGAGGGAGAAGGTCATGCTGGGCAGGAGGAACAGAGTGAGAGCCCAGGTGCGTGCTGAGAATGGAACCCAAAGGTCACGATGTTCCTAATAAGCTGTCAAGTGAGTTATGACCAGGATGAATCAGG
>NW_006400013.1:1444754-1446217 GCF_000299155.1 Elephantulus edwardii
CCCAACCCCAATGTCAGTCCTGTTTTACAACAGTGGCACCATGCAGTATTTGTCCTTTTGTGCTGAGATACTTCACTCAGCATAATGTCCTCCAGAGTCACCCATTTTGAATAATATTGCATGAGTTCCTTGTTTTTCAATGTGGCGTAGTATTCCGTTGTGTGGATATACCACAGCTTCTCTATCCATTCGTTTGTTGATGGACACTTAGGTTGTTTCCAGCTTCTTGCTGTTGTGAACAAAGCCGTGATAAAATTTCAATGAACATTTACAGAGATTTTGGATTTCCGTTCATTCATTGTTACACTTTTCTCCCTGCAGGCCTGGGTTTGTTGTGTTTTTTTAAAAAATTTCGTTGGAACTGAGTCTTCAGGTGAAGGTGCATGTGAGTAGCCGCTGGATTTTGAAAGGTGAGTTATTCTTGTTTTGGTTGAAGGTCAGCTATGGACTGTTTGATTTATTTTGTTTTGTTCACAACCATATGTGAGCGGGTGTTAATTGTCTTTGACATAAACATTCTCCTAGGTGGTACAGCACTGCTCTGTCAATTTGCTGTGCTGAGGTAACTTGGAAATGCTGTGATACTGAATGCTGGTTTGTCAAATGCCATATGATTACTCATGGTAGACAGCGTTTGGTGGAGCTCCCAGATTAAGACAGGCTTGGAAGCAGGAGTGGCATCCACTTCCTAAACTCTACGAACTTTGATAAATGATGGTAGGGTAGTTATAGAAGATTTCCAAGCATTATGTTTTTTCCCAAGGACTGGCCCCTTCCTGACAGTATGCCCAAAGTATGTGAGGCTCTAAAACGTATAGAAAATTCCAGAACCTGCGCAAGAAAATAAGAAAAGCAATCCAATTACTAATATATGTGAGGTGAAGTTTCACTATCCTCGCCTCCAAAGAGCACCCTGGCTGCACCTTTTCTAAGACATATCTATTGTTTTGGCAGTCCATGGGATATTCAGCACTCTGCAGTGCCATCAGCAGCTCTGTGGGGAAAAGATGGAGAATTTCCTCCTGTGGGATTTATAGCCACAGAAAGCCTGCTGGAGGATCTAATATGAACCCGTTCAGAATCAACAGCAGTGAGACAGAGAGACTACCACCACCACCTCCTGTGCCAGTAATTGATTCAAAGCTCATCCAAAGTTAAAAACTACCAATTCAGTTGATGAAACAGGGGTTGCTGCTAAGGAGTTAAGGCTCAAATGTGTGCTGATTTTTAATATGAGACACTGAGATCTTAGATATGTATTAGATGCAACTGTTAGTAAGCATTCATTTTCTTTCCTTATTCCTTCTCTTTCCCATAGTGTATAAATGATCAAAAACATCAGCCCAATCCTACAACCAGGAGAAGATAACGTAGATGAATGGGCTCTTCTAAGACTCAAATCCCTATGCACATCCAAAAACTTCTCCAAAAGGGTAAAAAGGGAAGCCACTGACTGGGAAAAA
>NW_006400013.1:1447732-1450075 GCF_000299155.1 Elephantulus edwardii
GGGGGGGAAGAAGAACAAACTGGGGAGGAGGGTGGAGAAAACAGTGCAACAATGAATGGCTGAAAACCCAAAATCTCTGTAAATGTTCATTAAAACTAATAAAATTTAATAATAATAATAATAATAATAATAAAAGAAAACAAAAACAACAACAAAACAAACAAACAAACAAAACACATTAGCCCACTGGCCAGACGCTCTCTCTGGAAGTTTTCAGCATCAGTACTGGGTACACAGTGGCCCCATCACTGACCCTCTGCTGAACTGGAGCCAGGTAGCAGAATCTATCGGGAATTCCAAAGGGGTTCACTCAGTTTCACAAGTGGTTCTAATGATAATAGGAGCAGATGGGTAGGTTAACAAGTGGTTAAAGTTTATCTACTAGTGTATAACGTTGGGAGAAAGGCCTGGCAATCTGCTTTGAAAAAGTCACCGCCTTAACACTATTCTTTGGGGTATGGCTCTGCTCTGCCACACATGGATTGTTATAAATGGCAATCAACTTGACAGCAACCAGTTTGTCCTTTTGTTTATTATAGACATTTGTGTGATGCCACCAGGATACTGAGAGCAGAAACTCTTTTTTTTTTTTTTTAGTATTATTGTTTGATACTAACTCTCATGCTACAAGCAGCACAGGAGTCAGTGTCAATTACTTTCCTTCCTTTTATGACCACCTAGACCAGTGTTAGGATCTGTTAGAAAAGGGATCTGGAGTTTGAGACCAGAGACTCTTAATTTTGAATCTTAAAATTCTTTCCAAATGAATCAACGAAACACCGTGTTTTAGAAAAAAAGATGCTAGGGGGCTGGGTGGAACCCCCCTGCAGATTCTCATTATACCAGAGCATCTGTTCTAATGGTGAAGAGAAAACAGTACAGATTCTTGAGATGTGCCCACTAGAGACATCTCATCTGGAGTAACAAGGCCAAAATCTTTGTGGGTTACACTGGCTTTTGGTAGAGTTATTTGATTCGAGTGACTGCCAAATCCTAAAGTTCAAAAGACAGTCACAAGTGGGAAGTGGGGCAGCATGCTTGGGGTTGGATTCCCAGAATTCCCCAGCTTATTGTAAGCCTCTCTTACCGCAAGGTCAGCCCCCCTCTTGCTGGTGGTTGGGCTCAGCCACAGCCCCTCCCTCCCTCTGCTACAAAGAATGCAGGGGCGTCTGGATGGTAAAGCGTCAAGCACGGGCCACCCAGGACTCACACTTGATTCTGTAAACTTCTCTCAACAGCTCCCACCATGCTCATGTCAGAGGGTCATGAGGACGAAGGCAGCTGTTCTCATTAAGCCTGTTAAAGGACACACCTGATTCCTATCCTCTTGAAAATGTTTCATTGCAATTGAATGTAAACATTAGTCCAGTACACAGTGGTTTATATAGGCCATCAAACTGTTGCTCTATCTTTGGAACTTTCCATGCCTTCAACTTCTAAGTTCAAGCTTTCACCTAGTCCTGTTGATTTTTTTACTTCCAAATAACTCCGTGACATTAACCATGCCCCTTCTTTGCATTACCACCTCCCTGAATAAGTCACCTCCCTGGCTCAGCAACAGAAACAATGTCTTGGCAAATCTTTTGCCCTCTCCTTTCCCTCAAAATCTGTTCTCCACACTGCAGTCAGACGGACAGCTTCAATCCACAGACCTGGCCATTTCACTGCTTTCCCTGTGCTTAAAACCTTTCCTTCTGAGGTTGAAATGTAAGCCCTTCACATGGCCCCAGCCTGCCTCTGCAGCTTCCTCAGGACCCCAGCTCCCCCATCCTTTCCACCTGCAGCCACCTTGGTCCTCCGGACCTCTGACTCTCCCAATACGTACATGATGCCAATACATCATGTGCAGTTCAAATGACCATTTCTTTCTTAAGCATCCTCCCTTGAGGATGCCCAATGTGGGGCAAGTCTCTTTGTTTTAAACTTTCATTAACCACATTCATTTCCTTAAGAGGAATTATCTCCATTCTGTAGTTTCCGCACTCAGTTGGGTCACCCTTCTTTGGAATGGGAACAAATAAAGATCTCTTCCAGTCAGTTGGCCAAGTGGATGTTCTCCAGATTTCTTGGCACAACTTGGTGAGCATGTCCAGGGCAGCATCTATTAGCTGAAATATGTCAATTCGTATACCATCTATTCCTGGGGCCTAATTTTTTGCTATTTCCTTCAAAGCAGCTTCAACTTCTTCCTTCATCACCATAGGCTCTTGCTCAAATGTTATTTCATTAAATTCTTCTGTATCTGCCAATTCCTTTTGATACAATGACTCAGTATATTCCTTCCATCTTCTTTTAATACCTCCTGGATCATTTAATATTCTGCCTAAAGCATCCTTGATTATA
>NW_006400013.1:1450715-1459057 GCF_000299155.1 Elephantulus edwardii
GGGCTTCGTCTGACATACTTTGGGCATGTTGTAAGGAGGGACAGGTCCTTGGAAAGGGACATCATGCTTGGTAGGGTAGAGGGACAGCACAGGAGGGGAAGACCCTCTATGAGGTGGATTGATTCAGTGACTGGGGTAATCAGGATGGGTGTGTCAGAGGCAATGCGATTGGCAAAGGATAGAGCAGAGTTTAGGGCTGTTGTACGTAGGGTCACTATGAGTCGCAAACGACTCGATGGCACATAACAACAACATAATTACACATTCATGAATGTGCTTATTTGCTGAAGGCCTATTTTCATGCTAGTCTCTAGGTTCCTTGTGAATAGGGGATAGTCAACTTCCTCTTGTCATTGTGTCCCCAAGGCTCACCCAGTGCCAGGCACATAAACAGGTTCTCAAGGCACAGCTGTTGGTGGTCGCTGTAGAGTCAATTCTAACCCATGTTCACCCCATGTGTGCACAGCAGAACTGCTCCATAGGACTTTCAAGACCTTTCAGAAGGTGATTGCTCACTCTGTCTTCAGAGGCACCTCTAGGTGAGTTTGAATCACCAACCTTTCCACTGATAGTTGAATGTCTAGCAGTTTACACCACCCAAGCAATCGCTACTGAGTGAATTTCAGAGACAATCGAGAATCAGATATCTTTAAAAAGCCCCCACTCCCACCCTCCACCCCATGCATCTATCCATCCCTTAGCCTATGGAGCTAAAGCAAGCTCTCCCCAAACCCTGAGAGAAGGTTATTCAAAAAAATCATCACATAATGCATGAGTTATTATCTGTGCACAGAATTTCAGCGGGGAGAAAGTCCAAACAGATTTTAAAACAAGACATGACAAGCCTTCTAAACTTGTCACTCTCTTTAACTCTTTTACCTCCTCGCTTCACTCTTGCCATGGTTCTTGAGACCTGCCTCAATTATAGGACTTGTATTAATGAGTTCTAAGTCTGTACAATGGGGATAGTGGTGGATCACTGGTGGAGTTCTCTCCTTCCTGAGGAAGACTTGGACTTGGTTCCCAGTCAATGTACCTCATATAGAGCCAAAACCCTTTTGTTGCTGGAAGTTTACATGTTACCATGATGTTAAAAGGCATAGTCCATAGAGCATTGCCTGCTAACACAAAAGCTGGATCTATCTGGTGGTTTGAATCCACCAGAGGCTCTGAGGGAGAAAGATGGGCAGTCTCCTCCCATGCAATTTACAGCTCTGAAAGCCCACTAGAGGGTCAACTATGAGTCATTTCTGACTTGGTGGCAGTGAGGATGATGCTTCACAGGTTTAAGGGAAGTTTCAAAACTAAGAATTACTAGAAAGACAGACCTGATCTACTTCTGAAAATCAATCAATGAGAACCTCCTGGATCACAATTACTTCAATGTTACATGGGTTGCCATGAGCTGGGATCAATTTGGTGACAATTAACAAGTCCATACATTGCTTTACAATATTGTTGTTACAACACTACTAGAGAACTAAAACCGTGTTATAGTAAAGCCTCTAGAATTAAGGCTGAAGGAATGTGATTGTGTCATCTGTATAATACAGGTTGTTGATGAATCTTCCTCCAAACCTGATCCTTGTGCTTCATATAGTCTAATTTCTCAGGTTGCTTGCTAAGTATACATTAGTGAATGGGTGTGGAGAAAGGATACAACTCTGTGCATATCTTTCCTGATTTGAAACCATGCTGTGTTCCCTTGTTCTGCTCAAAAGATTGTTAAATGTTCTGGAATTCTCATTCTTAGTGTTGTCCATAGTTTATTTTGATTCACACTAGTCAGATGCTTTCTTGTAGTGATTAAAACACAAATAAACATCTTACTGGTACTCTGTGCGTTCAACAAAGATCTGACATGAACAACGATATCTCTTGTTCCATGGCCTCTTCTGAGAATCCTTCAAGAACCCAGCTTAAATTTCTGATTATTTCCTTATGTTATACTGCTTCTGTCATTTTAAAATAATTTTATCAAGATTTTACTTGTTGTGTCATTATGTGCTGTCGAGTCACCTGTGGCTCATAGCAACCCTATGTGCAACAGCCCTAAACCCTGCTCTATCCTGTGCCAACCTTATTGTCTGTGACACACCTACCCCATTACCTCAGTCACTAAGTCAATCCATCTCATCCAGGGTCTTCTGCTCTGGTGCTGTCCTTTCACCCTCCCAAGTATGATGTCCCTCTCCAAGGCCTGGTCCCTCCTTGCAACATGTCCAAGGTATGTCAGACGAACCTTCAGAATCCTTGCCTCCAAGAAGCAGCCTGGCTTCACCCTCTCCTTCTTCCTTCAGTACCATTGGTTCTTACTTATATGCTACCCCCTGAATTGGTTCATATATCCTTGACCATACAAAAGCATTTGACAGTGTTGATTGTGACAAATTATGGCTAATATTGAGAAGAATAGGAATACCGGAATACTTAATTGTGCTCGTGTTATACATAGAACAAGAAGTTGTTGTTCAAATAGAGCAAGGGAACACTGCACGGTCTAAAATCAGGAAAGTTGTATGTCAGGGTTGTATCCTTCTCCATACCTACTTAATGGGTATGCTGAGCAAAGTTTTCAAGAAGCTGAACTATATGAAGAAGAATGTGGCATCAAGATTGCAAGAAGACTCATAGACAACCTGTGTCATGCAGATGACACAGCTTTGCTTCCTAAAATTAAAGAGAGCTTGAAACACTTGCTACAGATCAAAAACTACCTTTTTTTAATATGGGTTACATCTCGACATCAAGAAAATGGAACTCTTCACCACTGGATCCATAGGCAACATCATGATAGATGGAGAAAAGATTGAAATTGTCAACAACTTCTTTTTAGTTGTATCTACCATCAACATTGATAGTAACAGCAATAAAAAAAAAATAAAGTGTGTTGCAATGGAAAAAAATCTACTTTCAAAGATTTCTCTAAATTATTAAAGAACAGAGATGTTAGTTTAAAAACTAAGGTGAGCCTGATTCAAGCCATAGTCTTTTCAATTACTTCCCATTTATCTGGAAGTTGGACTATGACTAAGAATGACGGAAGAATCGATACCTTTGAATTGTGGTGTTGGAGAAGAGTACTGATCAGATCCCACCAACTGCCAACAGAATAAAAAAGTCTATCTTGGAGGAAATGCAACCAGGGTATTGCTTGGAGGCCAGGATGGTGAAACTTTGTTTCACACTCTTTGGGCATGTTTTCAAGAGGGACTAGTCTTTGGAAGAAGAACTCATGCTAGGGAAGGTGGAGGATCAGAGAAAGAGAGGAAGACCCTCAACAAGATGGACTGATTGTAAAAATGGGTTCAAGTATGTTGGAAATTACAAGGTTGGCACAGGATAGGGCACAGTTCAGATCTGTTTTTCATAGGGTCACTATGGGACGTAGACAACTCGATGGCATCTAAAAAAAAATACACCAGAGTTGTATCCTTGTACTGGTACTTACTCTATCTACATACTGAGCAAATAATCCAAGAAGCTGGGTTTCATGCATAAATGGGCAATAGCACTACCCGCCTGTAGAGTTACTATGCTGTTTAAATTAGGGTCGCTATGAGTTGCAGGAGACTTGATGACACATAACAACAACAACAAAATTAGATAATGCACATCCGATTACACAATAGTTGATTCAGACTCATGGCGACCATGTGTGTCAGAATAAAACTGCTCTAAAGGGCTTTTCAAGGGAGCTCTCAAGGCCTAGTGGCAAGAAACTTCACTGGCAATCCCAAAGGCACTGGTTTGAGACCACCAGCTCCTCAAGGGAAAGGATGAGTAATCTCCTCCCATTTGATTAACTGCTTCTGAAAACCCACCAGAGGGTCCCCTATGGGTTGGTTCCGACTCTACAGTACACAACAACTGGTGGCCTAGTGGCAAGAAACTGTACTGCAATCCCATCCCAAAGGCAATCTTCCCACAGGAGAAAGATGGACAATCTCTTCTTTACTGTCTACGAAAAACTGCTGGAGGGGCAACTATGAGTCAGGTCCAATTCAATGATACATAACAACAACATGGTTACATGTATCACTTAGAACTGAACCTGGCACAGAAGAAGTCTAATGATAGTGTTTGCTACTATTTTTATTCCTTAACATAATGTATGAAATTCTCCAAGTAAAGATATTCTGAAGGGGCCACAAAAGACTGACAACTATCCACTGCACTTTGTTTATGCTTGAAGAGTTTAAGAAATATAAAATACATTATTCATTCATTCATTTAATAAGAATGTCATTGTCCTTGGGGCTCAGGGCACAATGCCTTTTCTTTTTCTTTTTAATTGATATTTTAATGAAAGTGACTTGGATTTCCATTCATTCGTTGTTACACATTTTCCTCCCTGCCCACCCGCCCCACAGTTCACTTTTCTCTTTGAAAAGAAAATTTTTTCATTTTTTTACAATTCCCCACCCACACCCCAGTCTACTTTACTATGCAGCTCTTATTCTGGACTGTTGTCATGCAAATAGTGTTTAATAATATATTCCTTTTAGGCAGTTCTTTCCCTCATTTGTTTCACTGCAATGTACATTATTTATCCCCTCTTTTTCTAGTTTTTCCCCAACCCCCAAGTCAGTCCTGTTTTATAACAGTAGCATTATGCAGTATTTGTCCTTTTGTGACTGAGATATTTCTCACTCAGCATAATGTCCTCCAGGGTCACTCATTTTATGTAATATTCCATTAGTTCCTTGTTTTTCAGTGCTGCATAGTATTCCATTGTGTGAATATACAACAGCTTCTCTATCCATTTGTTTGTTGATGGGCACTTGGGTTGTTTCCAACTCTTTGCTATTGTGAACAATGCAGCAATAAACGTGGGTGTCTGTATGTATATATCTGCTTGTGTTGCAGTTCTAGTTTCTTTAGGGGCCTTTTCTTTTTAATTAGAATAAATCAAACACAACTAGAGCCCCACCTATCAAAATTGATAGACCTTGTAATTAATTATATTAATCAATGATTATTTTTCTTTTTTTAATAAGATTTTTTAATTTTAATAATGATTTTAACAAATGTTTACAGAAAACGTAGATTCATTTATGGTTGCACATAATCAATGATTATTAATGCAATGAAACAAAACATCTATGAATATTTGTATGAAAACCAATATGATTTGTAAACCACTCCAATGAAAAATAAACAAACACAAAAACCACCGTTAGTAGTAAGAAAGAACCCCAGAAAACTGTGGGTCTGTGGTGGTTGCTATGGCAGTACTCAGTTAGATCCCAGGCCTATGGAACATTCTTTATGGGCTGGTCTCCCCGGATATTCAAAACCTTCAGCAATAAGGTTGATCAGGAAGCCCCCTGAGTGCTGAGTGTGAAGAATTAGTGTCTGGTGGTTGCGGTTCAGCGCTTAGAGGCAGTTCTCCTTTCTAAGGAAAGGCCTGGGTCTCCAAGGCCTCTCCAAGGATCTCAGACCCACAGCTACATTCTCAGAACAGGCACCAATGACCACTTGCCGTCTATCCCTTCCCCCATACTGCCCCTCCGCAGTGAGCCTGTGTGTAAATGACAAAGAAGGGACTAGGTAGGTGCTGCTGTGTCAACCCAGACTCCACCCATCCCTGGCTGTGCCAGAGTAGACCTGTGCTCCATGTTGTTGTTATTGTTGTGTATTATAGGGTTGGGACCGATTCATAGCTAACCCAGTTAATCACAGGCAAGAAGTTTGCCCAGCCTTCTCCTGTGGAGCAGCTGGTGGCCTCAAACCATGTGCCTTCGGGATTGCTATACAGCTTTTTACCACTAGGCCACCAGAGCTCTGCGCTCCATAGGGTTTTATTTTAATGTGCTCCTTAGGGTTTTATTTTAATATTTTTATTTTGTTGTTGTTGAAAGCAACGGAGCCCTCAATTCAACAGTTTGGGCACGTACCATCAGTGGCGGTGACTGCTTTCATCAGTTGTGCGAGCATCCTCTCACGGCTTTTCTCAGTGCTCCTCTGGAACATAAAGTCACTTCCCCTTAGAGTATTTCATATAAAGACATATCTTTTAAAAATGCATAGCACTCAAGGCAAGCTTTTTTTCCCCCCTAGTCAAGACTGGAGGAAGAATGTCGCAGTTGCTCCCAGGCCTGATCACTCCTTGAAGAAACCTGATAATGTCTAAGTCCACCAGACCAGAAGACCAGATCCTAATAAGATCCTGGGCCTGATCACAAAAACCCACATCCAAGTTAATTAACAGGACCCTCACCCCAGTTCCGAGTAAAATACCATTTTCCCTAGTCCTCCCTGAAACCCCTATATAAAGGAACTGCCTTTGATTGGCTGCCCGTGCACCATTTTTATTTCTCTGCAGGCAGTCACTTGTTTTCCCTCTCAGATCTCACAATAAAGGCCTGTTCATTGCTTGGGACCAGGTTTTTTTCTTCCTCTTGTCTCAATTCTTTTGTTACCCATCTAACAAGGGTAAACTGTTGTTTGGTTTTAAAAAGACTTTGGGGGCTATAATTAAAGATTATCTCAGAAGTATTTCAGGGGTTCAGCTATGGAATCTTTGACCATAATGCCCAGTAATGGTAGACATCCAGTTCTTCTGGTTTCATGAGAAAGGAGGCAGATTCTAATGGAGGCAAGTAGACATTAGTTCCATATCCTCCTATTCCTGATCTCCTCTTTCATCTGTTGTTCCAAGTGAATGGGGACCAATCCTTATGCCCTGGATGGCCACATATAAGCTTTTAAAACCTCCAAGTCCCACATATTATACTCAAAGGTAGAACAGAGTCACTAGACATGTTATTAAACCAATTAATTGATTTATCCATAAAGCCATGACCCTGAGACTTCAAACTAAGAAACCAAATTCTGTGAGATATTTTGTACACAAGCAGCCTTAACCACCACTCTTTGTCTTTGTTGTGTGATACCCATAACACAACTTGTGCCAAAGCAACTTTCTACAGGTGTATAACTTACTGACAATTATAATCACTGGCTGCATTGACTCTACTCTTAATCAACATAATGTTTTCATCACTGTTAACTCCCCTTTCCTTCTCCCTGCTTTCCCTGATAACCAATAATAAAGTTTTTCTTAAACACATTTACCTTTTGATTTTGTGGATCCAAGCAAAATGAAGTTGTTGACAACTTTAATCTGTTTTCCATCTAACATGATGTTGCCTATTGGTCCAATGGTAAGGATTTTTGTTTCCTTGATGTTGAAATGTAATCCATAGTGAAGGCTGTAGTCTTTGATCTTCTGCAGTAAGTGCTTCAAGTCTTCTTTGGTTTCTATAGCAAAGCTCTGTCATCTGCATAAGGCATAATGTTGAAGAATCTTTCTCCAACCATGATGCCACATTCTTCTTGATATAGTCCAGCTTCTTATATCATTTGCTCAGTGTACAAATTGTATAGGTGTGAACAAGTATACAAACCTTTGCTGATTTTAAATTGTGCAAGGTCCCCTTAATCTGTTTAGACAATGACTTCTTGGCTTATGTTTAGGTTTTCCATGAGTACTATTCTGGGATTTCCTTTTTTTTTTCTGGTATCTGTTGACATGTAGCATTATCTTGTTCTTCCACATGGCCTGTGTGACTCCCAGTTCAGGTCCAGCCATTGGCTTGCCTCTTTATGGTTCTGTGTCTCTGTCCTATTTCTGACCCCAGGAGAGGTGCAGAAGAGTACATAAAACTCACATATACAGTTTAAAGGGTTAAATAAAGTGAGCACTCAAAGTAACTATCATTGGCTGTGTTCCTCTCCCTCTATATTTCTCTTTTATCATCACTCATCATTTGGAATGAGTGCCCTCATGATGGGAAGGACCAACACCATCTGGACAGAGTGTACTTGTGAATTCTAATTGCAAGTGGTGCTACAGAGACCTCAGGGCATTTTAGTACCAGTCCCTCTGAGTCCAATAACACTCTGTTTTGAGGTCTTGGGTTTTGTCAATAGCTCCCACACTAAACCCACTGCCTTTGAGTCAACTCAGACTCATAGCAACCTTCCATCAAGCTTCTAAGACTATAAATCATTCCAAAACTGCCTCACCATCTTCCCTTTAAGCAGGTGGTATTTTCAAACTCCTGAACTTTAGGTATCAGTTCAACATACAGTACACTACACAGACCCAGCGCCTGGTCGTTGTTGAGCTCTTCGCATCTTCTGAGTGTTGTTACCTTTATTATCCTTCCCCCACCCCCCAGTTAAATCATTATCCGCTCAAAATTTTTGCAACTTTTTCTCTTAAAAACAGTTTATTAAGTCTGGTGACTACTATTCCCATAGCATGTATATATTGTTGTTGTTGTTATGTGCCGTCGAGTCGCCTGCGACTCATAGCGACCCTATGTACAACA
>NW_006400013.1:1460632-1491856 GCF_000299155.1 Elephantulus edwardii
ATATAGATAATAGATAATATATTATACACACACACACAGAGAACGGCAGCATTGTTATATGTATGTATAGATAGAGAGAGAGACATCATGCTTAGAAGGGTAGAAGGTCTGCATAGGAGAGGAAGACCCCGGGTGTGATAGATTGACACAGTGACTGTAGCAATGAGGACATGGGTGTCAGAGATGGTGAGGTTGGCTCAGAATAGGGCAAGTTTCAGAGTAATTTTTTCATGGGGTCGTTACAAATTGTAGTCAACTCGAACTTAAATGGCACATAACAACAGCAGCAGTGTGTGTGTGTGTGTGTGTGTGTGTGTGTGTGTGTGTGTGTGTGTGTCTTAACTGACTCCTAGCTGACTCTCCAACAGGATTTCAGAGGCAGTTAATTGGAAGGGATTTAACAGATCTAATCTATCATCTATCTATCATCTATCATCTATATCTTGGTTCCTACTCGACGTTTGTGTTTTTTTGCTGTTTGGGTGGTTTTTTAATTTTACTTGCAGCCACAATGAATGCCCATGCAAACAGCAAGAAATATGTGTTGCACTGGGCAAATCTGCATCAGAAAAGCTCTTTCAAGTGTTAAAAAAAAAAAAGCAAAAAATGTCATTTTGAAGGATAAGGGGCACCTGTTTGCAAGCCATTAATATTTACAGTTACCTTATATGCATAGGATAGCTGGTCAATTAATAAGGAGATCGAAGAATTAAAAGCAATTTTACTGCTCTACAGAGCAGTTTACCTAGCAGGGTTGCTGAATCTGAACTGACAAAATGGAAGAGAGAGAGAGAATTTTGAGGGCAAAATGCAAAGCTGGCCTAGCTTATGCAATATTGGGGCCAGGAGCTGTTCAAGGAACTGAGAAACCACAAATCCAGTCACGACTTTCCAAGCAGCTTGGTGATAAGTCAGATTTGTGAAATGACACAATGAGTTAAGGGGTATAATTAAGGAGGTGTTGCACAGGAGGGTGGTGGAGGTGCGGAGATCTGGAAGGAGATGTGGCTAAAATTCCCTCAAGAGCGGGGATAGGAAGGCATCGCTTCTAGATCTCAGAAGATACAACCGTGGGATGGAAAGTAAAATGAAGAAATATTAAAAGTGAAGAAAGACAGGGAAACAAAAGGGGAAGAGAAAGGAAGGGCTCGATGCGATCGGCGTTCCGGTCTTCGGGCTTCGACTGCTAAGTCTGGCGCGGTGGCCGCCCACTCCTCGTCCCGCCTTGTCCTGTCCGCTCGGCCCCCCGCCCCTCCCGCGCCGCCGCAGGCCCGGCCTGCCAGAGCTGTTCGGCGGCTGCTTGTCAGAGAGGCCATGTACCGGCTCCTGTCTGCAGTGACGGCGCGGGCCGCGACCCACGGCCACTGGGCCCAGGGCTGTGGGATGCGTGGAGTCCACCAGCGCTCCAGACTGCCGCCGCTCGGCTACGGCTGGGTCGGCGGCCTCGGGCTGGGCCTCGGGCTGGCTCTCGGGGTGAAGCTGGCAGGCGGGCTGAGGGGCGCAACCCCCGTGCCACCTCCCGCCGCCCCCGACTCGGAGACGCCTCCTCAGACTGAGCCGCCGCTGCAGTTGGAGCTCGCTCCGAGCTCCGCGCAGACCCCGGCCACGGCCCTCTCCAGACGCTTCGCCCGAGCCATCGAGAGCAGCCGCGACCTGCTGCACAGGATCAAGGTGCCGGCGCCAGGGTTTGGGCAGCCGGGGACCCCTGGCCGCTTCCCGGACTAGACGTCCTCTGGCATCACCCTGGAATATGACCCCTATGGCTATCCACCTGGGGTCAAGTAGACCCCACCCTGAATTTCCGAGAAAGACTCCTCATTGCCCAACAGCCTGGTCACAGTCAGCTGCTCCGGGGTTGCCTAAATTGGGGCGGAGATCACCACCCACCACGGGGACAATCCCCAGTTCCTCCAACCCAGCTGTTCCGGCACACCCCTCGCAAAGGGAGACTTGTGCGGAGGTGGGCGGGGAATGGGGCGGGGGCCTGTGTGATAAGAATAATAAGGGGCGTGGTCTGGTTTAAGGGGCGGGGCCTGACCTCTAAGAGGGTAGACCTGACGCTGGTGGGCGCGGGTGGCGGGGAAATGGGATCCAACCTTTCCTTGAAATGTTTTCTCCTTAATTCTTAGGATGAGGTGGGAGCACCTGGCATAGTGGTTGGAGTTTCTGTGGATGGAAAAGAAGTCTGGTCGGAAGGTGGGTTCTGAAAAGTGTTTATTTAGTGGTCCATTTTGTGCCAGTTGGTTAATGAAATCTTAATGTTTTTCTCCTTGGCATAATTCCTAGCAAATGCTATTCAGTTTCCTAAAATCATACATATTGTAGAAAACATATGTCTAGCGGAATAACGATTTAAGTAACAGCGAGATTTAAATGGTGACTAATGACTAGTTTGAGCCTTAAAGAGGACTTGCTCTATTGCCACTTTTCTATTGTTAAGTGCTGTTGAGTACAGCTCATAACAACCCTATGAAAAAATAGATCTGAGCTCTGCCCTATCTTGTGCCATCCATATAATCCGCAGCCCATTTTAGTCCATTGCCATAGACACTATCAATCTATCTCAATGAGGGTCTCCCTCTCCTTAACTGCATCCAAGGAACATTCTGGTAGCAAAGTCTCCAAAACATATCTGTTTGTTCTTTTGGAAGTCCAGGGAATATTCAGCACTCATCTCCAACACCACTGATTCTTCTTCTGTCAACTTTATTCATTGTCCAGCTCTCAGATGCATAAAAGGTGACTGGAAAGACTGGGCTTGAATCAAGCTCACCTTTGTCTTTTCAGGACTTCGGAGAGATCCCCGATAGCTGACTTCCCCAATGCTCTATGTCTCCTAATCTGACTGCTGGTGCCAAGGGTGTCCACTAGGAATCCCAGCAAGATAAAATTGTTGACAACTTTAAGGTTTTTTCCTTCTATCATGATGTTGTCTACTGGCCCAGTGGTGAGGATTTTTGCTTTCTTGATAGATGTAATCCATATTGAAGCCTGCAGTCCTTTATTCTCTACAGCAAATGCTTATAGTCCTTCTCACTTTGAGCAAGCAAGCTTATGTCATCCACATAACACAGGTTGTTGATGAGCATTCCTCCAATCCTGATGTCACACTCTTTATCATAAAGTCCAGCTTCTCAAATTAATTGCTTAGCATACTGATTGAATGGAGACACCTTTCCTGATTTAACCATGCAGTGTTCCTTTGCTCGGTTCACATAACAACTTCCTAGAAGTTATAAATAAGTGTTCCAGAATTCCCATTCTTCTCAATATTAGCCATAGTTAGTTGTAATCCACACAGCCCAATGCCTTTGCATAGTTAATAAAACGCAAATAGACATTCTTCTGATAGTCTCTGCTTTCAGCCAAGATCCATCTGTCATCAGCAATAATATTCCTAGAGCCACAACCTCTTCTAAACCCAGCTTGAACTTCTGACAATTCTCTGTCAGTGTACTGCTTTAACGGTTTTGGCATAATCTTTGGCAAGATTTTGTTTGCATGTGATATTAGTGATATTGTTCGATAATTTCCACATTCTGTTGAATCACCTGTTTGGGGGAATGTGAATAAATATGGATCTCTCCCAGTCTGTCAGCGTGTATCATCTCCAGGGATGCATCTTGTTATTTGGAACATGTCACATCAATTCCTAGGACCTTATTTTTTTTTCCCCAGTGCCTTCATTGCAGCTTAAACTTCTTCCTTCATCACCATTGACTCTCTATCATATACTACT
Organism: Elephantulus edwardii; assembly: GCF_000299155.1. Lineage (NCBI taxonomy): Eukaryota > Metazoa > Chordata > Mammalia > Macroscelidea > Macroscelididae > Elephantulus > Elephantulus edwardii. The sequence goes on from NW_006400013.1 coordinate 1,464,372, forward strand.
TCCTGAAGTATTTCAATGTCAGCCAGTTCTTTTTTAAAAAAAAACAAACAAACTGGGTTGTTGGTTTTTGTTTTTTTTTATTTAATACACTTATTGTGGTTTTGGAACAAAGATAATAACCCTTTTATTATTTGAAATATTCTATTTCTATTTTCTGTTTAGCTCACATCCATTTGTAATATCATTACTACAACTTGCCTTGCACTATACTATTTCATATATATGATTTCATTTTATTTCAGAACAAAGCAGTGAAGGTTTTAGTACTACAGTATAACAGATAAGAGAAGTAGGGGTACATACTGAAATGTTGAAGAAACAATTTTTCCCTGAGATATATTCCAGATATATGATTATCCTGGTATTTACACAAGATATTTCAAAGATCATACTGAATCTCAAAAAAGGAAAGAAAAAACAAAACCCATCATAGGAAGGAAAATGTGCATGAATGAATGAATAGTAATTATTTTTAAAAATTTAAAAACCAAACCTTTCATTACTTTCAAATCAGAATCAATTCATAGCTGACCCTTCAGCAGGTTTTCGGGAGATAGTAAATTGCCTGGAAAGAAATTACCTTTCTTTCTCAAACAGAGCAGCTGATAGATTCAAACCACCAAAGAGGCAGCACTTTTTGTGTTAACAACACAACTCCTACAGACTATGCCACCAGACCTCCCTATTGTTCTTTGATTTTTTTTGTCTTGTTTTTATCCTGGGTTTTTTTTCTCTTTTTTTAATTTATTATTAATTTCAATGAAAATTTATAAGAGACTTTGGATTTCCATTGTTGCACTTTTCACCCCTCCCAACCCTCCCCCCTCGTACACTTGGAAAAGTAAAAGAAAAATTCTTTCACTGTTTTACAATCCCTCCTCTCAGGTCCACTCCACTATTCAGCCTTCACTCTGGACTCCTGTCATGACAAAAATACCTAATCACATATCCCTCTTAAACAGTTTTCTGCCTCATCTGTTTTCAATGCAGTATACATTACTGAACCCATCTTTCTTAGTCTCTCCCCAAACCTAAGGTCAGTCCTGTTTTACAACAGTGGCAACATGCAGTATTTGTCCTTTTGTGACTGAGATAGTTCACTCAGAATAATGTCCTCCAGGGTCACCCGTTTTTAATGATATTGCATGAGTTCCTTGTTTTTCAATGCAGCATAGTATTCCATTGTGTGAATATACCACAGCTTCTCTATCCATTCATTTGTTGATGGGCACTTTGGTTGTTTCCAACTCCTTGATATTATGAACAAAGCCGTGATAAACATGGGTGTGCATATATCTGCTTTGATGTCAGTTATGGTCTTTTTGGGGTGTATTCCCAGTAGTTGAATTGCTAGGTCAAATGGTATCTCTATTTGCAACTTTTTGAGAATGCACCATACCGCCTTCCACAGTGGTGGTAACAACCAGTTCTTTTTGTACAGTGATGCCATGCATCCCATCTGCTTTCTTTTGAAGTTTCCTGGATCATTTAAGATGTTTCTCTTAGCATCGAGTATGGCAACTCAACACTTTAATTTGGTTTTCAGTTCTTTCAGTTTGAGAATGCCAAACAAGTTCTTTTTTTTTTTCATTCTCTAACTCCATATCTTTGCACATTCCTTTATAATACTTTGCTTTTCTTCTCAAGCAGTCTTTTGAAATCCTGCTCATCTGTTTTACTTTTCAATCTCCTCTTTGTTTTGGCTTCTCAGTGCTCTGCTACAATTTTTAGAGTCTCTCCTGATATCCATTTCGGTCTTTCTCTTCTGTCTTTGTGATGATCTTTTGCTCTCTTCATGAATGATGTCTTTAACATTATCCCACAGTTCATTTGGTCTTCAATCATCTGTGTTCAGTACCTCTAACCTGTTCTTGAGATGATTATTAATTCAAGTAGGATAGACTTAAGGTCTTATTTTGGCTCTTGGAAACTTCATTTTCTTCAACTTCAGTTTGAACTTGCACATGAATAATTGATGGTCTGTTCCATAGTCAGCCCCTAACCTGGTTTTGATTGCTGATATTGAGTTCTCCAGAGATTCTTTCCACAGATGTAGTCAACTGAATTCTTGTGTCATACATCTGGTGAAAACCATCTGAATAGATGCCATTTGTGTTTCTTAAACAAGATGGTTGCTATGAATAAATCATTGAATATACAAAACTCAGTCATTTAATTTCCAGCCTTACTTTTCTCCCCAACTCTATAATTTTCAACTACCAATCCTTTTGTTTCTAACTTTTGCATTCCAATCGCCAGTTATTAAAGTGTCTTGACTGCATGTTTGGTCCATTTCAGACTGCAAAAGTTGATGGAACTCCTCAATTTCCTCTTCTTTGGCTTTAGCTATTGGTCTCTATATTTGAATAATAGTTGTATTAATACATATTCCTTGTATATGTATCCTATCACTCACAGCATTTTGCTTCATGATAAATCTTTTTTACTATGAATGCAAAACCATCCTTCCTCAATCTTTAATTCCTACCATACTTTTCTAGTAGGACAGAATTTGTTGGTCCCAAAGCTGTATATAGACCTATTTGTTAACTGTTAATTTGTAAGTAAGTGTCCAGATAAGAGGTAAGAATTTCTGTGCTTTTCCCATATCACAGTCAACAATGAGAAAAACATCATAGTTGGTAGAGGTTCAGCATAAAAAAGGAAGCCCCTCAATGAGAAGGATAGTAAAGCAGAGATTGTGAAGATGGCACAAGTTCAGTCAGTATTTCATTCTGCTGTACATAGGCTACTGAGGTAAAGTCAACTCAATGGCACCTAACAATTCTATACTGAGCAGGTGCTGTTGTTGTTATATACCATTGAGTCACCTGCGACTCATAGTGACCCTGTGTACAATAGCTCTGAACCCTGCCCTATCCTGAGCACAGTATCACTGACTCCAACACACCTAATCTCATTCCTCAGTTTCTGTGTCTTATCAATCTCATCTTGGGTCTTCCTCTCCTGTGCCATCCCTCCACCCTACCAAGCAAGATACACTTCTCCAAGAACTGATCCCTCCTGGTCACATGCCCAAACTATGTGAGATGGAGCTTCAAAATCTTTGCCTCCAAGGAGAAATTTGGTTTCACCCTCTTTAAGACCTCTTTGTTCACCTGGAAGTCCATGGTTTGGACTTCTCTAGCTCCACAGCTCAATGGCATCAATTCTTTTTCTGTCATCCTTAGTCATTGTTCAGCTCTCTGATGCATAGCAAGTAATTGCAGAGATGATGGCCTGGATCAAGTGTGCCTTAGTCTCTAGGCTGACATCATTGCTTTTTAGCACTTTGGAGAGATCCCTGACAGCAGACTTCCCTAATGCAATTCCTCTTTTGATTTCCTGACTGTTGATACCAGGAGTGTTGATTGTGGAGACAAGCAAGTTGGAAATTGTTAACAACCTCAACCTCTTCTTCATCCATCATGGTGCTTCCCATTGGCTCAGTCTTGAGAATCTTTGCCTTCTTGATCTTAAGCTCTAGTCCGTAGACTACAGTTCTTGACTTTCTGCAGCAAATGCTTGAGGTCCTCCTCAGTTTTGGCAAGCAAGGTTGTATTATCTTTATAATTGGTTGTTGATGAATCTTCCTCCAATGCTAATACCACATCCTCCTCATAAAGTCCATCCTCCAGAATGATCTGTTCTGTAGGTAGATTGAAAAGGTATGAAGACAGGCCACGCACTCCCTTTCTAAATTTAAACCATGCAGTATTTTCCTTGCTCTGTTCTGATGACTGCCTCCTGGTCCTAGGATAGGTTGTTCTGGAATTCCCATTCTTTTCAAGGTTAGCCACAATCTGGTGTGATCTAAATAGTCAAATGCCTTTGCCTAGACAATGAAAGACTGACATTCCTCTAATACTCTTTGCTTTCAGCTAAAATCCATCTCACAATGGCAATAATGTCTTGAGTGCCACAGCCTCTCCTAAATCCAGCTGGTATATCTGGTAGATCTCTGTTAATGTACTGCTCCGGTCATTTTTGGATAATCTTCAGCAGGATTTTGCTTGTATGCAATATTAGAGATATTGTTTGATAATTTCCACACTCTATCACATCACCTTTTTTTTTTCTTAACCATACTTGTATATTTAATATTTTTTCAAATATTAAACAGATTATCTTCAATAATTGATGTTTAGAATTACTGTCTTTACAACATAAGCATTCATAGATTAGCAAATATATTTAAAAACTTGGATTATTTTCCTGGTTTGTGTCCCCAAATCGCGTTCTAAATGCTTTTAATCAAATATCTCTAGAAAATTCAAATTTGGACATGTACACTCCTTTCTTTAACAAATAGTTTAAAATTGCAATTATGTACATATAGGGATATTTAAAAATATAGCTTTAAATATATTTATTTTATTTATGTCATTTATATTAATGAAATACTTCTCTAAATCTCATGTATGTAGATAATTATTTTATAGAATTTTCTACAAATTTTGATGTTTTCAAGGTGAATAATAATTTGTTATTATGAGAATATAGTAACCTAGTAACATGAAAACACATGGGGAAATATTTTTTTTTTCACATCACCTTTTTTGGAGATAGGAATAAATAGGGACCTTTTTCAGTCAGCTGGCCAGGTAGTTGTCCTCCAGATTTCTTGGGACAACCTTGTGAGCACATCCAGGGTAGCATCTGTTTGTTGAAATATATCACTTGGTATTCCATCAATTCCTGGGACCTTATTTTTTGCCAGTTCGTTCAGAACACCTTGAACTTCCTCATTCATAACTATTGCCGCTTGATCATATGTTGTTTTGTGAAATTCTTCTGTGTCCACCAATTCTTTTTAAAACAGTAACTCTGTATATTCCTTCCATCTTCTTTTAATGCTTCCTGGATCATTTAATATTCTTCCCATAGCATCCTTAAGTACTACAAGTTGAGGCTTGAATTTTGTCTTTCATTCCTTCAGCTTAAGAAATGCTGAGCAAGTTTGCCCTTTTGATTTTCTGATTCCAACTCTTTGTACATTTTCATTATAATACTTTGTCTTCCCATGCTGCCATTTGAAATTTTTTGTTAAGCTCTTTAACAACTATTTTTATAGCAAATATGCATTATTTAAAATGCATGCTTTTTTTTCTTTCTGGAAGTGACTTTAATGTCTTAGGAGCTATTCCAGAGCAGGGTAAAGGCACCCTAAGCCTCTAACTGAGGGGGGAGAGAGAGAGAGGTGGTGAGGACAAGCTGGGTCCTTTAAAGCACATAACAACTTCGGGGACATAGCAAGCTCTTGGTTATGCAACTGAGGCCCAGTCGGCAGGGGCAGACGATGTTGGTGGTTCCCTTGGTCTTTAACTTTCTTCCTAACCGCAGAGACTCGCCCCAGCAGGGGAGCAGGACCCCTGCCGAGGAGGACGGAGGAAGGCTGTGACCATGCCCCCCCCCCCAGGCAGAGAGCAAAATGCATGCTTTGATGAAAGCAGACTGAGGCTCAGTTGATGTCAGCTCCTTATCTTGATTTCTTGCATTTTCTTTAGCTTCTCAGCACTCTAGTGCAATTTTCAGTCTCTTCTGACATCCATCTCAGTCTTTTCTTCCTCTTCTGTCTTTGTAATGACTTTTTGCCCTCTTCATGGATAATGTTCTTTATATCCTCCCACAGCTCATCTGATCTTTGTTCATTCATGTTAAAGGCCTCAAACCTGATCCTGAGATGGATGGTTTTTAAATTCAGGTGGGATAGACTCAAGGTCAAATTTTTACCTGACCACTAGGGATATACTGTTACTTGTTATTAAAGAATTTATAGTATGGTTTATTACTCTTAACTAGACATATATTTCAGTTATTTATTGGAATAAAAAGTCAATATCTTTGTGGGAGAGACTTGTAATTATTTTATTGTTGTTGTAGTATGCCAAAGAGTCAGAACTGACCCATAGCTGGCCCTCTGGTGAGTTTTCAGAATCAATTAATTGCACGGGAGAAGATTGTCCATCATTATCTCACAGAGCAGCTGGTGGCCTCGAACCACATGTGTTTGGGATTGCAGTACAACTTTTTACCACTTTATTTAAGAATTATTTTGTAGGTATTAACTTCTTGCTGACTATATTGTACTTCTGGATATATCTGGAAGTGCTCTTTTTAACAAATGCACTCCTGTTAAACTTTAATTAGTTGTTACTAGTATAGTAGACATATTATTGGATTAAAAATGCCAAATATAAATCTTCTCAGTTCACTAATACCTTGGATGGGAGCTCTGGTGGCTTAGGATAAGGCATTGATATGACAATCCTCTACCTGCTTCATGGAACAAAGATGGGAAGACTCTCATGTGATTTACAGCTTCTGAAAACCCACTAGAAGGTCTACTCTGAGTTGGTTCCAACTGAATGGTGTACAACAACATAGTACCTAGGATATTGATCTTTTAAATGTTCTTTTTAATTTTGTATGACTTCCAGTTTTCTTTGACGCATATATTTTACATTCTATGTTCTGACTATTAATGGATGTTTGCAGCTATTTTCATTTTGAGTCATTTCACATGTAAATGAAGGTCTCAAAGGCTTTACTTCATCCACATAATTAAAATCTACCCTTCTTTGAGGAGGCAGTTCTTTCCCATTCATATTTTGAATGTCTTGCAATATGAGGAGCTAATCTTCTAGCAGGGAGCTCTGGTGGCCTCGTGGCAAGAAGCTGTGCTACAAACCTCTGAAAACCCCCTGGAGAGTCAGCTATGAATTGGTTGGTTCCAACTCAGCAGTACACAACAACAGTCTTCTAGCACTATATCAGATAATGTTCTATTGTTATCCATAAAGTTTTCCTTGTCTAATTTTAAAAAGTAGATCACCCTACCATTCTTTCTGAAGTCTCTCTTAGTCTGGAAGCTCTGCTAAAACCTGTTAGCCAGGGGTGACCCTGCTACCCTGTTAGTATTTGAAGTACTAGTGATGTATCTTCCAGCATCAGAGCAACATGTAAACCCTCACAATATGACAAAACTGTCAGACTGATGACCTGTTGCAATCTGAAACTAGTTGATTATGTAGTCAAGGTGCATTGCTAACTACTGGTGATTGAAATGTTAAAGTTGGAAACCTGGAAGGTGGATAAGTAGTTGGAAAATGCAGAAATAAAACTAGAGATTGTATGATAGAATTGTGTAAGACCAATGGCTTATTCATCAGAAGTCATTTTTCAACAAAATAATCATTGACCAAGTATGTGGACCTCACCGGATGGATTACACAAGGAAAAAAATGAGCTATATCTATAGAAAGATAATGAAGAAATTCAATATCAGAAGTCAAGACATAGTTCACCTGAGAATCGACCAACATATGCTTACATATAAATTCAAATTGAAGTTGAAGAAAATCAAGGCAAGTCCATGAGAGCCAAAATGAAACAATTATTAAATTTACAGCTCAAGAAAAGATAAGACACACTGAACACTAATGACCAAAGACCAGAGATTTTAAGAACATCAAACTGGAAAAAATCTAAAGATCATTAAAATAGCAGTTTAAAAGTTAAGATCAAAATGGATGTCAGAAGGAACTCTGAAACTTGCTTTTAAACACAGAGTAGCTAAAGCAAATTAGAGAAGAGGTGGACAGAATATTTCAAGGCTTCAGAATACAAGAATTATGATGGAAAGAACAAACACTTGGACTTAGAAAACCAAAAGATGGTAACACAATTGGTCCTTCTTAAGCCAAAAGAACTGAAAGGAAATTCACATTTGGGAGTTGAAATACGGAATTCCATGTGTAAAACAATTAAAGATGTAGGAAACAATTGAAACACTATATAGAATCACTCTACCAAAAATAATTGGTCTATATTCAGCCATTTCAGGAGGTAGCATCTAATAAATAACGTAAGATTTTGAAGAAAGATAGGCATGTTGCACTGAAAGCATTGGTAAGAAACAAGGCTCCAGATATTGTTGAATACCAGGCAGAATGCTTCAGCAGTCATACAAGTGTTTATTAAATATTTGGAAGACTGCTACCTGGCCACCCAAATAGAAGAGTTGGATATTTGGATCTATTTCTAAAGAAAGATGATCAAGTGGAAAGCAGAAATTTCTGAATGATATAAATTAGTATTACATGTTAGCAAAATGTTGCTGAAAAGAATTTAAAAGACTGCAACCATGCATTTATAGGAAACTACTCCAGTTTCATCAACAAACAGACATTGCCCTGGATGTGCTCACTAAGTTGTGCCAAGAAATCTGGAGGACAGCCAGCTGGCCGATGGACTGGAAGAGATCAGTATTTGTTCCCATTCCAAAGAAAGGTGACCCAACATAGTGCAGAAATTATCAAACAATATCATTAATATCACATACAAGCAAGATTCTGCTGAAAATTATCCAAAAACGTATGGAACAATATGTCAACAGAAAACTGCCAGACGTGCAAGCTGGATTTAGAAGAGGTCGTGGTACTAGAGATATTATAGCTAATGTTAGATGGATCTTGGCAGAAAGCAAAGAATACCAGAAGAATGTCTGTGTTTCATTGACTATGCAAAGGCTTTTGACTGTGTGGATCGCAACAAGCTGTGGCTGACTCTGAAAAGAATGGGAATCCCAGAACATTTGATTGTGCTAATGCAAAGCCTATACTAGGACCAAGAGGCAGTCATCAGAACAGAGCAAGGAGACACTACATGGTTAAAAATCAAAAGGGGGTCCGTCAGGGATGTATTCTGTCTCCATACCTTTTCAATCTGTATGCAAAACAGATCATCCAAGATGCTGTGCTGTATGAGGAGGAATGTGGCATCAGGACTAGTGGAAGAGTCATCAACAACCTGCGTTATGCAGATGACACAACCCTGCTTGCTGAAACTGAGGACCTGATGCGTTGCTGCAGAAGATCAAGAACTGAAGCCTCCTACGTGGATTGAAGCTCAACATCAAGAAAACAAATATTCTCACCACTGGGCCAATTGACAGCATCAATATGGATGGTGAAGAAATTGAGATAGTTAACAGTTTTAGTTTGCTTGGTTCCACAGTCAACACTCTTAGTAACAGCAGCCAGGAAATCAAGAGACGAATTACATTGGGAAAGTCAGCTGTGAGGGATCTCTCAAGAGTACTGAAGAGCAACCACGTCAGGCTGGAGACTAAGGTGCGCCTGATCCGGGCTATAGTCTTTGCAATTACATGCTATGCATCAGAGAGTTGGACAGTGAATAGCGATGAGAGAAAGAGAACTGATGTCTTTGAGCTGTGGTGCCGGAGAAGAGTGTTGAATATACTACGAACTGCTAGGAGAACAAACAGGTTTGTCCTGGAGAAGGTGAAGCCAGAATGCTCCTTGGAGTCAAGGATTCTGAAACTTCGTCTGACATACTTTGGGCATGTTGCAAGGAGGGACTGGTCCTTGGAGAGGGACATCATGTTTGGCAGAGTGGAGGGGCAGTGCAGGAGAGGAAGCCCTTCGGTGAGATGGATCGATTCTGTGAGTGGAGTGGCGGGAATGAGTACATTTGAGATGGCTAGGGTGGCACAGGATACATCAGCGCTTAGGGCTCTTGTACATAGGGTTGCTATGAGTCCCAAGAGACTCAATGGCACATAACAACAAACAACAACTCCAGTTTCATTGCATCACATGGTGGAGCTCTCCAAGTAAAACAAGCTTGGAAGCAAGAGTGGCATCCACTTCCAAAATAGCTTGCCTCCAGAAACTATCAACTTGGAGAAACGACGAAAGTTATACAAGTGTTCAGGTCTTTCTCGTTCACAGGGTTGCTAACAGAGAGCTAGTGGACAGAAAGTGATGCTACCAAGACAAAGGTGCTAATTTTAATCTGCTGCCCTCAGGCCTAGTTTTAATTGGTTTCAGTCAAGCATTCTTCTAAATGGTATAGCACTGGTCTGTCCATTAACTATAGAGGTAACACCTGGTTGCTGTGACACTGACATGTCAAATGTGATAATGGTTACCCATGGTGGACAGTGTTTGGTAGAGCTCCCTGAGTAAAACAAACTTGGAAGCAGGAATCTCATCCACTTCTGATATAGCTTGCCTCTGGAAACCCTATGAACTTGGAGAAATGAAAGTTATAAAAGTGTTCAGGTCTTCATTCATAGGGTTGCTATGAGTTGTTTATGACTCAACAGCACTTAACAACAACAACAACAACAAAAACAATTCCAATTTCAAGCCTGGTTGAAAAGAGGCTGTGGAATGAACAGTATATCAGGTGGATTTTGGCAGAAAGTTGAGAATACCAGAAGATGTCTATCTGTGTTTTATTAACTACATGAAAGTACCTGACTATGCAGACGAGAGCAAATTATAGGTAACAGTAAAAAGAATGAGAATTCCCAGACATTTAATTGTGCTTATGTGGAACCTATACATAGATTAGGAAGCAATAGCCTTGACAGAACAAAGGGATGGTTTTTTTTTTGTTTTTTTGGTTTGTTTTTTTTTAGAGATTAGGAAGGCTTTCATGGAAAGCATAAAACATGGAAATATGGACAGAAACCAGATTTATCTTTTCCCTCGCCTCTTTCACAATGAGACAGTGGGGAATTCAAGAACCATTTAAAATAAAGGTGAAATGATTAGATTCCCCCCCTCTTAATTGCTTAGTGTTGATGTCATGGTGCATGCAAGTAAACATTGATCTACAAGTGAAAGATGAGAAATAGAACAACATGAACAGTCTTCCGAGGTAAAACGATATCCAGGAGAATTAGAATCTATTTAGGCAGTCCTCAGGGACCTCAATCTCTTAAAAGCATAGCGGTGGAGCCAATTTCTGATGCTCTTTTTTTTTTTAAATTTAGGTTGTTTATTTTTCATTTCAGTGAACATCTACAGAGATTTTGGAATTCCATTCATTCATTGTTGCACCCTTCTCCCCGCACAATAATGACCAGTGTGAAAGGGATGTTTTGTAGTTTAGAATTGGAAAATGTATGTGGCAGGATTGTGGTGTTAACCAGACAGAATGAAAATGGGGACATGAAGAAATTAATTCTGAACAAGAGAAAGGCCAGGCAGAGGCCTCTACAGCCTAGGACTGTGAAGCATCTTCCTTAGCTTTCCCATGGTTTTTATTTAGCTTAAACTAACAATTAAAAAATTAATATCTTGTGAGGCTATATTTTCTTATACGTAAGTGCTGCCAACATAACAGTGGGTCAACTTAATTCTGAAACCAAGAGCAGGATGATTCCAAAGTTCAGGCATGGTATCATCCCCTCCAGTGGGAGGCTGGGCAGAATTCTCTGTTTGCAAAGGGTATCCAGTCCAGCCTGGACTCTGATCTCAGCTGTGGCCTTGCTACCACTATGCCGAGCTATCCACATTTCCCCCTCAGTTGTTTTAGCATCACTTAGTCATCAAGGCAGATAGAGCTTCTCTTTCTTTTTCATTATTCTTTTTTTCTTTGCATTCTCCATCCTTGACATAAAAGCACAAAAATTAGGACTATAAGACGAAAGATGGTTATAGAACTTCCAAAAATTTTAACATAATGAAAAGGATTAAGATCAGAGATTCCTTTGCTTATTTCTTCCAAACAATCAGTATTACTAAATCTTCTCAGTTGTTCATTGAAAGTATCATGAATTTGAGCTTGTAACTTTAATATCTCCAGTTAAATTACCATGGCTCATGATATGTTTGCGAGCTTTGTCCCATTGCCATTCAGTATTATTCCATACAACAGAGGTCACACAAAATTGAGTAGTATTCCAGTCACATTTTAACTTCAGTTTTCTAAGTTAGTGATATGATCACCCATCATAACTACTGACTGTTCTAAACCAGTTAATCGAGAATTGATTTCAGAATCTGTCTTTGAGTTGACCATAATTTTTCAGAATCACTATGCCATTTTTTTACATAATCTACTGTTTGAACATTTTGATGCAGAGCACCTCTAGCATTAGCTGCTGTAGCTGTTATGGCTATGATCTCTAAAACAGCAGCAATTAATACTCCAATAAATCTCTTGCTTTTTTTTAATAGCTGATTCACTAGATGCTCTAAAAGCATCAGCTCAGGAGATGACTGCCATTTATGACTCAAATTAACAGGAAGCCATAACCCAATTCCAGGTATATAATCTATACACTCTCATTAGGTGGTAGAGAAATAGAAGAATTTGAACAGTATACAGAGAGTGTTTGTTGCAAGTCAAAGTTAAATTATCTGCCTCCCATTTAGTAACTCCTTTTAAGAAAAACATAAGCTTGATATATAGCTAGATATATATCTAGTCTCATTTTTCTTAAAACTTAAGTGTGTAGTATAGTTTGCATCATCATTAGAATAATTCCCAATCCAGATCCTCATATATTTTAGAGCAGTACCAATTTTCCATAAATGTTTTTGATAAGGAAAATGCTGAAAATAAGGATATGGTTCTACCACCATACCAACCCCATGCCAAGTGATGGTGTTATTATCATTTATAGTTATAATTGTGCCATATTCTTTTCTGTGCCATCTTAAATCTTTATTCTGTCCTTTCTGGTGAGCAGAGCCTACAGGACTCCGATCTATGACACTTCCATAGGAAGTATTAACCAGAACTTGGCCCTTTTCTCCTCTACATTGCACCCAATAGATCCATTTTCCTGCAGATGACAAAGCAGACATATGACACAAAGGACTGTCAGGATGATGTGTAAGATTCTCACTAACATTTTGCTGAAATCCATTACCTTGAAATATATAATAGGGAGGAGTATTATTTCTATCAATTTTATGGGTCCAAGCTTGTGCTGCTAATTTTAAATAATGACTCTCGTGTCCTATACAAATAGGAAATACTCCAGTTCCAATGCTAACATTTTCCCAATGCATACCTTCTTCATTTGGTTTCAGAGGTCCTCTACTATCATGAGGACCAGGGAGCCATTGACTATCATAAATGGAAATAGTAGTATCTGTCCAATGAACTGTTTTAAGCAATGGTGGGTGTAGAATATATGCCTAGTAACTATGATTTTCTGCCATGCCTACTTGGGTTAATACAGCAAGCATAGCTAAAAACAAATTCTCGTGAGACATTTGTTGCTGTGCATTCTTAATAACTTTCCCTGCTTCCATTGTCAGCTGTTTTATCTGGCCCCAAGTTGAATTCTCTGCTTTCCTGGTCTCTGGTAGCAGTCCTCTCTTTTGTCGTTTCTTTTAGGTCATCAGACTCATCCATTCTGCTATTCCATCCTCACCGAAGTATGGCCTCTTTTGACTCATTTTGCAGTTTGATGCTTCTTGCTGGAACCCACAAAAATTCTCTTCCTGTAGAGATATAAGCAAATCCTTGACCCCATTGAATAACAGATCCTTTTTTCCATTCATTAGTTGGAGGGTGTCTAAAATATATATACTGATTCAGCTCTTTGATTGCTTGTAATACCCAGTGTCTTTCTGCTGGAGTTTCTCCTTTCTCGTTAGAATTTTAAAAATTAAAAGTAAATAAGGCTTTTTGTAAAATAGTTTGAGGAGATGTTATTTGTTCTACCCATCTCCCCCCTTTTTGTTTTTTTCAACATAGTTTACAAAGTCAAATAGTTCTTTCTATTATAGTTTATCTTTGGGGATTATAAGGAATATCAGTAATATGTTTAATGTTCTATTCTATTACATTTATATAAATATATTTATATAAATTATATATGTAGCTCTTATGGCCTAGTGGCAAGAAGCTGCGCTGCACTCCCAAAGGCATGCAGTTCGAAGCCACCAGCTGCTCCACAGGAGAATGGGCATTTCCCTCCAGTGAGATTAACTACCTCTAAAAACCCACCAAAGGGTCAGCTATGGGTCGGTACACAACAATAACTATCTCAGATATATCGAAGCCAAAGTGCAGCAGTGATGAAATAAGGGAACTGAACAGAATATTTTTGTTGTTATTTTTGTTTCTTGAACACAGCATTTTAAGGATGGCTTGAAAAGCAAAGCAAAGTAATGTAATGAAATGTACAAAGAGCTGAAGTTAGAAAACCAAAAGGGAAGAAAGAACATGCTTGTCATGTCTCAAACCTAAAAAAAAAAAAAGGAAAAAACTTTAAGCCCAGAGTTGCACTACTAAAGGATTCTATGGGTAAAATCTTGAATGATGCAAGAGGTGAAAGGAAGATGGTAGGAATATACAGAGTTACTGTACCAAAAAGAATTGGTCAACACTGAAGCATTTCAGAAAGTGGCATATGATCAAAGACTAATAGTATTGAAGGAAGAAGTCCAACATGCCCCAAAGGCATTGGGGGTGAGGGTGGGGAGGCAGACCCCAGGCGTTGATGGTATAACAATTGAAATGTTTTCACAATCCTGGACCTACTTTTTTGTGCCAAGAAATTTTGAAGATAGTTACCTGGCCAACATCATGACAGATGAAGAAAAGATTGAAACTCAACAATTTCATCTTACTTGGATCTACAGTCAACAACCTTGTTACTAGCGGTTAGGAAAGAAAGATGTGTATTGCACATCAGGGAAAGTCTGCAGTTAGGGACCTCTCCAAAGTATTGAGGAGTAAAGATGTCACTTTGAGGACTAAGGTGTATCTGATTCAAGACATAGTCTTTCCAATCACTTGCTATGCATCTGAGAGCTTGACAGTCAATAAGGATGAGAGAAGTAGAATTTATACCTTTGAGCTCTGGTGTTGGAGAACAGTACTGAACATCCCATGGACTGCTAAAAGAACAAACAAATATGTCTTAGAGAACGTGGATCCAGAGTGCTCTTTCAAGGCAAAGATGATTAAATCTTCACCTTGAGTATTTCAGGCATGTTGCTATAAGAAGGGGCTATTTCTTGGAGAGGGACATAATGCTCAGAAAGGCAGAGTTGGCAAAGGAGAGGAAGATCCTCAGTCAGGTGAATTGACACAGTGTCTGCCACATTGGGCTCTAGTGTGTCAGGAAGTGTGAGGATGGCACAGGATAGGACAGGATTCAGATCTATTGTTCATAAGGATGCTATGGGTTGTACTCAACTCAGTGGCACCTAACAACAACATCCAACATCCTGGCCAACTAACTAGAAGAGATCTATAGTAGTGGCCATTGGAAAAAAAAAAAGAAAAAGGTGATTCACCATATTGTGGAGGTAATCTGACTACCTCATTAATAACTCATGCAAGTAAAATGTTGCTGAAGATTATTTAAAAATTTTTGGGAGAATACATCAACCAGAAATTCAAGCTAAATTCAGAAGTCATTTCAGAAGTCATGGAATGAGGGCTATCATTACTGATGTCAAATGGATTTTGGCTGACGACAAAGAAAACCAGAAAGATGTTTACTTGTGTTTTATAGACTATGCAAAGACATTCAACAGTGTGTATCATAAAAAATTATGTATGGGTAACATTGAAAAGGATAAGAATCCAGAATAATCGTGCTCATACAAAACCTCTACATAGACCAAGAAGCAGTTTTCTGAACAGAACAAGGGAATGCTGCATAGTTTAAAATCAGAAAAGATATGGGTCAGTGTTAAATCTTCTCTCCATGCCTATTCAGTTTATATGCTGGGAAAAGTGCAGGCAGGTTCAGCATGGATTGACACAAGTGACTACAACAATGGGCTAGACATGATGGGTATTATGAAAATGGTACAAGGTTCAAATCTGTTGATAAGAGTCTCCTTGAGTCATAGTCTACTTGACAACCCATAGCAACAACAATGTATAGTGGGGGGGGGGAATATGTATGTAAATACTAGTATTTTTTAATGAGGATTTTTATGTTATTTTTATGTACATATTTTTAAGCTTATTCTACAGTTTATAGTTTAAAATAGATAATAATTCTTTGTGACATTCTTTTCAGATCCCAATTCTTTCTAACTCTCTGATTTCCATATTTTCATATAAACCAAACTTTAAAAATTTCCTAGAAAGACCCTTAAATTAATAGTGACTGTTAGGTACTTTATTCTGTTAGTGTCTTTATTCTGGTTTGTAGCGTAATTAAACTGAGAGTTGCGTTTGAAGGAGATTTTTTTATATTCATTTTAAGTGAATTACTATTTTAAATTCCTTGGGAACATATGTAAAAAATCATGTAAATATGTGAATAAGAACAATATCTTTTCTTTAAAGAACATAAATTAATTTATTTAAAATGTGCACTGGCTATATTGTTTGGATAAGTTTAAAAGAATTAATATCTGAACCTCAGGGGAAACTGCCACAGGGTACAATTTTGGGTTAATTATGAGGTTAAGGTGGAGGGTCAACCTAACAATGAAATGGATTGACATGTTCACTGTAACAGTGTGCTCAAGTGTGCTGGAGAGGGTGAGGATGACACAGGATAGGGCAAGGCTGAGATACTCTGTTCTTCGAGTCACTATGAATCATAGTCAATCTGACAGCACTTTACAATATAAGCTTAAATTATTAGGTATAACATTGCTAGTCTCTCACTCTTTACATGTCTGGTTTTAGTTAACAAAGGTGGAATATCTTATCTTACTGCAGAAGATATTTTAAGGTAGTAGTATTTCCATTTTTTAAAACTTTAACCACCAGTATATTAATAGTGACTTTTCTGTTCCTTCTCCCCAAAGGTTTAGGTTATGCTGATGTTGAGAACCGTGTACCCTGTAAGCCAGAGACAGTTATGAGAATTGCCAGCATCAGCAAGAGTCTCACCATGGTTGCTCTCGCCAAGTTATGGGAAGCAGGAAAACTGGATCTTGATTTTCCAGTACAACATTATGTTCCTGAATTTCCCGAAAAGGAATATGAAGGTGAAAAGGTAGTGAAACTCATAGTTCATTTTACTAATGCTGTGTTAGATAGTTTATGCTAGAATTTATGTTAAAAATGTTTCTTAGAATATTTTTTAAATATTTTTAACTCTTTTTTATGGGTTAGATTTTTGCTGCTGTTGTTTTGTTTTAATCTGGATGATAACCTGGTGCACATTTTTTCCCTGTAACTTGTATTTATATATATAAATATATCCAGGATTTGGCTCAAAATGGAAAAAGATTTTTGAGGAATTGTGCCAAGGCTACAGCTTTGTGTTGTATGGTTTATTTAACATTGCAATTGAATTCTTATATTTTTATGGTTAGGTTTCTGTCACAACACGATTATTGATTTCTCACTTAAGTGGAATCCGTCACTATGAAAAGGACATGAAAAAGGTGAAAGAAGAGAAAGCTTACAAAGCCTTGAAGTTGATGAAAGAGACGATGGAATCCGACCAAGAAAGACAGTTGAAAGAGAAAGGATGCAAAAATAATGAACATAATGACTTTTCTAAAGCTAAGGCAGAGCAGGATGGTGAAGCCAAAGGCCGGAATGCAAAGCCTGGCAAGAAAAAGAATGACTTTGAACAAGGCGAATTATATTTGAAAGAAAAGTTTGAAAATTCAATTGAATCCTTGAGACTATTTAAAAATGATCCTTTGTTCTTTAAACCTGGTGAGTGTTAATTTCTTCTCCTAACAAAGTTTTCATTATTGGAACATTAATTTTTAGGAAATCCAAAGTGATAGACGAGATTGATGGTTGTGACATTTAAGATTGTTGTTCTTGTTGTTAAGTGCCATCGAGTCATAGACGAACTCATAGTGACCCTATGAACAAAAGACCTGAACACTTCTATAACTTGCATCATTTCTCCAAGTTCATAGTGTTTCTGGAGGCAAGCTATATCAGAAATGGATGCCACTCCTGCTTCCAAGCTTGTTTTAACCTGGGAGCTCCACCAAACATTGTCCACCTTGGGTAATCATTATCGCATTTGACCCATCAGTGTCACAGTGTTCACCATCACAGCAACCACAAGTTACCTCTGTACAGCCAATGGACAGACCAGTGCTATACCACTTAGAAGAATGTTTGACCAAAACCAATTAAAACCAGACCTGAGGGCCGCAAATAAAAATCACCCACCTTTGGTTTGGTAGCATAACTTTCTGTCCACTAGGCCAACTGAGCTCTCTCGTTGTTGTTATTGTTGTTGTTGAGTACGTTGAGTCATGGGTTTATATACTTTTATTCCCTTTTTATTTGTAACACTTTATAATCATGAATGAATACTTATAGGTATAATTAATAAGCACAAATAAAATATAATCATGGATGGATTTTTGCCTTTAAAAAATAAGGTTCCCACCTGCTTCTAGTATAAACAATCTTAGTTTCTGGGATCCAATATGATATAAAGATATGTACTTTAAATATATATTAGGACTATATCTACATGTATTTTATTAAAAATACAAACTAGTATGTCTATTCATGCCTTAGTATGTCTATTCATGCCTTAAGCAATAGGAATTTTATTAAGAAGAAAATAATTGACTTAAGAAAGTAAATTTGCTTTTCTTTGCATTTCTATTTTGTTGCCAAGTGGAAAGATTTTGTTTGGTTTTGAGGTAGAATTTGTTTCCTTAACTCAGTATCACAAAAGCAGGCAAATTCATGCAAAAATTTAAATATAGTAGTCATCATTTATTGTGTGTCAAGGACATAAGCTAGACAGGGCCATTGCAGAGTTGACTTTCTTTGTTTATATTATCTGTGATAATTTTTCTAAAGGCTGAATTTAAACATTCTAATTTTACAAGTATGAACATTTTCTGTGGGAAAATATTTTTACATCTTTTTAAAATAATAATCAAGCATTTTCTTTTCTTCCCTCCTGTACAATGATGTCTCAAGGTAGTCAGTTTTTGTATTCAACTTTTGGCTATACCTTACTGGCAGCCATAGTAGAAAGAGCTTCAGGATATAAATATTTGGACTATATGCAGAAAATATTCCATGACTTGGATATGCTGACAACTGTGCAGGAAGAGAATGAGCCAGTGATTTACAATAGAGCAAGGTAAATGACTACCTGTGGTGTGTGTCGCTTTATCACATCTTAACGCTGTTATCAACTGAAAAATTTCACTTTCCTGATCTCTGTGCCAAAGTTGAGTTGACACATTTGAGAGAAATAGTGTTTTTCCTTCCTGTCTGTTTTTCCATCTATAAAATGAGAAAATTATGTTTTTGTAAAGTACCCCAACATCATTAAGTGAAAGATAGCAATAAGAATTCCAGCATACAAATAATTAAATAAAAATTCATTTATCCTGGGCATCTGTAATTTGCTCTTCAGTCGAACTTTTTCTTATAATCTTTAGTTAAGGCCTTGTTTGCCTACTTTTAGTTATTTCCTGATGTTTTAACTTTTATTATGAAATAATTAGACTCCTAGAAGTTATAAGAATAATACAAAGAATCTCAATATATCCTTGGCCCAAAATTTCCAGATGCTATAATTTTATTACATTATGTTGGGTTTCCCCCTCTAAATCGTTTCGAAGTAAGTTGTCGATATAACATCCCTTTTATCCCTAGACACTTAAATGTGTATTTTCTCTAAACAAAGACTTTTAAGAAATTAATGTTGATACAGTGTTTTCATTAAATCTGTGGTTATTATTTTGTAAAGAAAATTCATGTTTTGCCAATTTTCCAAGTAATGTCTTTTATCAAAAAAGAGAATAAAACAATTTTTTTTTCTGGTTTAGCATCCAATCCAAGATCATATTTAGTTGTCATCTCCTCTTTCTTTTCTATCTTTGTCTTTTATGATGTTGATGTTTTTAAAGAATGTTGTCCTTTCATTCTGTTAAACTATCCTTTAATTTAGTCTCATTTCATGTTTAGATTCAGGCCAGGTTATTTGGGCAGAATACCACAAAAGTGATGATGTGTATTTCTGCATGGATCATAATAAAGACACATGATACCAATTTTTCCTGTTATTGGTGATGGTGATTTTGATTGCCTGTTGAAATAATGCTTGCCTAGTTTTTTCACAGTTAAATTACTTACTGTCTTACTGTCTTTCTCCTTGAGATTAACAGATACATGATGGAGAAATACTTTGAGACTATGTTAGACTATTTCTCAGTAGATGTCCTTCTACTAGTGATGGTTACCAAATGATGACTTTTGTTGTTGTTCTGGTATTTTTTTTTTATTTTGTTGTGTATGGTCGAATGGGATCCAACTAGCACAGGAGGAGATTGCCCCTCTTTCTCCAGCAGAGCATCTGATGGATTTGAACCTTGAGTCTTTGGAATTGCAGTGAATCTTTTTTCCACCAGGCCACCAGAGCTCAAATGATGGACTTTAATTCTGCCTTTTTTTTTTCTGTATTTATTAGGTGGTATTCTTATATAGGGAAGTGCTTTCCCTTCTCTCTTATTTATGTATATATACTGATTTCTCAATGTGTACTCATAGCTTCTTATTTTATTCAGTGAGTTAAAATCTGTTACTGTCATTATTTAATACGTTGTTTTGAAAATATTGTCTAAAATATAAGAAGGTGAAAACTTTCTGAAGGTAAATAGCTATTAAGTTGCTTAGACATATATTTATATGTTTATTCAAAGAGTTTAGATTTTATTTTGTCCAAGTTAATAGTTCAATATTGAAATACTCTTCTAATTATGATTATATAAACCTCCTACTGCATGCCTTTAAAATAAGAGTAGTTAAAAATTTTAGTATATTGTAAAAATGTGTCATCTAAATAAAATAACTGTTGTTGTTGTTGTTATGTGCCATCGAGTCGTTTCCAACTCATAGCGACCCTATGCACAACAGCTCTAAACCCTGCTCTATCCTGCGCCAACCACACCGCCTCTGACACACCCATCCCAATTACCCCAGTCACCGAATCAATCCATCTCATAGGGGGTCTTCCCCTCCTGCGCTGTCTTTTGTGCAAAGCTTACTCTCAGTTGTATTCGACTTGATGATACTTAACCACTGCTAAATGAGACTAATGCTGTTATATCTGGAAGAACACTCTTCCACTTTGTACATCACTCTTGGTCAATGTGCTGTATTGACCAAATAACTGAGCATTTAAAAAAATACAGTTTTTAAGGCCTTTTATAGTTAGACCTCATTTAGTGTTTTTGATGGCACTTTGTTTAAATGCACTCTAACTAATTGAGCATTTTAAACATTTGGCTTTCTAGTTAGACACCTTTAGTATTTCAAAGCTCTAGTGGTATAACTGTTATGGAGTTGTACTGCCAGCCTAAAGGTGGTGCTTTTTCTGGCTGTAAGAAACCACCAGCATTCCCCAGAAGAAGAATGGGCATCTCCTCTGGTGTGATTGACAGCCTCCAAAAGCTCCTGCAAGTGTCAGGGACAAGTTGGTTCCAACTCAGCAGCAGTGAGTCAGTCAATGAGTTAGTACGTGGGCATTTTTCAGTCCTGTATATTTAATTTGGAAATATTTAAACTATTATTTCTCTTAGTTTTCCAATGTAAAATATTAAATTGAAGTTACTGTATATTAATTTTGTTTTGGTATAATGATGAAAATTCTAAGCAAATTGTGCAGGTTATTACATACTTTTGGAAAGGCTTCTGAACAGTGATATTGGTGAAATAACTAGAATTTTTATCCTTAAGAGGAATGAATGCTATTGTTTTAGATAATTCCATAGTTTGATTACTTTACTGTCACTATATAGAAAGGCTTATTTAGCTTTTTAGCACTTTAAAAGTTAGCTGTGCTGTAGAGAGATTTCTGTGATTATAATTTAGATCCCTAATTGAACTTGTGTACTTCAAAGTCACAAATGGGAACATTTGGATAACTGCCTTTTAAAATTCTCTTCATATAAATTCTAGAACTTTGTAGAGAAAATTTTGAGACAGAAAATGGAAAAGATCAAGACAAACAGTGTTAACAAATGTAACAACTATTTATGTTACTTTTAAAGTAATTTTGAGTTTTGATTATTAGGGGAGAAGATATTTGCCAAGCAAATGTCTGAACTTTTAAAAAAGCTAAAAGCTTTAACCTAGAAAGAGCAAAGAAAGTCATGAAAGAGCAGTTATCAGATCTTGTCCATTTTCTCTTGATTACATTTGTTAAATATTTTTGTTTTTACTGCTATTTTTTTATTGCTCCACCCCCCGTTTTTTTTTTTTTTAAAACCCTAGTGTAGTGGTTCCTAAACCGTAAGTTGTGATCAATTAATAAGTAGGAAAATAGCGAGTTGAGTACCAGCAATTACTTCTTTAATATGGAAAATAACAGAATATATTGTTGCTGTTAAGTGCCTTCAAGTTGATTCTGAATCATGGTGACACTATGAAGGACAAAACAATGCCCAGTTCTCTGCCAGCCTCACAAATGTTGCTGTATCTCCAGATAGCCCATGGTCTGATTGTTATTGTTGTTATTATGTGCTATTGAGTCACGTGCGACTCATAACAACTCTGTGTATAACAGCTCTGAAGCCTGCCCTGTTCTGATCCGGTCTCACTGACTCTGCGAAACATCTACCCCCCATTGCCCCAGTTACTGTATCAATCCATCTCATCCAGGGTCTTACTCTCCTGTGCCCTTCCGAGCATGATGTCCTTCAAGAATCGGTTCCTCCTGGCCACATGCCCAAAGTATGTGAGCCAGAACTTCAAAATCCTAGCCTCCAAGGAGAAACTTAGTTTCATCCTCTCTAGGACAAACCTGTTTGTTTTCTTAACAGTCCATTGATGTGTGTGTTTGTACTCAGTTGAAATGAAATAATAACCCTTACTACAGGGTTGAATACTCTTCTCCAACATCATAACTCAAAGGCATTAATTCTTCTTCTGTCATCCTTATTCATTGTTCAGCTCTCAGATGCATAGGAATTGATTAAAAAGACCATGGCCTGAATCAGGCACACTTTAGTCTTCCAACTGACATCATTACTCCTTAGTATTTTAGAGAGATCCTTGACAACAGACTTTCCCACTGCAACATGTCTTGATTTCTTGACTGCTGGTACCAAGGGTGTTGTTTGTGAATCCAAGTAAGATGAAATTGTTGGCAATTTCAATATTTTTTCCGTCTATCTTAATGCCTGTTGGCCCGATGGTGAAGATTTTTGTCTTCTTGATATTGAGATGTAATCCATATTGAAGACTGAAGTCTTTGATCTTCTGCAACTAGCAAGATTTTGTCATCTGACTAACACCAGTTGTTGAAGAATCTTCCTCTGAACCTGATGCCATCTTTTTCTTCCAGCTTCTCGAATTATTTGCTCAGCTGATGGATTGAATGTTGTTGTTTTGTGCCCTCAAGTCAAGTATAGCTCATAATGACCCTGTGAACAACAGAACCGAGCCCTGTCCTATCCTGAGCCATCCTCATCATCTCTGATATACGTAAGCCCATTGTTGTAGCTACTGTGCTATAACACAGTTGACGGTCTTCCTTTCTTTTACTGATCCTCCACCTTTTCGGCATGATGTTCTTCTCCAAGAAACACCCACTGCTAGCAACATGCCCAAAGTATGTGAGACATAGCTTCACCCTCATCCTTGCCTCTTAAAGAACACGCTGGCTGCTCTTTCTCCAAGATGTATCTGTTTGTTCTGACAATCCATGTGATAAACAACAGTCTTCCCCAACACCACAACCAAGAGGTATCTAATTTCCTTCTGTTATCCTTATTTATTGTCCAGCTTTCATATACATAACAAGTGATTGAAAAGACAGTGTTCTGAATCAGGCCTACCTTATCTTCAGCCTGATGTCATTGCTCCTCAGTACTTTGGAGTGGTCCCTGACAGCTGATTTTGACAATGCAATATGTCTTTTGATTTTTTTTTCCATTTGTGGTGCCAAGGGTATTGATTGTAGATCCAAATAAGATGAAATTGTTGACAGTTTTAATATTTTCTCCATCTATCATGATTTTGGCTTTTGGCCCAGTGGTGAGGATTTTTGTCATGTTGATGTGAGATATAATCCATATTGAAGTCTGTAGTCTTTGTGCTTCAAGTCATCCTCACTTTCAGCAAGCAAGATTGTGTCATCTACATACTGCAGGTTGTTGATGATTCTGCCTCCAATCCTGATGCCACATTTTTCTTCATAGACTTTAACTTCTTGAATTCATTGTTCAGCATACAGATTGAATAGGTATAGAGAAAGGATATAGCCCTGACACATACCTTTTCTTATTCTAATACATGCAAGATTCCTTGCTCTATTTGGATAACTTCTTGGTATAGTTGTTGTATAAGAGGCCCATTCTTCTCAATGTTAACTATAGTTGTTGTTATGATCCACACAGTCATTCCTTTCAATAGTCATAAAACACAGACATTCTTCTGGTATTCTCTGCTTTGAGCCAATGAGTGGGAGAAGCAGAAGAAATCTGTAACTGACTGTGATCAATTAGTTGTGGCCTCCACTGCACTCGGACCAGCCGGAAGACACAGTCTTTGGTTTCTGCAGAGAAAATAGACTGCACGGAGATGAAATAGTCTAACAAGTAAAACTAGTGGAGCAAGGCTGAATAAAGGCACAGATAATAGAATGTCTTAAAAGCAATAGGAAAATAAATGACCAGACAGAAAGAAAAAAGAATGGATGATATAACTGTCTGTGAGATATAGAAATTTAAGCTTACTTTGGGTGAGCTCAATCTTTTCAGTAAAACTAACAAAATTATCTGCTAATCAGGGGAGCTCTGGTAGCTTAGTGGCAAGAAGCTGTGCTATGATCCCAAAGACACGTGGTTTGAAGTCACCAGCGGCTCCTCAGGAGGATGGGCAATCTCCTTCCGTGTGATTAACTGCCTCTGAAAACCTACTGGTGGGTCAGCTATGGGTCGGTTCCGACTGGATGGCATACAACATTTGGAGAAAAATTGAGAGTAGAAGAGATTGAGAATAAATATTAAGAATATACTATGGAATATACAAGAGAAGAGTCAGGCGGGGGCAGGGAGGAAATTATAACAACAAAACCCTCAGCAAGACAATGAATGAATGGAAATCCAAAACCTCTGTAAATGTCTATTAAAAAAAAACACAACAAAACCAAAACCCTCAGCAAGAGTACAAAATGGTGCCAGTAAATTCTATTATGTTAATTTATGCAGCCTTCCTTAGCAGTAAGTAACCAAGGAAAGAGGTATTTAGTTTCAAAAAGAATTAATAAATTTTAAAAAAAAGAATTAATAAATTTCTTAAAAATTGGTAAATTAGTGTAACGTAGAAGAATATCTAATTCTACAGTTTCTAATGAGGCCAGAGTGGAAGGAGGTAGTTGAGTGGCTGATCGTGTATAATTTAGGCTAAAATAAAAACCAAGTGAAATCACCAGGAATTAATAAACCTAAAAAAATAGGGAAGAGGCGAGAGGAGGACATTGTGGCTCATAGCAACCATATGAACACCACATTGAAACCTCGCACTGCCCTATGCCATCCTCACAATGTCTGCCATGCTCACAATGTCTGCCATGCTCAGTTCTGTTGCTGTACTCACTGTGTCAGTCCATCTTATTGAGGGTCTTCCTCTTTTCACTGACCTTCTACTCTTCGAAGCATCATGTCTTTTTCCAAGGACGAGCACCTTTGACAACATGCCAAAAGCATGTAAGACAAAGTTTCACCATCCTTGCCTCTAAGGAGCACTCTGGTTACATTTCCTCCAAGACAGATTTGCTGCTTCTTTTGGCAGTCCATAGGATATTCAATACCCGTTGCCAGTACCACAATTCAGAGGCAACATTTTGTTGGTCTTCCTTATTCATTGTCAAAATTTCAGATGTATAAGAAGCAAATGCAAATACCATGGTTTTGGTCAGACACATCTTAGTCTTTTAACTAACATCCTTGCTCATTAGCACTTTAAAGAGGTCCTTGATAGCAGATTTTCTCAAAGCAACAATTTGAGTTCTTGACTCTTGCTATCACAGGCATTGATTTTGGATACAAGAAAATGGCATAAAAAAAAAAAAAGAAAATGGCATCCTTAAAAACGTGAGTCTTTTCTCCATCTATCATGATGTTGCCTATTGATCCACTTGGATAGTTTTTGTTTTCTTGATGCTGAGATATAATACTGAAGACTTTTTCAGCAAGTCCTTCAGAAACTCTTTATGTAAGCAAAGTTATGACATTTGCATAAAATAGGTTATTGATGAATGCTCTTCCCATCCTAGTGCCACAGTCTTCTCTTCTTATGTGTACCATCGAGTCAGGACTGACCCATAGCTGACCCTCCAGTGGGTTTTCAGAAGCAGTTAAGCATATGGGAGAAGATTGTTCATCCTTCTCCTGTGGAGCAGCTGGTGGTCTCATGTGCCTTTGGGATTGCAGCACAGCTTCTGGCCACTAGGCCACCAGAGCTCCTTCCAGTGGAATTAAAGGGTCACTAGGAGTTGGAATTGACTTGCCAGTGCACAACAGTAAGGATGAGAACTGGGATTCAAAATGAGGTCTGCTAATGTCAGCCTCTCCTACCACACTGAAAAAGGATCCTGACACATCACTATACAGGTAATTAATACGGCACTGTTGGCCAAGGAATCAAGTCTCCTTACAAATGTGACTTATATGCTTAGCCATCCCATTGTATACTCTTTTTTCCCCCCATTGTATACTCTTGTAGTTGCAAAACTTATCACAATCCTGCTATTATCCTATAATTCACAAAGTAATTACACTAGCTTATTAATTGTCTATGCTTTGTTAAAATCTGAATCAAGCTGAAAATTAGAGAGTACTCCAGAGAAAAGAAGATCCCTACATTGAAATATTTTGTCTCATAAACCCACTTCCCTATTCACTATCCTGTGTGTCGTCAATAGGTGAATGAAATTGTTAGTGATTATTCTTATTTCATTTTAGGTTTTATGTTTACAATAAAAAGAGACGTCTTGTCAACACGCCTTACGTGGACAACTCCTATAAATGGGCTGGTGGAGGATTTCTGTCTACCGTAGGCGACCTTCTGAAGTTTGGGAATGCAATGCTATATGGTTACCAAGTCGGGCTATTTAAGAACTCAAATGAAAATCTTCTACCTGGGTATCTCAAACCAGAAACCATGGTTATGATTTGGACACCAGTCCCTAACACAGAGATGTCTTGGGATAAAGAGGGTAAATATGCAATGGCGTGGGGCGTTGTGGAAAAGAAGCAAACGTACGGTTCTTGCAGGAAGCAGCGACATTACGCCTCTCACACCGGAGGTGCAGTGGGGGCCAGTAGTGTTCTGCTGGTTCTTCCTGAAGAACTGGATGGAGAAGCAACAAATAACAAGGTTCCCCCAAGAGGAGTAATTGTTTCTATTATCTGTAACATGCAATCTGTTGGCCTCAATAGTACTGCTTTAAAGATTGCTCTGGAATTTGATAAAGACAGATCAGATTGATACTTTAAGATTACAGGTTAAAAATTAGCTCTATTACTGGTTTTGAGGGTTTGTTTTTTTAAAAAAAGATACAAAAAAACCCAAAATATTGAAGCCTTTAAAGGCAGATTTTTAAGACTACATTTTAAATAGAGTATAATTGAACACAGAGAATAATGTATGGCTAATTACTTAATTTTATAAATGTATTTTATTGTAAGTGTAGTTCTTTATATTCAGGGAAATAACTATATTGTTTTTACTTTTTGGAAAAGTGTTAACACTTGAAATAAAATATTCTGATTATAAAG
>NW_006400013.1:1493416-1502741 GCF_000299155.1 Elephantulus edwardii
GGTACGAACGAGACTCACCCATTTCTCCTTGGGAATCCTTGAATTCCTGTTGTTGAGCCTCGGTCTTCACTGAAGGGCCAGTCATCAACTGTTTAAGTGTTCAATTATCAATAAGCCAAAGTCTGTGGAAGGCCATAATGGCCCTGCTTTAAGTGGTTCACTGATCCCGCAGCTCACCACGCTGTCTCTGCCTCCGCTGCCATCTTGGATCTCCACAAGTGAGATTTTTTTTTTTTAACAAATGATCCTTTATTGAAATATTTTCATCTGTAGTTCCTTAGCTAGCTGGGCATTCCACAGCACCACTGTTGATGTCTTCTATGATGTCATGAGGGTCCATCAACATTGCAGCCCACAGATTGGGCAGTTCCCAGGATCTCCTTAATAGTTCCAGAGAGTTCTCTGGCTAAAGACCAGTGTCGCATCTGCCGGGCAATGCCAACAATCTCATCAAAAGTGATATTTCCACTGTGCTTAATATTTTTCTGCTTCTTTCTGTCTCTGGGTGGTTCCTTTAGGGCTTTGATGATCAGGGCAGAGGCAGAAGGCACCACTTCTATCTGGGCCTGTCTGTTCTGAATGGTCAGTTTCACTGTAATCCTTAGTCCCTTCCAGTCCACCAGTGGCCTTGGCAATGTCATCACCAACCTTTTTTGGAGACAGACCCAGGGGGCCGATCTTGGGGGCCAGCGCGTAAGTGGCACCGACTTCCCCACCAGTACACCTCAGGTACACGACTTTAATCTCGTTGGGGTCGAACTTGGGCGGCATGGTGGAGGCGGCTGGTGTCGGATGAACCCAGATGCGGGATGACCGAAGAAAGTTGCACCGAGGCCTCCTCCGAGCCGAAAGCCGAAAGACTGGAAGGCCTGTGGTCGCGCCCACAAGTGAGATTTTTAAGGAATGTTGTATTATCAATTGTTGCATAACAAATTATCATCCTACAACAACCGGCATCTATTATTTGACAGTTTCTTTGGCTCAGGGTTTGGGGAGTGGCCACGCTGGGTTGCTATGCTGGCTAGGGCAACAGTCACTTGGAATCTCCTTTGGGGCTGGGGACACACTCCCAGGATGACTCACTCACATGGCAGTTGGCGGTAATCCTCTGTTCACCTGCTGTTGGCTAGAGGCTTTCTCACCAGATGGTCTTTTTTATCAGGCTGCTTGAGTGTCTTCATGGCATGGCAGCTTGTATCCCCCAGAGTGATCCAAGGAAAATGGCAGAAGCCAATGCCTGAATAATCTAGTCACATATCATCACTTTCTACATATTTCATAGGTCACATAGACCAATCCTGATATAATGTTGAGAGAACCACACAAGGGTGTGAATGAATATCAGGAGGGGGGATAATCTTGGAAGTTGGCTACATCTACAGCAGACAGTGGTGGGACAGTATGTCCTCTGCTCTCTGCCCCCCATGTAAAATCACTTACTATCTTGTTGAAGGTCTTCTGCTCTTTAGCTCACCTGCTTCTTTCACTAACCCACTCACCCTCAGGCCCCAAAAGCTTCATCCTATTGTTTCTATTGTTGTACCATACAGTTGACCCTCCAGTGGGTTTTCAGAGGCAGTTAAACAGGAGACTGCCCATCTTTAATCAGCAGAGCAGCTGGTGGACTTAACCATGTGCCTTCAGGATTGCAGTGCAGCTTCTCGCCACTACGCCACCAGAGGTCAACCTAAATCTAGTAAATCTTGTCATCTAAATCAGGTCAGGGTATGAATGAGTCTCCTAAAGGATGGCTTCTCAAGAACAACAGTCAAATATAGTTCCTGTTGATCTGAAGACATGTGGACTGAAGGGTCAAAATATCTGCTCCCTACATATACAACATATTGCCTGTATTTTGCTGACCCCTTATTTTTCCAAGCCTGTTGTCCCTTTCCAAGAAGAGCCAAAGAATACCAGAAGAATGTATTTGTGTTTTATTGACAATGCAAAGGCATTTGTGTGGATCTTAACTATGGTTAACATTGAGAAAAATAGAAATCACAGAATATTTAATCATATTTTATTAAACCTGTACTTACATCAGGAAACTGTTGTCAGAACAAAGCAGGGAAACGTACAAGGTTTAAAATAAAAAGATGTGTCCAAGCTGTGTCTCCATACCTATTAAATTTATATGCTGAGAAAATAATTTGAGAAACTGAACATTATGAAGAGGAATGTGGCATCAGGATTGGAGGAAGACTTATCAGCAACCTCTGTTATGTGGCTGACACAACTTTGCTTGCTGAAGGTGAGGATTACTTCAGAAATTTGCTACCGAAGATCAAAAACTACAGTCTTCAATATTGATTATATGTCAGCATCAAGAAGACAAAAGTCTTCACCGCTGGACAAACAGGCAGCATCATGATAGATGGAGAAAAGATTGAAATTATTAACCATTTCATCTTACTTGAATCCACAATCAACAGTGTTGATACCAGCAGTCAAGAAATAAAAAGATAACAACAGCATAGTATTTGATATTTCAACAAATCTCATTAATCATCTATAAAATTCAGTGACATACATAATACTTATTGTATTGATCAAATATCATTACTATCCATTTACAAAGCTTTTCATAATCTTTGAAAGAGGCTCAATGCCTCCTAATTATGAATCTTTCTTTTCTCAAACTTCTCACTCCAGGTAACTATCAATAAAATTTGGTCTCCATTAAATGCATTTTCCTATTCTAGATGTTTTATGTAAATATAATGCTCCTTAAAGGCAAAAAAAAAGATGTATTTCACTGGAATGGTCTGCTGTAAGGGATTTCGCCAAAGTCCTGAACAGCAAGGATGCCATTTTGAAGACTAAGGTGTGCCTGATTCAGACCATGGTCTTTTTAATTGTGCTATGCATATGGAGAGTTGGACAATGAATGAGGATGCTACAAGAATTGATGACTTTGTGTTGTTGGAATACCGAATATCCTATGGCCTGCCATATGCCTTGGTTCAGAAGGTACAGCCAGATACTCCTTAGAGGCAAGGATGGTGACGCTTCCCCTCATATTCTTTGGGCATATTACTAAAAGGGGGCATTCCTTGGAAATGAACACCATGCTTGAAAAGATGGAAGGTCAGCAAGAGAGAGAAAGACCCTCAACAACATGGACTGACACAGTAATTGCAATGGTGGGTTCAAGTATGTCAAAGATGATGATGATAGGACAGGATTTAGATCTTTTGTTCATAGGGTCACTATGTGTCTTTCTGGACTTGACAGCAAATCCTTAACAGCAGACTTGGCAGTGCAAGACATCTTTTGATTTCTTGACTGCTGGTACCAGCGTATTGACTGTGGGTCCATGTAAGATGAAATTGTCTTTGATCTTCTGCAGCAAACTTCTTAAATCCTCCTCTCATCCTGATGCCAGCCTCTTATTCATAAAGCCCAGCTTCTTAAATGAGTTGTTGAGCATACAGATTGAATAAGTATGGAGAAAGTATACAGCCCTTTTTTTGATTAAAAAAAAGGGGGGGAAGCTCTGGTGGCCTAGTGGCAAGAAGCTGCAACTACCATCCCAGAGGTGCATGGTTCGAATCCACCAGATGCTCTGCCAGGGAAGGAGGGGCAATCTCCTCCTGTACCAGTCAGATCTGATTTGACGGTACACGCACACAAAAATAATAAAATAAAAAATAAGGGGGGATGGGGGGAGAAATGAGCGGGATGTAAGAGCTTCTGGCCTTAAGATTTCTAAAATCCAACTGGATGCAAATTGAGAACACCTAGATTGGTGCTCCAGGCTTGTTAGTAATTCTTTGGCTATGATTGTTGGGCAAGATCTTGTCTTTCTCCTGAGTTTTCTCTCCTATTTTCATGAAAGGTAGCATGCATTTACAGCTATGGTTTTCTCAGCTTGCTTCCTACCTGTAGTTTGGGGTTCCCAAACCCTTTTTCCACTGCATACTCTCACAGCCATTCTGTATCTACATTGGCAGGGTTTCTATCAATTTACAACAAAACCAATCTAGTCTGTCTTCTGCGAATTCTATCAGGATTCATGCTTTTAGACAATAGTGACACTCAAAGATCTGCGGGTCCTTGTCTCAGATTTCTAAGCAACTGAAAGAAAACCTTCAAAGCACCCAGGCAGTCTTGTTTGAATGGCTTGTTGAGACCTTGGTTCTCTCTGAAGTCTTAAGATTTCCTCACTCTCTAGACCATGTGTTCCTGGCAGTACCATAGGTTTTACCAGTGCCTTCAAACTATTCATTTTACCATCATTTGCTTCTGGAGATGCTTGGGTCTTCAAAACCATCAAATGATGACTCCTTTTTAGTAATTCTTTACATTTTCTTACACTTTAGAATAAGCAGCAGGAAGCACATTTAACTGTGTCTAGTGGTGAGATCGATCGATTCTGTGACTGGAGAGGTGGGAATAAGTGCGTTTGAGATGGTTAGGTTGGCACAGGATAGAACAGCATTTAGAGCTCTTGTACCATAGGGTCGCTATGAGTCGCAAGCGACTTGATGGCACATAACAAGTGGTAAGGAGTTGCCAATCCAAAGGCATGCCGTTCTAATCTGCCAGTTGCTTCATAGGGAAAAGATGGGCAGTCTCTTCCCGTGCTATGTACAGCTTCTGAAAAGCTGCTGGAGGGTCAGCTGGGTGATTCCAACTTGATGGCACATTAACAATCTTGGCTAGAGCACTCCGTTCATTAGGCTTCTTCCTTTCTGTGTTACTGCAGGTGGCAGTGTTGCCTGCAAAACATGAAGCTTCCTCCCCACCCCCCGCCCCCTAATTTCCAAAGATTGTATCTTCCTTGTTGGTATTGGTAGGTGCTGAGTACAACCCATAGCAACCCTATGAACAACAGATCTGAACCCTGTCCTATCCTGTGCCATCCTTATGCTTCCTTGAGTCCGCTGCAGCAGTCACTCTGTCAATCTA
The DNA here is from genome assembly GCF_000299155.1 of Elephantulus edwardii. NCBI lineage: Eukaryota > Metazoa > Chordata > Mammalia > Macroscelidea > Macroscelididae > Elephantulus > Elephantulus edwardii. The sequence continues at coordinate 1,498,328 of NW_006400013.1, forward strand.
CTTTGTTGAATGTTTTCCTCTTTCACTAACCCTCTTGCTGAGTGTCATGTCCCTCTCCAATGAAGAGCCTCTCATAGCAACATGCTCTAAGAAGCATTCTGGCTGCACATGCTCCAGGACATATTTGTTCTTTGGCCGTTCATGGAATATTTTGTACTCTTATCCAACACCACAGCTCAAAAGCATCAACTCCTGTCATCTTTATTCACTGTCCAGCTCTTAGATGCTTTAACTTTCTTACTAATAATCACTTTCAAGGCTCTCTGGGATTTCCCTAATATTCTTTTCCAAGTTCTTTAAAACATCAACCCATTGCTCCATTTCAAAACCACTTTTACATTTCGGGGTTATGACAGCATTCCACTTTCAGGTACCAATCCATTAAAATCAAAACTGGTTGTTCATTTAGAGAAGAGACCCTAACAGAGAGCTCTATTAGCTTAGTGGTGAGGAGTTGCACTCCCAGTCCAAAGCCATGTGGTTCAAATCCACCAGTTTTGCTCTGCAGGAGAAAGATGGACAATCTCCTGTGTGAGTTCTGCCTCTGAAAACCTGCTGGAGGGCCAACTATGAGTTGGTTCAATGGTACTGAACAGGGAGCTCTGGTGGCTTAGTGTTAAGTGGCTGCACTGCCAACCCAAAGGCCTGTGGTTTGAATCCATCAGCTACTCTGTGGAAGAAAGCTGGACAGTATCCTCTTGAATTGCACAGAACAGTAAATTGCATACTGTCTCTGAAAATTTACTGAAGGGTCAGCTCTAAGTCAGTTGATGCCTGTGAGGTGTGTGGTGCTTGAGAAGAATATTGAGGGTACCATGGACTGCTAGGAAAACAAACAGATTCATCCTGGAGAGGGTTAAACCGGGTGGCTCCTTGGAGGCAAGGATTCTGAGGCTTTGTCTGACATACTTTGGATATGTTGTAAGGAGGGACAGGTCCTTGGAGAGGGACATTATGCTTGGGAGAGTGGAGGGGCAGCACAAGAGGGGAAGACCCTCTATGAGGTGGATTGATTCAGTGACTGGGATAATCGGGATGGGTGTGTCAGAGACAGTGCGATTGGCACAGGATAGAGCAGGGTTTAGGGCTGTTGTACATAGGGTCGCTATGAGTCGCAAGCGACTCGACGGCACATAACAACATATATAAATGCATAGGATAGTCAAACATACTAAAAATTAAAAACAAGATGATCTGCCCATAATCAAAACTTTATTGAAAAAACTGACACCAAAAGAAGTAAGTGCCACATACTTCACCAAAAACTGAAATGTTATTATATTATGATGGATTAACCGGAATTACTGATTGGTAAGGCTTTCCGTGACCGAAGAGAAATTCAGGAAGTCATAGAGAGCATTAATGTTGTTTTCTTCTGAATGAACAACCTATAAAAGAAAGCATGACATCACATTAAACAGAAGTTATCTTTGTTGTTAGGTGCTGCTGAGTTGAGGATGACTCTCAATGACCCTATGAAGAACAGATCTGAACCCTCTCCTAGCCTGTGCCATCCTCACAGTATCTGAACCCTTGAGCTCACTGCTACAGTCATTCTGTCAATCCATCTTTTTAAGGGTCTTTCCTTCTTTTGTCATCCCTCCACCTTCCCAAGCATGATGTCCCTCTCCAAGGAACATGCTCACAGAATGTGAGACGAGGCTTCATAATCTTTGCTTCTAAGGAGCTCTCTGGCTGCACCTTGTCTTAAGACTTACCTGTCTGTTCTTTTGGCACTCCAAGGATATTCAACACTCTTCTCCTACTCTACAGTTCAAAGGCATCAAATTGTCTTTTGTCATCCTTATTCACCACTGTCCAACTTTCAGATGCATAGCAAATGACTAAAAAAACCATTGCCTGAGTCAGGCACACCCTGAGTCTTCAAACTGACATAAGTGCTCCTCATATTTAATCTGTATGCTGAGAAAATTATTCAAGAAGCTGGAAGGAGAATATGGCATCAGGATTGCAGGAAGACTCATCAATAACCTTTGTTATACAGATGACAAAACTTTGCTTGCTAGAAGTGAGGAGGACTTGAAGCACTTGCTGCAAAGGTTAAACACTACCTTTCAATATGGATTGCATCTCAATGTCAAGAAAACAAAAATCCCTGCCACTGGACCAATAGGCAACATCATGATAGAGAAAAAAAACTGAGTCTGTCAAAGAATTCACCTTACTTGGATCCACTTGGTACCAATAGTCAGGAGATCAGAAGACAGCACTAGGAAAGTCTGCAGTCAAGGACCTCTCCAAATGATTCAATCTTTATAGTATAGTTTTAATATTAAAAAGTACATTTGCATGCACAACCATTTTTATTTCGGTTTTGTTCACAATAGCAAAGAATTGGAAACAATCTAAGTGTTCATCAACAAACAATGGATAGAGGAACTGCGGTATATTCACACAATAGAATACTGTGCCACATTGAAAATGAAGGAACTCATGAAATATCATTCAAAATGGTTGACCCTGGAGGACATTATGCTGATTGAAATATCTCAGACACAAAAGGACAAATACTCCATAAAGCCACTGTTTTTAAATGGGACTGACACTAGGGTTGAGGGGAGACTGAGAAAGATGGAATAAATTATGTATACTGCATTGAAGTAGATGAGGAAGAGAACTGTTTAAAAGTGATATATAATTAGGTATTATTGTCATGACAGGAATCCAGAACCAAGGCTGCATAGTGGAGTGGACTTGGGGGGAGGGATTGAAATGAAAAATTTTTTCTTTTACTTCTAAAAATAAAGGCTGCATAGTGGAATGAACTTTAGGGGAGTGAGTGTCTGACAATGAAAGAATTTTTTTTTTTTACTTTTCAAAGAGAAGAGTAAACTGGGCAGGGGGGTGGGAGGTTGGGCAGGGAGAAAAGTGCAACAATGAATGAATGGAAATCCAAAGTCTCTATAAACTTTCATTAAAATTAATAATAAAAGAAATACTAAGTGAAAAAAAAAAGTACATTTGCAGTAGAACAATTTAGCTTTAGGAATATTAGATTAATACTCATACACAGGTTGTTTACAACTTTTATACAAAAAGTTTGCTGACATAAATCTATATTTGAGTCTACTCTAATTGCCACTGCTGTTCAAGTGTTACAAGAAGTCTAACAAGACCAAGTACTTGAGCTCAATAGTTAAAAGCACTCTAATGCAAGCTGTCAAAAGATACACTTCTTTTTAACTTTTTTCCCCATTTCTTTGATGTGTACATCTCTTGTGCAACTCCTGTCTCTTCTTCCTGTATTATCATTCCTTTATTTCATATTGTAGTGGTTTCTCTTCACCAACTTATGCGTCTGTTAACAAGTTTCTGAGTTTTCCTCCCTTCTCTCTCCTTTCCTATCCTTGGCAATCATCAAAGAATGTCTCCTTCCGTGTGTAAACTGCCAAAGAACGAGTAAGTCTGTCTGAAGGAAGTGCAACCAGGGTGCTTCTAGGAGGCAATGGTAATATTCTGTCTCATACTTTGAGCATGTTGTCAGGAGGTCCAGTTCTTGGGGGGGAAAACCCCATCAATGTGGGAAAGGTCAGAGAAAGAGGCCCTCAACAAGATGGACTGGCACAGTAACTGCTAACAGCAGGCTTGAGCATAACAGAGATGGTAAGGATGGCTCAGGATAGCGCAAGGTTCACTGTGAGTCATAGCTGACTCGACAGCACCTAACACACCACATTTTGTCCTTTGTTACTGGCTTATCTCATCCAACATAATGTCAAGATTTCTTCCCCCACGTGATGTAGTGTTTTGAAAATTAGAAGGCTGATACTCTTAATTATTTGGAACTACTCTGAATTAAGAAAATAATTTTGGTAAGAGTCTTTTTCAGAGCTATTAGGAAAGCTGGTACAGATAGACCTTCTTTAAACCATCTGTTAGCACATGGCCACAAAAATCCCAAAAATGGCATGACTAAGGTTTCAGAAATCTTACAAGAGAATTTTTAACTTTATCTTCTGAATTCCACAGACTATGCTGACTTCATATTTAGATTTCACCAGGTCATACAAGAGAGATTTCAAATTTGCTGCCAATCCTCTTGATAAACACCACAGGTTCCACAAAATATCATAAGAAATTTCAATTATCATTATGGTATTACAAATCTACAAAATATGGAATTCTAACATATATGGAAATCTACATACATAATTGCTATGTTTTTCTTCCTGCAGCAATGTGGAAGAGGAATAAAGATTAGATTTTTACATTCATCATTAACTGCTCATAAAAATAAACTTCTGGTATGCATACACTATCTGCTGCTTCACTGGCAATGATAAAAAACTCCTACCTTCTGTGAGTCTGGCTTTTCCCCCTGTGGGCTGACACAACACTGTTGAACAACCTACACAAAGAACCACTGTCTGAGCATGGCTGAAAACTGTGGTAA
>NW_006400013.1:1503768-1536913 GCF_000299155.1 Elephantulus edwardii
TGGACATTTTACATCCATAAAATAAGAATTTGGGCTCTGAACTAGCCGTTTCTTTTTATGCTTTTTCTTCTCATCCTCCATGGAAGGATGTAATAAATCTCTTGCCAGCTGAATTTAAAAAAAAAGTTATTAGATGGAAAAAATGGTAACATCCTATTTACTAGCAGCAATAACACGGTCAGTTGTCCTTTTTAAAAAAAGTACTCCTTTTCATCAGCATTTTTTGTCACATCTGCCTTTTTCAAGTACCTGTATTTTAACAACTGGTGGTACAATGTCTACGCAACTCAAAAGCAAGCTGTTTTAATCCACCAGCAGGTGTATGGGGAGAGCTGGCAGTCAGCTGCTGGAGAGATTTCCAGCTTTGGAAACCTTGAGGGGCAGTTCTAGTCTGTGACAGTATCTCCAGGAGTCAGAATCGACGACAGAGCAGAGGTTTTGTGTGCGTGGAAATCCCTGTAAACAGGCTTTTGTGACGATGTGAAACCATATGGTATGTTTAATATTATTCTCCTTTACTCAATTAAATAATAATCTACAATAATAACAAATTTATCATGCTGAGGAAGGGTGTGACCCGGACTCTAGTCACTTAAGTAGATAATGAAGAGAAGGCCAGGGCGAGGGCGATTTCTGGCCCTGGGGTCCAACATCTGATGGACATGAGCTCTCAGAGTAGCAGAGGCATGACTGCCCTTCATGAAACTAACGTGTAAGAAAACTACAAAGCCCCGTTTGTTTTTCTTTTTTTGGGGAGCTGCGGGTTAGAGTCAAGTAAAAAATCGCCTATGAGAGAAGGCTGGGAGTGAGACCCAAGAAGGTAGAGGAAAGCAGGAAAATTTCAAAGATCCCAAACTCGCGAGCGGCTATCAAAATTATTATTCTCTCCTTGTCACCAATTCCCAATCACGTTCCAGAACAGCCCCGGGCCTCTCGCTCCGGGCCGCGCAAGGCCGGTCCCAAGCCGGGTGCTGCCCGGGCAGGTCCCCACAAGTGCGCCACGCGCTGAAAGCAGCTGCGCGATCCCTGGCCGCCGAGCGCCGCGCAGCAAAGAGCCCGTGAGCTCCGGGACCTGAAGACCTAGCCTGCCCCTCTCCTCCTGCCCCTCTCCAGACCAAAACCCCACAAAGGTTAAAGTAAACAACTCACAGGCATGTTGACTTTTCTCAAGCCCACCTCTACATGCACGAAGACGAAACCCGAGCTAACTGCGCGATCGGGAGCAACTTCCGGGATAGAGGAGGCTGGGAGGAGCGGGGCAGCGCGGCCGGAGCGCTCGCCGCTCTAGGCTCTCCTCTCTGTGGTACAGTGGTCGGCTGGCTAAGGGCTGGAGGTCAGCGGGCCTGCTCGGCTAGCAAGCTCTTCGCTGCCCATTAGCTCTCAAAACAAGGAATCTCCGCGAATGCAGGACGTCGAGAAGAAGCACGGCCCTCTAGGTCACGCTCACCACTGTCTGGCCCACGCTTCCTCCACCCCTACTCCATGGACGGCCAGAAGGACAAACATAAGTCTTGGAGAGGGTACAGCCAGAGTGCTCCTTGAAGGCAGAGGTGACAGAGCACTTTGGGCACGTTTGTAGTGACGCGCTGACAAAGGAGATCAGTCAGAACTGGTTTTGACAAAGACTGTGGCCGTATAATAGAAACAGACCCTAAAGGAATGTAGCAAAACAGTAGACTCAAAGAAAAGATAAAGGGGATGGTTAAAACTCCCCGTACGTCCATCAGAAGGAATGCACTCCCCAAAGGACATATAAACCCTTTTGTAAGATAAAAATAAGAGTCAGTCTGTCCTGACCCGTTCGTAGTCTGTTATGAACATCTAATAAACATCCGTTTCTTTCTCTTGCTCTCATTTGGTGTTAGTTTCTTCATTGTATTTCCTAGTCAGAACTTTCTGGTTCTTACTCGAAGAGGTCCCTGGCCCTCTTTTTTAAATCATCCCCTTGACACTAGGAGAGGTTACTCCTTGGAGAGAGACATTATGTTTGGAAAGATGGAGGGTCAGCAGCGAAAGAGAGGAAGACCTTCAAACAGGTAGATTGACAGTGACAGCAGCAATGAACTTTAGTGTGTTAGAGATTGTGAGGATGGGGTTCAGATCTGTTGTTCCAAGGCACCTAACAACAACACTAACTCTGGGGGTAGATGCACTGGGCTGTGATTCCGGTATGTAAATTGTGCATTAAAAGCGACTCAAGCCGCCAGCAACATTATGAAAGTGTCTTGTAATACTTATGTTTTCTGGGTGTAAATGTCTAAATTTTTTGCTTCATCCTGGGAAAAGGCCTCTTCCTGCTTTAAAGGATTATATTTACATTCCTATACCCCCTGTTTAGCCTGGAAAATGGCAGCAATCTTACAAAGGCTGACATGAAATATTTTGATGAAGAGAAACAAGCATGAGAGTTCTGTGCAAAAGAGTGTGATTAAAAGCTAGAAAACCAGGGGGACATTTGACCCAGGAGATTAAGGATCTTTTTTTTTTTTTTTTTTTTTTTTTTGTTTTGTTTTTTTTTGAGATTAAGGATCTTAATAACTTTTTGAGGGAGCTCTGCAAAGGCCTTTGACTGTGAATTACAACAAATTATGGATAACATGGGAAAGAATGGGACTCCCAGAACACTTAATTGTGCTCATGTGAAACCTATACCTAGACCAAGAAGCTATTGTCTGAACAGAGCAAGGAAACACTGTATGGTTTAAAACAAGAAAGATGTTTGTCAGTGATGTATTCTTTCTCCATATGTATTCAATTTATATGCTGGACAGATCATTTAAGACCCTAAAGTTTAGGGAGCTCTGGTGGCCTAGTGGCAAGAAGCTGCAACTGCAATCTCAGAGGTGCACTGTTTGAATCCGCCAGATGCTGTATTGGAAAAGGAGGGGCAATCTCCTCCTGTACCAGTCAGATCCGATTTGACGGTATACACAAAAATAATAAAATAATAATAAAAAAAATTAAAAAACCTAAAGTTTATGAAGAACATTAACAACCTACATTATGCAGATAACCCAACCTTGCTCACTGAAAATGAGGAAGACAAAGTGCTTGCTGCAGAAGATTAAGGACTACAGCCTTCAATACCAATTGCATCTCAACATCAAGAATAAAAAAAAAAAAAGAAAATATTTACACAGTAGACCAAGAGGTAAAATAATGACAGATTGAGAAAAGATTGAAATTATCAACAAGTTCATCAACACCCATAGTACCAATCAATAGTCAAGAAATTAAAAGAGAAGTTGTTTTTGGAAATTTGGTTTTCAGGGCCTCTCTAGAGTACTATAGAGCAATGATGTCTTTTTAAAGACTAAGGTGTGCGTGATTCAAAGCATAGTCTTTTTTATTATTTGCTGTGCATCTGAAAGTTGGACAGTGACTAAGGATGACAGAAGAATAATACATCCCTTTGAGTTGTGATACTGGAGAAGATCACTGAACATACCACAGACTGCCAAGAGAACAAACAAGTCTGTCCTAGAGAAAATGAAAATGAGATGCTCCTTGGAGGCAAGGATGGCAAAGCTTTGTCTCATATACTTTGAGCATGTAGTAAAGAGACACCAATCCTTGGAAAAGGACATCATGCTTGGAAAGATGTAATGTCAGTTTAAGAGAGGAAGATCCTCAGTGAGATGGATTGACATAGTGTCTGTAACAATGAACTCAAATGTGTTGGAGTTGATTTTTGTTGTTAGGTGCTGTTGAGCAAACTACAACCCATAGTGACCCTATGACCAACAGATCTGAACCCTGTCCTGTCCTGTGCCATGCTTAGACTTCCTGGCACATTAGACCCCATTGTGGCAATAATTGTATCAATCCACCTGGGCAAGGGTCTTCTTCTCCCTCACCGACCCCCTTTCCAAGCAGCTTGTCTCTCTCCAAAGAATAGCCCCTACTAGCAACATGCCCAAAGTATGTGAGGTGAATGAAGCTTCATCATTTTTGCCTCTAAAGAGGCTGCACCTTATCCAAGACATATTTGTTTATTCTTTTGACAGTCCATGGTATGTATGTTCAGTGATTTTCTCCAACACCACAGCTCAAAGACATTGATTCTCCTGTTCTTTATTCATTGTCCAGCATTCAGATGCATAGCAAGTGCTCAGAAAGACCATGGCCTGAATCAGACACACCTTAGTCTATAAACTGATATCACTACTCCTCAATAATTTGGAGAGGCCTCTAACTGCAGAATTTCCCAATGCAATGCATCTCCTGATTTCTTGACTGCTGGTACCAAGGGAGTTAATTGTGGATCCAAGTAAGATGAAATTGTTGACAGTTTAAATCTTTTCTCTATCTATCATGACATTGCCTATTGGTCCAGTGGTAAGAATCTTTGTTGTCTTGACATTGAGATGCAATCCATATTGAAGGCTATATTCTTTGATCTTATGCAACAAGTGCTTCAAGTCCTCTTCACTTTCAGCAAGCAAGGTTGTATCATCTGCAAAACACAGGTTATAAATGGCTCTCCCTCCAATTCTGATACCACATTCCTCTTGATAGAGTCCAGCTTCTCGAATAATTTGCTCAGCATACAGATTGAATAGGTATGGAGAGAGAATACAATTTTGACATACAGAGTTGGTTAGGATGGCATCAGAAAGCTGGACAACGAATAATGATAACAGAAGAATTCATACCTTGGAGTTGTGTTGGAAAAGAGTACTGAATATTCCATGGATGGCCAAAAGAACAAACAGATATGTCTTGGAGAACGTGCAGCCAGAATGGTAATTAAAGGGCAAGGACGTCAAAGCTTCATCTCACATACTTTGGGCATGTTCTAGGAGCTATTCCTTGGAGAGGGACTTTGTGCTTGGAAAGGTGGAGGGTCAACAAAAGAGTACAAGATGGATTGACACGGTGACTGCAGCAATGGGCTCAAGTGTATCAGAGATGATGAGGACGGAACAGGGTTCAGATCTGTTGTTCACAGGATCACTATGAATCGTGCTCAACAACACTAACAACAACAATAAAAAAAATAACACATTGCCTTCAAGTCCAAACTTACTCACAGCTGACCCTCCATCAGGCTTTCGGGAGGCTGTAAATTCCATGGGAAGAGATTGTCAATCTTTCTTCCATGGAGCTACTAGTATAGAAGGAATAAGCTAATAATTTTTTTAAAGTGCCAAACACCCCACACTAAGGTTTTTAACATACGCTGCCAATAACTTTTTAACAAAAAACATTTTGTAGTGACATATAAATTTCTGAGAATGCCCTTTTCATGGCATCCTTGACCATACTGAGCATTATAATGTTTTTCTCTATTGTGACCAGTCTAGAACCATATGATATTTCATCATTTTAATCATTTTCAGGTTTATGGACTATTGTTTTCATTTGGTGTCATTGAGTCAACTATCCATTCCCTTCTCCCTTCTCAGCTTCATACACTGGGAAGGTCAAAGTTGTTCAGTCAGGTTCGTTGTCAACTGAAGGAAAAGATGGGGCGGGGAGGACACAACACACAGGAATGAGGGTCAGGCCAGAAAGTTGGAAGTCAGGGGTTAAGAGCTAGGAGAAATGCAGACCCTATGCTATGCTTTTCTAGGTTTTTATTGAGAATCATCAGGAAGTAAACAAAAGGGAATCACAAGGGAGTAGTAAATAAAAACAAAGGATCATGGGGAAGTCTTTGGTAAATAAGGCCGAATTCTTCTCTATTGTTTACCTTATGCTTATCTCAGGAGGGAGGGATTTAGTAAATACAAACTAAGAACTATGTAGATAATTTTAAGGATTGCCTTAATGCCTACTCCTGTAAACATTTAAGGTAGAGGGACAGCGCAGGAGGGGAAGACCCTCTATGAGGTGGATTGATTCAGTGACTGGGGTAATCAGGATGGGTGTGTCAGAGGCAATGAGATTGGCACAGGATAGAGCATGGTTTAGGGTTGTTGTACATAGGGTCGCTATGAGTCACAAACGACTCGAGGGCACATAACAACAACAACAATGCTAAAGGGTGAATTCCAGCTTGTATCAGCCTTCCTCCTATCCTGACATAGCATTTGGTTTATTATTAATATTAAATTTTATATTCGGCTTCCCACACAGGTTAACCCAAGGCCATTGTTGTTGTTATTCTTGTTTGTGAGAGAACTGCTGAATTGTTTCCAACTAATAGCAACCATATGCACAAATGTGAACAAAACATTGCCCGGGCCTGCATATTCTAATTGTTATTGTTGTGTGTTGTCATGTTAGAGTCGACTCATAGCTGATCCTCCAGTGGGTTTTCAAAGGTAATAAATCACATGCAAAGATATTCCTCATCTCCCCAACCCCCACCCCGAGAAGCAGCTAGTGGATCTGAACCATGTGCCTTTGGATTGGCAGCATGATTCCTTACTACTAAGCCACCAGAGCTCCCCATCATCATCATTGTTCTTGTTGTATGCCATCAAGTCACCTATGACTCATAGCAATCCTATATACAACAGCTCTGAAGCTTACCCTGTTCTGAGCCAGCCTCACTGACTAACACACCTAATCCTATTCCCTCAGTTATCATCTCATCCAGGATCCTCCTCTCCTGCGTTCTCCACCCTACCAACCACGATGTCCTCCTCCAAGGACCAATCCCTCCTGGCCACGAGCCCAAAATATGTGAGATGGAGCTTCAAAATCCTTGCCTCCATTATTTGTCCTTATGGGACTGAGTTAGTTCACTTAGCATAATGTTCTCCACTCCCTCCTGAGTTAGGTAGTAATTTACAAAATAATTTCTCCTGTGTGCTGCATAGTATTTAATTGTGTGACTATACCATACTTTCTCAATCCATTCTATTGTGGTTGGACATTTCGGCTGTTTCCATATTCTTGCTATGGTGAAAAACACTGCTATGAATATTAGTGTACAAATTTCTGTTTGTGCCTCAGTTCCCATTTTCTCAGGGTATATTCCAAGTAGTGGAATAGCTAGGTCATATGGAATTTCTAAGTTCAGCTTTTTGAGGAAATGCCAAACTACCTTCCAGAGTGGTTGTACCATTTTAAAATCCTACCAACAATGTGTCAGAGTTCCTGTCTCACTACATCCTCTCTGGAGATGTCCCTGACAGCAAATACTTTTTTCTAATGCAATTAGGTTTTAGATTTCCTGACTGCTGGTGCCAAAAGTGTTGCTTGTGGATCCAAGCAAGCTGAAATCTCAATCTCTTCTCCATCTATCACAGTGCTGCCAATTGATCCAGATGTGAGAATCTTTGTCTTCTTGCTGTTGAGCTTCAATCCAAATTGGAGTCTGCAGTCCTTGACTTTCTTCAGCAAATACTTCTAGTCCTCTTCAGTTTCAGCAAGCAAGGCTGGTCATCTGCATAGTGCATGTCGTCAATGAGTCTTCCTTCAATCCTGATGCCAAATTTTTCCTCAAAAATTCCAGGCTCCCAAATGATCTGTTCTGCATATAGATTGAAAATATATAAAAAAAGGATGCATCCCTGACACACTCCTATCCTAATTTTGAACTATGCAGTGTTTCCCTGCTCTGTTCTAACAAGTTTTTATGCTTCCTGGTCCAAGAATAGGTTTCATATGAGCACAATTAGATATTCTGGGATTCCCATTCTTCTCAAGGTTACCACAATTTGTTGTGATCCATACAGTCAAACACCTTCTCATAGCAATGAAACACAGATAGACATTCCTCTGGTACTCTCTGCTTTCAGCCAAGACCCATCTGACATTGACTATGATGTCCCTAGTGTCATGGCCTCTTCTAAACCCAGCTTGTCCTTCTGGAAGTTCTCTGTCAATGTACTGCTCCAGTCATGTTGTTTTGGTTTTGTTTTGTTTGCATTTGTTGTTTTTTTAAAATAATCTTCAGCAGTATTTTGCTTGTGTGTAGTATAGGTGATATTGTTCGATAATTTCCTCTCTGTCAGATCACTTTTTTTTTCTTTAGAATGGGAATAAATGTGGATCACTTCCAGTAAGTTGGCCAGGTAGCTGTCCTCCAGATTTCTTGGAACAGCATGGTCTGCATGTCCAGGGCTTCATCTGTTTGCTGAAATATGTCAATTGATATGCTCATCAATTCCTGGAGCCTGTTTTTTTGCCAATACCTTCAGAGCAGCTTAACTTCCTCCTTCGTCACCATTGTCTCTTAATTATATGGTTTGGGTCAGGTTCATCTTAATGACATCTCAAAATGACATCTTTACTTTTTGAAATGTACATGGTATCTTTTGTAGCAGATTTGCCTAATGCAATGCATTCTCAGTTGATTTCTTGATTGCTCCTTCTTACTCATTCACTCACTGCCATCAGCTCAAACCAACTCACAGCTGACCATCCAGGCAATTTTTAGAGGTTGTTAATGGCCCATCTCTCTCCCTTCGTGCTGCTGATGGATGAGAAAAGCTATTTAAAGGTTAGCAGTATAATTTTCTACCACTGTGCCACCAGAGCTCCCTCTCACTGCTTCTATGAATTATGAATCTAAGTAAAATGAAATCCCTGACAGAAATTTACCAATGCTAAATTTCAAGCCCACCAAAACCTTTTCTAAGTAGTTCTCCTTCCCCTAGGCCTGTACCATACTTTTTTTTTTTTTTTCTTCAGAAAGATGGTTAGGAATTTTCTTTCCATTTGATTTCTTCCCCCGCCCCCATTTGTTTTTAAGATATTTATGATGTGATACGGGGGCCTAAAGGTAACGCTGCACACTCTTGCCTTTCCAGTTAAGTTTCTGAGATAGTTAAAGAAACCTGGGCCAATAAGCCAGTTATGAACCACCTGAATTCTCTTTCTTCTGTTGTCCACCTGTCAGCAAGTGCTCATGACTTATTCTCAATTCTCAACATGTTATCAAATCAGCAGCAAATAGCCCGCCCACCTTTTCCGTGCACATCAGTTCATCAGGATCACAGACTTTGTCTCAAAAAGCTCCCGCTAGAGGTCGCAAACAACAACAATTCCTTGCTGTCAGCTGGGAGCTCTGGTGGTTTAGTGGTGGCTGGCTGCGTTTGCCAACCCCAAAGGGACACGTTTTGAATCCACCAGCTGCTTTACAGTAGACAGATGGGCACGCTTTCTCTGAAGACCCGCTGGAGCGTCAGCTATGAGTTGGTTCCGATACGATGGCACATAACAACAGCTGACCGTCCAGCGTGTCCTCAGAACTGTAAATCGTATAAAGAAGGAGATTGTACCTCGATCTCCCTCAGAGCCGCCGGTGGGGAGTGCGTTGGCCGCTCAACTCGTTACCCACTAGATGGCGCTGTCCCTAGAGAGCTGCACTGCTCGCAGAAAGGCCACACCTCTCAAGCGGGTTCAAATCCACCAGGGGCTCTGCAAGAGAAAGATCAATCTCCTCCCGTGTGGATGATAGCCTCCGAAGACCGCCTCGAGGGTCACCTGTGAATCAGTTCTGACTCAACAGCAAAGACTCTGACTTTGAGGGTTGCAATCCTCAGAGTTTTCAATGAGGATACTTGGCAACTCGAGTTTCCACCTACAATGGACAAGAAGACTCTCAGACCCAAACTCCAGTGTCACTTTGCATTTTATAGCAACTGACTTTGTGACTGAACCTGAGCCCGGTAAGAATTGTGATGAGCAGGCAAAACAAGTCACTGCCTTCTTGGGGGTTGTGCTGGGCGTCGATATTTGTTCCCCAGCAGATCAATCTGCTTTCGATTCCTTGTCTCTTCTGGGTCCAGGTGACCTCAATGGGCTGTATCAACAGGTTCTCTCATCTCTGGCTTCTAGTTGGGGTGAGTCAACGACAGGACAAGATCAGAAGAGTAGAGCAGAGCAAAGGGTAATATGGTCTCTGTTTCCCACTAAGTGACTACATGATTCTACAAAGGCAAAAGCTACTTCCTGTGGCACTTCCTGTGCTCTCCTGGGGCTCCAGTTACCACTTTTTCGGGTTTTTCCTCTTCTATGGAGGGGTGCTTCCTCACAGTCCCATGTTGGCTCCTGTTAACCTTATCCCTTAATGAAACTCTGATTAACCCCTATTGAGGGCCCTTCAATCAAAATGGTTCCTGTTGATGTGGCCCTAGTCACTGCCTGTGACCTCTCAGATCTGACAGGTGGTGGCTCTTCAGCAGCCTTGGTGTCCCTTAGGAACTGAAAATGCAAGCTCCTGAGCTCCACTTCAGTTCTCCTGAGTAGGATCTGCATTTTAACACGATCCCCAGGTGTTGTTCCCTGTGCACATTGTAATTTACAGGCACTGACCTGTAGAAATCACTCTACCATTCTCTCTGGAAGGCGCCTAAGTTGGGGCTGTCAGGAAACTGGAACCCAGAATCTTGCCAGTCCACCATCACACATCAAGTGTTTTTCTTTAAATTGAAGCAGATCTGGTCCCCCTGCCACTGCTCTTCTGAGGTAGTTTGTCCATTCCAGTAACTATCCTTTTCTCCTTATCTCCTCTGAGAGAACTCTGAGTTAGGCATACTCAAATCTGAGGGCAGCCTGGGGGGGGGGGGCACTATCTTTTGAAACTCCCCATGTGATTATAGTAAGTCACCTCGTTCAAGATAAGATACACTGCTCTCAGATCTCCTGAGTATTTGGGGGGGGGGGGGAAATCCCAATTCTCCAAGGCATTCAAAAGCAAAATAACAAAAAAGAATTTCAGGCTACTTTTACTTAAAGGAAGGTACCCAGAGAAAGAAATCATTAACACTCCAAAATATTCAGGCTCAGTAGGGGAGGTTGCCTAGCACCCATCCTGCTGACCTTGATGATCAGGTGTCTGGCTTTCTCCTCATCTCTTTTATTACAGCTTCCTGCAAACTCGTGAGGTAGTTGCTTGAGTCTCCAGGGAAGAAAATGACTGCCGGGAGCCAGGTACTCTCTTCAACTTTGTGGGATACCCATAACGAACAGCAAAAATATTTTATGAAGATGCTGAGCTCAGTATGTTGTTGTTAGGTGCTTTTCAGTCAACTATGACTCTTAATGACCCTAAGAACAGTAACAGTTCTGAATCTTGCTCTTTCTGGACTGTGCTCAAGCCCATATACATTTGTACAAACAGAATTTCTCCCTTTTCCAAACTTCTACTTCCACACTTACTGTGTTAATCAGTTCTAATAACCATTGCTCTCTTGTGCTATTTCACTATCCTTGTGTCTCTGTCTTCTGTTCCTGAAAGTCCATCATATCCTTGAGGAAAAGAATTGTGTCTCATCTTCCCAAATGCAAGGTGCTAAGTGCTCTAAGTGACACACTCAACATAACTGCCTTGACTGCCTTTCTCTGAGGACTGATCTTGTCACCTTTGGTTTATCAAGAACCCCTCTCTTCTTTTTTTTTTTTTTCAGCCAAGAGTCTGATGAATTTATTGTTCCTAAATGTAGCCAGTTAAAAAGTCAATGTTGTACATCAAGGAAGAGTACTGTCACGCTGACTCTGTATAAAAGGATGGCCTGTTTTGGGAGTGATAAATGATGCTGTAAGACGGGTCAAAAATGTTATTAATTTCTTCTATTAAACTTTCTTATTCCAGGACACCGCTTTCACTCTATAAAACTTTGTCCCCAAAGGAACTTTAAATCGGTTTTGTGCCTTCTTTGCTTGGCAATATTCCTTTTCCATTACTTTTCCAAGTACCCAGGGTCTTCTAGATGCACCTGAAGCACCCTCACCTGGTTTGAGATCCAGGCCAGGTAGAGACTCTGAATGCAGAAAGTATAAAGTAGGGCTAACAGTAAATAATACGTAATTGTCATGGCGTTCATCTAGGATGATGAGTACCAAATCTCCCACCTGGAAATCTCGAATAGCTATCTTTTCAGAATGTCTTGAAGATACTGAAGACATGCTCTGAGACATAAGTCTTTGATTTAACCGCTTATTTTCTTCTTCTTTTAATTGCAGTGTCCGTTCTAAGAGCATTATCCTCTGTTTTTCTTCAGATAACATATGTATATTTTCTTGTACAGACATCATGCTTGTCTCCATTGCTGACTCTAATTTCCCTTCCTCTGCTGTATCCATGGTGGATTTCTCTGTTTCACCAGGAAGATCAGGTGCACAAGCTCCATAATACTCCGGGGCAGCAGCTACATAAGGGGAAGGAACAAAGCTGCCACTGCGTAACTTACTGACTTCTTCAAGTTTTTTCTTTTCCTCAAGCAAACGAGCTCGGTCTTCAGAAAGTGATTCTATCAAATCTTTATCTCGTTCTTGTTGCTGCATTGTGCTTTTTAACTTATCACTGAGATCATTTATTATAGTCTCTTTTCTCTTTTTCTCTCTTGTTAAAACAGTGTTAAAATTGGTCTGTTGTTCAGCAAAGATGTTCGAACATTTTGCATTTCTTCATTTTTTCTTTTTTCTTGCTCTTCAAGTTGTTCTAGAAACTTAGCTTTTTCCTCCTGAAGCTTTTCTTGAAGTTCAGAAACTAAACTTGAAGAATCATCTCTGACAGATTCAGTTGCAAGACATTTTGCTAACTGAGTCTCAAGATGTTGAACTTTTTCTAGTAATTCTTTCTCCACAGCCTCTCTTTCCATTTTGAATTCCTTCAGAGCAGTCTGAATGGCTTCTTCTTTGTCACAAGTAAGCTTCTGAATTAACTGTTCTCTGTCCTGCTCTTGGCTCATGGCCAATTTTTCCTTATCATTCTCAAGCTCATGGATAATAGCTTTGTATTTTTCTTCTTGTTGGATAATTTTTTCATCTTTTTGTTTTTCAAGAGTACTCAATTCTGATTCCAATTTCTTCTGTAGTTCAACTATTTGATCTTTCAAGTTTTTTTCTATTTCAAATGCTTGGTTATGCAAACATGTTACTTCATTTAACTCAGCTTTAAGCATATTTGATTCCTCTTCATGTCTACTAATTAACTCTGAAATGCACTGATCTTTCTCAATTGTCATTAAAGTTCTTAGTTCTGCTAAGCCCAGTTGATAACTATCATTATTATCCTGAATCTTTTTGTTTAAGTTACTTATTTCTATTCTCAAATTTTCTGTTTCTTGTTCAAGGAGAGATTTTAAGGTCTCCTCCTGCTGGGCTTTGCTTTCTTCCAATACAAGTTTTATTTCATCAGTTTCAGCTTCCTTCAATGCAAGTTCAACCTCTAGTTTGCATCTCATATCAGACAAATCAGAAACCTTGAGTTTTAACTCCTGTAGTTGCTATTCCTTTTCCTGGACAACTGTTGAAGAACCCCTCTCTTCTGATCACAGCTTTTCTTCTTAAGTCTCTTTCTTGGTTTTTCCTTTGTCTTGGAGTCATGAAAAGGTCAAAAGATCCCCAAATTATGGCCAAGCCTCTATGTTGTTGTTTCTAAAGCTAGAAGATAACTCAAAGTTATTGTAGGGTTAGTGAGACACCGTAGTGAGTCTGGCTGCTTCTTCCCTTAGAAAATGTGTACAGGAAAAGCAAACAATCTTATTTTCCCATTAGGTTAAACTGACTGAAAGGCTAATGGGTTAAAAAGCTTAAAATATAAAGAACACTCAAAACCAAGGTCACCCTCGTCAAGTTGATTCTGACTCACAGTCGCCCTGTGAGACACTGTACAACTGTAGAATCCCATACCATTTCTGAGGCTGTAAATCTATAGGGAAACGGATTCCCTCATGCTTCTTTCATGGAGCAGCAAGCAGGTGGGTTTGAACTGCTGACTTCTCAGTTACTATCCCAACTCAACCCAACTGCACTAGAGGACTCCTTTGAAGAAGGCTATTGTTGTTGTTGTTGTTGTGTGCTGTCAAGTCAGACTGACTCATAGCTGGCCCTGTGGCAGGTTTTTTCAGAGGCTGTAATCAAACAGGAAGAGATAGCCCATCTTTCTCCCACGAAGCAGCTAATGGATTCAAACCATGTGCTTCTAGTTTAACAGCACAAATCCTTATCCACTAGGCCATCAGATCTTCCTTTTGAAGAAGAGGTGCTTTATTTATCCACACTTAAATCATTTCCTTAACTATTTATGGAACTTCTAGTCTAGAGCAGACAGTAGGTTTAAGAATGGTTTAAGCTCCTAATTCCTGGATGCACTGAAACTTTTTTAAGTTTACTGTTTTTTGGGTTTTGTTTTTTTTTGTGAAAGCGTACATAGCAAAATAGGTTCCCATTTAACACTCTTTACACGTATTGTTCATTAGCTTTAGTTACATGCTCGTATGGGGTCCTCCTTCTCATTGTTTCTGTTCTAGTTGTTCTGTTTCCAGTGACCTTGATGCCCTGCACCCACCCTCCACCTTTTAATTTATACTCTGGAGTATTTGTTTGACTGTTTGGGCTCATCAAAATTCTTTTTTAAAAAGAGCACACTATTCATGGGTGACATTCATTGCTTTATGAGCTAGCCCATAATTTAGCCAAAAGGTAACTTGAGATAGTTTAGTTTCAAGAGGAGAAATGAAACTTTCTCATTCTAATAGCCACTTAACCTCTACAATAGAAATGATGATATCATTGACTCTAAATATATTAGTCGCACATTTCTTACAGGGCATACATATATAGTGCTAACTCTGTAGTAATTGGATGGCATAGACTCTGAAGCAGTGGGGCACTAAACAAACAAACAAAAGAACCAAACCTCTCCTCCTCAAAAAAAAAAATCCAAGACAATAAATCATTGCTTTCCAGTCAGAACTGACTGTAGCTGCTCTTGCCCTGGGTTTCCAAGGCTATAATGTACATAGGAGGCAACTGTGAATCTTTCTCCCCTCAGAACCACTGGTGGACTTGAACCGCCAGAGATGCTCAGCCATTGATTGTATTGACAGCACACCTCTCAGCAGACTCCTTCACCAGAGCTCCTCTGTGGGACTCGATGGGTGGCTAGGGGTTAAGGAGTTGCACTGCCAACCCAAAGGCAGGCAGTTTTAATTCACCAGCTGCTCCTGTGAAGACAGAGGAGCAATCTCCTTCTGAGCAATTTACAGCCTTTCCAAATCCACTAGAGGGTCAGCAATGAGTCATTTACAACTCAACAGTAGCCAATAGCAACTTGGCATATTCTACAGATAAATCCAACAAACTGTAACAGGATATAACAGAGATAAACGGGGACAATACTTTTTAAGATTCTTAATTACCCAAAGGGGAGCTTTGGTGTGAGTCCCAGAGGTAAGAAGCTATACTGCAATCCCAAAGGCACATGGTTCAAATCCACCAGCTGCTTTATAGAATGATAGGCGGTCTCCTCCCATGTGATTTACTGCCTCTGAAAGTCCACTGGAGGGTCAGCTAGGGGTTGATTTTGACTCAACAACACTCACAGCCAAACACCCTGAGGAAATGAGTTGCTGGGTCTGGTGCCTTGGGACAACAGTCTAGGAGGACATCAGAGCAAATGACAGAACGGAAGTCGACAGTGTTCTACATGTTGCTTTGGTGAATACCAACTGGAGTGTTAAAAGCTTGCAAGCGTCTGTCTAAGGGGTAACTCTTTGTCTCTTCCTGTCTGGAAAAAAGAAGAGGGAAGTAAAACAAAGATATACTGAAATAATGAGTGCTGAGAACTAAAGACCTCATGAACTTCTGCTTCCCAAGAGCAGAGAACTAGATGGTACCCAACGACTACCACTAAGCGCGTCAGCGGGGATCACAGCAGAAGATCCTGGATAGAGTCAGGAAGGAGGTGAAACAAAACAGAAAAAAGGTCAGGCTTATGCTTCAGTATGCCTGGGACTATGTATGACCCTTAGCTGGTCTAAACCTGGAACAAAACTCAGCCTTGTGGCTCAGTTTCTGCTACACAGTAGACAAGCCAGTATTCACTCACATCAGACAGACCCTCACTCCTTAGAGTAACCAGCCAAAAAAGGTTAAAAGAAAAATCAACAAGAATAAAACCCCAAAACAGGAAGGGATAGTAGAGAAAGATTAATGGAAACCAGAACAACAGGGAGGAAGTCGGACAAAGTGTGATTACATCGTAGGCATTGTAATTTGTGCTGTAAAACAAACAAACAAATAAACATGTATATGAATGATTGAATGAAAACCTGGTATATTTTGTAAATTTCCACTTGAATCACAGTTAAAAAAAAAAAGTAAATAAAACCTAAAGAGTCCCTTTAAGGTATTTGGTGATTTATAATGTTTCTTGATTTCCATGCAATAAATAATAGTTCCCACCATAACTGGTTGCAGGCTACTAAACTCAAGTCATTTTGTAAGGAGTGACTTATTGGTACTTCTGGTGGCTTAGTGGTAAGGAGTTGCTCTGCCAATCCGAAGGAGTGAGACTCGAACCACCAGCTACTCAATGGGAGGTAGATGGGCAGTCTCCTCTCAAGAGATAATTAACTGTCTCTGAAAACCCACTGGAGGATCAGCTATGAGTCCTCTCCAACCAACAGGGTAAAGTCACTTTATAAAGAGTTTTGAATAGATGCATAAATCAGGTAATGCCTGGTCTTTTTTAAGGAATGTTACCCATTATCATCAGAATCACTAAAAAAAAATTCTTAAGGACACATTAGGTTTCCTTTTCTCTACCTTATAACTAAAAACCAGAGGGAAAGAAAATCTCATTGCCATCAAGATGTAATAACTCCTAGCTGACCTCCATTGGGGCTTGGAGGTTGTACACAGGAGATTGTGTATCTTTCTCTCACTGAATCCCTGGTTGTCTTGGGTGAATTTTCTGTTTGAGCGTTTCCCCCCAAACATGTTGCACAGTAAGAGCTCTACAAGACATTGCTTCTTGACTTGCTAATAATACTGTAGAGTAGTCAACAAAGAATTTCAGGAAAGGACAACCTGCTCCAATGGCTGCAATTGTTCATATTGTGGCAAAAATCTGCTTGCTATTAACTTAAGGTTGCCAAGTGAGGTTCTGGCCTAGGGCAGGAATATAGAAAAACACATCTTTTTTTCTTTCCAAGCAACAGCCCTAGAGTTACTTAAGGACAATGTTTCATCTCTCCTTCAGCTTTCTTTCTCTAGGATGAATATTACTGGTTCCTTCAAAAAAGATTTGCAGTTCCTCAGCACCCTCTTCACGTTTCCCTGGACAGGCTCCAATTTGCTCATTTTCTACTTAAATATGCCCAACGACTGAACATGTTGCCAGCTGGGATCATGGAGATCCACTTTGTGTTCTGGTCATCCTGTGCATCAACACAGCCCCTAATCACATAACTCAGTGGTTTCACACTACTGATTTACATGAGTTTATCACTAACTCACATCCTAAACCTTTAAAAACCATTATTAAGCCTCATGCCCACCATTCTATAATTGCAATGAATATACTGAATTATAGACTTTAAATTGCTAAGTTGTATGATATATAAAGTATAGCTCATTCAGGTTATTTTTAAAAAATCTAAATGTAAGAGAGAAAGACAGATGCTTTTAACTGAAATGTTATTCCACTTTTCCAGACCTGTTTTTTCTCCTAATCCTTTTAGCAATCTTTCTGGGTCCTAGAAAAATTAAGAGACCTGTCCAAGTGGAAGAACAGTTGGTACTGAAGTTTATTCAAATGTTCTTGCTCACATCAAGCACATCTACCATACCACACTACCTCCCTAATCACCACAGCCAGGCATAGTGATTGACTGGTGTCCGTTGGGAATCATTGGAAGGAGTTATACCAGGTCAACAAAACTGTGAGGCCACATGACTCTCAGAGTATTAACATGTGATATGGTGGTCCAGACAGGTTTAAGATCAGCAGGTGGCCAAAGAATGGGTCTCATAAGTAAACAAGTATAATTTTGGGGAGGGGTGGAAGCGGGCTTGATGAAGTGATAGAAAGATATTGGCAGGAACAAAATCTGTGACCCAATCTGGTGGTGTGGGCCAGGCATGACAGACAGCAGGTAGCAAGATACAAGTTTAGTCTCTGTTTTTAGATGTGTTGTTTGTGGAGAAGAAGTAGAATCAACTGGCTAAGAATGAGTGTCCTGGCTTTAGAGTGGCTGGAGTCCTGGTCAGGTTCTGGAGACAAGGACCCAGGTCCTGGAGCAGGGAGTAGGAACTCAGACTCAATTTCAGGATTAAGGCATAAATCCAGAAACCAGGGCCAGGACACTTGATTAGAGCAGGCAAAGTCACAGCGTAACCTAACTGTATCTCTTGAACTTCTAAAACAGGGTTCTATGAAGGTAGAGACAGTATTTGTCCCTGAATCTTCAAGATCTGGTCTCTCCTGGCCACGTGCCCAAAGTATGTGAGATGGAGCTTCAAAATTCTAGCCTCCAAGGAGAGACTTGGTTTCACCCTCTCCAAGACAGACCAATTTTTCTTGGCAGTCCATGGTATGTTCAAGACTCTTCTCCAGCACCACAGTTTGAAGGCATCAATTCTTCTGTTAGTCATTGTCAAACTCTCTGAAGCATAACAAGTAATGAGAAAACCATGGTCTAGATTAGGTGCACCTTAGTCTCTAGACTGACATCGTTGCTTTTCAGTACTCTGGAGAGGTCCCTGACAGCAGATTTTCCCAATGCAATTTGTCTTTTGCGTTCCTGAATAAGGGTGTTAAAAGTGTTGATTGTAGAGCTTAGCAAGCTATAACTATAACTATAACCTTAGTCTCTTCTCCATCTATCATGGTGCGGCCAATGGGCCCAGTGGTGAGAATCTTTGTCTTCTTGATGTTGAGCTTCAATCTATATTGAAGACTACAGTCTTTGACCTTGTACAGCAGCACTTCAGGTCTTCTTCAGTTTCAGAGAGCAAGGTTGTATCATCTGCATAACATAAGTTGTTGATGTGTCCTTCTCATAAAGCCTTACTTCCTTTATAATCTGTTCTGCATATAGATTGAAAAGGTATGGAGACAGGATGCATCCCTGATGCACTCCTTTCCTGACTTTGAACCACACAGTGTTTTTCTGCTCTGTTCTAAGGGCTGCTTCCTAGTCCAAGTATAGGTTTCCTATAAGCACAATCAAGTGTTCTGGGATTCCCATTTTACTCAAGGTTAACCACAGTTCGTTGTGATCCACACAGTCAAAGGTCTTTACATAGTCAATGAAACACATAGACATTCCTCTGGTACTCTTTGCTTTCTGCCAAGATCCATCTGACATTGTCAATAATATCCCTAGTGCCATGATCTCTTCTAAACCCAGCTTGTATTTCTGGTAGTTTTCTGCTGATGTACTGTTCTAGTAATTTCTGTATGATCTTTAGCAGGATTTTGTTGCATGTGATATTAGTGATATTATTGAATAACTTCTACATTCTGTCATGTCACCTTTCTTTGGAATGGGAATATATATGGATCTCTTCTAGTCAGTTGGCCAATAGCTGTCCTCCAGATTCCGTGGCACAACTTGGTGAGCACATCCAGAGTAGCAACTGTTTGTTGAAATACAAATTCCTGGGGCCTTATTTTATGCCAAGTCCTTCAGAGCAGCCTAAAATTCCTCCTTCACCACCATTGCATCTTGATCATATGTAGTTTCTAGAAATTCTTCTGTGTCAGCCACTTCTTTTTGGTACAGTGACTCTGTATACTCCTTCTATCTTCTTTTAATGCTTCCTGGATCATTCAATATTCTGCCCACAGTATCCTTAGGTAATGCAACTTGTGGCTTAGATTTGTTCTTTAGCACCTTCAGCTTAAGAAGTTCCAAGAGAGTTTGCCTCTGCGTGCTTGATTCAGAAGCCCAGTGTGGTAGAGCTACTTGGGTGGGCACATCCAGGCTGCCTCTTTCTGTGTAGCCAGAATCTCTGGCTCAGCCACTCCCTCCCTGCCAGCCCCACTGACTTAGCCAAGGCTCCTTGGGTTGCAAGTAACAGATACATCTCAGACTTGCCCGAGTGAAAATGGAGAATGTATTGGACATGGGCCAGGGCAGGAAGGGCAGGCGGGCCTCACAGGGGAGGAACAAAGCCCCGAGAGCCATTGGGAATGGAGACAGCTATTCTCTCGGCACCCTTCTTTCTCTCAGGGGTGACCTGGTTTCTTGTGCCGACACTGTTTCGGTCTTCTCTCTCTCCAGGCCAGTTTCTTCTCCCTCCCAGGGCACACGGTGAATGGCCGTGCCAGCCCCAGTTATTCACTCTCCTAGTTCAAGAGTCAGCAGTGACTGATCAGAAGGTCTGTGCCTCAATTCCTGAGACACTGGAGCGAGAATGTGGTTGTCTCAGCTAGGGGCAGACAAGAGCATCTACATTCATCATCTGTCACTGGGGTATTTGGGGTGCTAGTTACTCCTGGGGTTCACACCTGTAGAGAGTAAGGGGCACGTTTTAGGGACAAAAACCCTGTGACGCGTCTACTCCCTCTACACCACTGTCGCTGCTTCCTTTTGTCATGACAACCAGTGACCCTAAGTCTTCTACTTCAGCCTGGCTCTGTTACTGTGCCTTCTCCTTGAGCCAGATACAGTAGCTGGATAACATTTGTGACAACATTTTCTACACACACACACACACACACACACACACACACACACACACACTCTCCAGCAGACAGGTGATGAATGTCTGCACAAAATAATTTTTTTCATGTTGAATAATCAAATCTGGAGACCATATGTTGAAAAGAGCAAACATTAATAAGGATTCCCATCCATGAACAAAATATTTTACAACCAGTAAAGTCACTAAACCCTGTGCACCAGCAATTGATTTGCAGAGTGCTGTTTTACACAATCCCCACATTGTATCTTACTGAAAATTATATTATTCCTACTTCTTCAAGTAGCCAAAACATAAAATCAGAAATTAGGATCTAAAATGTAGAAAATTTGGGGCAGTTTGGTGACTTAGTGGTAAGAAAACATGCTACCAACACAAATGTATGTGGTTCAAGTACACCAGCCTCCCTGCAGGAGAAAGATGGGTGATCTAGTCCCAAGCAATTAAAAGTAGAAAATCTGATGTACATGGACTCCTGCTTCCAGTTTATAAGGTGACATGAATGGAATGATGCCACACAAGGACAGATTAGGCAATAAACAGAGAATGCACCGGTTTACTTGTGTTGATTTACTAATGTGTTTTGGAAAACCTAGGCGAAGTTGTACATTACAGTAAGCACGAGGAAGCCCTTGTGAATCTTTCTTGAAAACAAGTGCACATCCTGTTTAGTGGTTAATCCATCCCTGATGGGACAGGTTGTTAAATCCAGAATCTATCTTCTCTGGCCTAACGGGCAAAGAGTGGTGCTGACAACACAAAGGCCAGAGGTTCAAATTCACCACAGGAGAAAGATGGGCACCCTTTTTCCATGTGTCTTATAGCCTCTGAACTCTCTGGCGGGTCAGCTATAAGTTTCCAGGCCTCTTTAGCTTATAGAGTAATGGTGACTCCGTCCTCCAGCAACTCTAATGACAATGATGGTATCTATCTACCTGAGAACTTTTTTTTTTTGCCAGACACCTAACAAATGGTACTTAATCCATTTTTATAGTATTTGGATGAGCCAGTTAATATTATTCTCCCCATTTTACAGATGAGAAAACAGAGCTGGTTATTAAGTATATTTCCCTAGATCTCCTGAATGCTAAGCTAGCTGAAGCCAAAGACCTTTCTTATTTTTTTATTCATTTTAATGAAAGTTTATAGAGACTTAGGGTTTCGACCTTTTTTATTTTTTAAATTGTGAGTTGAGTGTTTACAGAGCAAATTGGTTTTCCATTTGAGCTTTCACACATTTTGTTTTATGACTTTAATTACAATACTCATGTACTTGAATCTTCCCACTTGTCACTGTGATTTTCATTTTCATTAAGTCCTCCTGTGCTAGCTAGCACTTTCTGTCTGCCTTCTGAGCTTTATTTCTGAGAGAATGCTGGGTTGTTTTTTTTAAAAAAAGAATATCATATGGTTGATTGTTCCAAGGAGTCCCTCCCTGGTGGTGCTGTTCACTTTAGAGTCTTATCTGTTGCCTGCATTAAAGGTGAGCCATGAAAGTGATTTTACTTCCAGGTCAGAAGGGCGACTAAGAGCCACTGTCTTCCAGGTTCCATCAGTCTCCATCAAGCCTGGCTATTTTCATGATCTCTAGTTTTGTTCTATATTTTCCTCTTACAGTATCCAGGATTTTCTATTGTGATTTCTTCTAAAATAGACTGAAGCTGAAAACCTTTTGCTCTTAACCAACATATGGTGATATAGCTCATTTGTAAGAACACTTAAAATATTTGAAAGGTATACTTCCTACTGGGCAATCACTGTTATGTTCCATTCATTGAGTCAGAAGTCACCATAACTGACCCTCCAGCAGGTTTTCAAAGGCAGGAGATTGTACAAGATGATGTTGCTCATCTTTCTTCTGCAGAGCAGCTGGTGGATTTGAACCACATACCTTTGGGTTGATAGTGTAATTCTTTACCACTAAGCCACCAGGGCTCCCTAATGGACAGTAGGATTTCCTAACATTTTCATCAAGAGCCTTGGTATTATAATGGTTAAGCACTCAATTATTAGCAGGATGTTGGCATTTAGAACACACTAAGAGCCTTGGGGGAGAAAGATGTGGGGGTCTGCTCCCTCTAGCTCAGAACCTAGAAAATCCCATAGGGATTTTCAGCAACATTTTCATTATTCTTGTTTTTCAACATGTTGTTGTTATGTGCCATTGAGTCGTTTGCGACTCATAGCGACCCTATGTACAAGAGGCCTAAACGCTGCTCTATCCTGTGCCAACCTCGCTGTCTCAAACACATTCATTCCCACCACTCTACTAACAGAATCGATCCATCTCATTGAGGATCTTCCTCTCCTGTGCCACCCCTCCACTCTCCCAAACATGATGTCCCTCTCCAAGGACCAGTCCCTCCTTGCAACATGCCCAAAGTATGTCAGATGAAGCTTCAGAACCCTTGACTCCAGGGAACATACTGGCTTCACTCTCTCCAGGACAAACCTGTTTGTTCTTCTAGTGGTCCATGGTATATTCAACACTCTTCTCCAGCACCACAACTCAAAGGCATCAATTCTCTTATTATCCCTCTTCACTGTCCAACTCTCTGATGCATAGCACGTAATTGCAAAGACTATAGCCTGGATCAGGTACACCTTAGTCTCCAGCCTGACGTCGTTGCACTTCAGTACTCTTGAGATGTCCCTCACAGCTGAGTTTCCCAATGCAATTCATCTCCTGATTTCCTGGCTGCTGTTACCAAGAGTTTTGACTGTGGAACCAAGGAAACAAAAACTGTTAACTATCTCAATCTCTTCATCAACCATACTGACACTGCTAATTGGCCCAGTGGTGAGAATCTTTGTTTTCTTGATATTGAGCTTCAATCCATATTGAAGACTGCAGTCCTTGACCTTCTGCAGCAAACGCTTCAGGTCCTCCTCATTTTCAACATATTTGAACAATATTTTTGTGTTATCTATGTGGAAAGTTCTGATGTGACAAGTTTTCAAGGAACTCAAGATCATCTACTATTCAGAAAGAGGTTATACAAACATAATTATAATGTAACATTCAGTATATAGTCCTTGAGAATATATCCCAGAAACTTCAGGAGATTAAGGGAAGGTGTGGCCTTGTGCACTAAGTGTGAGAGAATGCTCTTAAATGAGGAATAAAGGAGACAGAAACTCCATGTTGAGCTA
The DNA here is from genome assembly GCF_000299155.1 of Elephantulus edwardii. NCBI lineage: Eukaryota > Metazoa > Chordata > Mammalia > Macroscelidea > Macroscelididae > Elephantulus > Elephantulus edwardii. The sequence goes on from NW_006400013.1 coordinate 1,527,262, forward strand.
ATGTAAAGGATTCCCAGATGAGATCCTCAGGGAGACCAGCGTGACTTCTGGTCAAGCCTAGAGCCAGCTCCCGAGTGGATTTTGGAATATGACCTATGTGAGTCAGACTCAAGACATGGAAGGAAGAAATGGATCCTGGAAATGGAACCCTTCTGGCTTGTTCTTAGTGAAAAGTCCCTGAAGACAACATGTAGGCTGTCAGCCAGCAAATCAAAGCTGGGATAATAGGACTAATCACAGAGAACTGTTCTCAAAAGAACTATTCCTTCAGTGTGACACTCAAGATCCCAAGGATCTTTCCCAAACAGCCTCAGGGATAATGGGCACGCCTTGTTCTTTGTACTTTGCTCAGAAACCAGCCCATCACCCGCCACCAGCTGGACCCAGTGGATCTCTGAGCTACCTGCCCATCCAGAAATCGGAGCAGTGCACTGATTACTTCCTCTCTACTTCACTCCTGTTACCAAACCCTTCTTTCTCTCTGGGTAAGATGAGCCCAGCCCAGAGTGCTTTTCTACACCCTGAAAATCTGCCCAATCTGTGAACAGGATTTAGAGGCTTAACTGAGTGAGAGGCAGGATACACTCCAGGCTCAGTCGATTTAGCATATAATAGCTCCAGAGCTCCTCTTCATTCATGTACAACTTTACATTACAAAGCCATCACAATTGGCGTTAATTAAACCTGCCACTGGTTGCCCTCTGAGGTAGGGCTGATTTGTCTGTTCATTTTACAGCTGACAAAACAGATAGAAAGGTCTGGGATTTGCTAAAGTGGGGTTCAGTCAAGGAAGCCTGACCTGGTTTCCTTTCTTGCTCAGTCTTTATGTGAAGGAGGCCTTCGGAGCACCTCGCTCTTAACGTTGAACAGCTTAAGGACGTTAATTGGAAGGGAGAGTTGATAGGGAAACAGCAGCAGCTTAGATCAGAGTATCTGTGTGGGCCTGCATTATTTGGAAAGAGTCCTGCCGTAGATTTTTGGTTCTTAATGGATGTTAAACATGCACACAAATAACTCTCTCTTACACCCCCCCCATATACACACTTCAGACACACAGCCCCAACTCTTTCATACACACACAACTCACATGCACACCTCTCACACATGCTTCACACACACATAAATACACTTTATACACACGCCTTACACACTTCACATACTTACACCTCACACATACAACTCTTTCACACACATACACAACTTGCGTGCATACCTCTTTATACATCTCTCATATGCACACTTCACACACATGCACCCCCACACACTATACATGTACATCTCACACCCACCTCTTACACACATACAGCTCAGACACACACCTCACACACATATACAACTCACATAAATGCACTTCACATGCAATCCCACTCACACCACCACAAAAATAAATCTCAAATACCCATTTCTTACGTGCCCACCCCTCATATACATGTCACACAGATACAGACACACACACACATACATACCACACACACACGCACACACCTTTACACAACTCAAATACTCATTCAACTCACATACAGAGTTTCTGATGTCAAATCAAAGAGTTAGGTGAGGAGGCTGAGATCAAACTTGGACATTGGGAACTAACAATGCTGTATTTGACTTGGATTATACTAATCTTTTATATTAAAATTTCAAGCAAATTTGACTCAGTGACTGGGGTCATGAGGGTAGGTGTGTCAGAGACAATAAGATTGGCACAGGATCGAGCTAGGTTTAGGGCTCTTATACATAGGGTTGCTATGAGTCACAGGCGACTCGACGGCACATAACAACAACAATAACAACAAGATCAATTTGTTCCAAGAGCAGTTCACATCCCACATTTGTGGAGTCTTGGCTAGGAGTGAAAATGGAGCCCCACATGCTTTACATGCAAATACTTTAAAATTACAACCAATGTTAACCATCTGGCCTCCTATCTTGAAAAACGTACCTTTACAATGACCTAGAAAACAAGTTTCAATTTTTAATATCCTGGCTCTTTAGAGGTATATACCACATGGTGGTTCAGAGAGAGCAGTTCTGGCTGGAGGGGGGCCCCTTCTTTCCCACCCCCAGGTCTGTCCTACATCAGTAAAGACTTTGCACACGTGCATGAAGTTTCTAGTCCACGTGTTCACGCTCCAGCTACACCCAATGCCCTCTTAGCCAGCCAGCATTGGGTCTATGGTGCCACTCCAATGGTGCAGTTCACTCTGGAAGGATGGGCAAGGGGCACAGGGCCCCAGCAGTCATGGAAACAGGGCTTTTGTCAAGGAGTTCTGTAGTGTCAAAGGTTTAGTGTTCAAATTGGCTTTCTTAGCCACTGAGTTTGACTGTGCCATATGAATGGGCAGGATAGTACAAATAGGGCCTTTTAGTCTATCCATAGAGAATTGGCTAGTCAATAAATTGAGCAGATTCAGCAGCAGAATCTGGAAATATCAGCATCATTAAGGAAGAGGACGCAATGTGTATCCCTTCAGGACCAGAGATTCCTGGCTAGTCAGGCCCGGATCTACACAAGAGCAACAGCAGCCTCAGCAGAGAATCAGAGAGCAATATGAGACAAAGCTGACTTGGGACTGCTGCCCTCTTGGGCCAGAGCCAAAAGTCCTCACCCAAACTTGCTAGAAGATTGAGGGAAGACACCATAACTTGCAAGACTAAGGGAACGTTGTAACACTGACCTAAGCCGTGAGGCTGAAGGGCAAATGGCCTGTGATCACAGAAGCTATCTGGACTGAGGGATTATATCTGATACCAACCCAAATCATAGCCTGTTAACTTCCTAATATCCCACATAATCATGAGTATGGGTCTGTAAAGTCTGTGCAATCATTGCAACAGATTTCAGACTCAGTAGAACAGTATTAGTGTTGGTGTGGTGTTGATATTAGTAGGAGGAGATGCAGGAGCGTAGGAGATGATGTCTGACCTTATAGGAATTAGCATTTTTCTACTGTGGATGTTGTTGATTTGGGAACAACAAATTCCCCTTTGTGGAATTAGTAGACATCTTGGACTTGGCTGTCACCAAGTGGCCCGTACTCTTTTTATAAGTTCTGAAGTCTGGCTACTGAAGTGTAACCTAGAAGTGGGCATGATTCTGGGTGAGTAAACAAATGTGGCCTATGGATGCCTTGGCCTGGAGAGAAAGGTGGCCAGAAGGCGACAAGGGTACCACCACTTCCACTGAGTCAATTCCAATTTGTAACGACCCTGTTGGACCAAGCAGAACTGTCCACTAGGTTCCTAAAGCTATAAATCTTAATGCAAGCAGATTGCCTCATCATTCTCCCTCAAAGCTGCTATTTGGTTACCACCTAAATTCTTTAACCACTACAACACCAGAGCAAGGGTCAAACTCAACTCACTGGGAACTGACTCATAGCTGGCCTTCCAGGGGATTTCTGAGGCTGTGAAACCCATGGGAAGAATTGTCTATCCTTCTCTGATGAATTTGCACCCACAGAGTGGTGTGGCCTTTGATTAGCAGCTCAACTCCCTACAGATGATGCCCCCAGAAGTCCCTGCAGATGATGGCCCTGGAACTCCCTATAGACGATGTCCCTAGAACTCCCTAAGGTAAGGGAGGTGTTATTGCTATGAGCTGTCAGGTTGACTATGTCCCTCAATGACTCTATGAACACCAGAGCAGGACTTGTCCCATCCTGTCCTATCTTCATGATCTCTGCTATGCTCAAGCCCATTGGTGCAGGTACTGTGTGCTTCTCTAAACAAGGGTGCTCATAAGGGAGGCCCTTCTTGTGAAAATGTAAGAGCAAATGCTATCTGGTCAAATAAGGAAGAAGTCAAACACCAGCCTAATAATAAATAGACTGTGTCAGTTCTCTCATTCTGCCATAACAGAAATACCACAAGTGGATGGCTCTAACAAATAGATATTTATTCTCTTAGAGTTTAGGAGGCTGTTAAGTCCAAATTCAGGATAACAGCTCTAGGGAAGGCTTGCTCTCTCTGTTAGCTCTGGAGGAATGTCTTTATTTCCTTTCTGCCTTGTAGACCAGGCACTCCTTAGGATCTCCACGTATCCTGGCATTCCTAGTGTCAAGGAGCTTCCTTGAGCAGACGGACACTCAGTCCTAAAAGATATTCTCTACTCTGGGAGTTGCCTTCCTCCCTGCATGCCTTCTCTTTTATCCGTAGTGAGAGAAACTATTTCAGGCCACACTCTCGGGAAATCCCCCCTTATATCAGATTAGGGCTGCAATGGGATTAGAGAGTGTGATTCCACTCTTAATCCTCCTACAGCTATTTGGTTTATCAGATTGCCAGAAATCATTTCAGAGCTTCCACATCATATCATCACAAGCATGTATTTTATTTATTTTTTTCTCATTAAACTTGTTTCAGTGAGTCTCAAAATTCTGTGACAAATTTTTGGTCAAGTTTTTTTCCTTTAAAAAAGTACTGATTTTAAAAACTATTAACTTAAAACTGCCACACAAAAAAGAAAACAAATGGTCCATAAAACATTCCTTTCCTTCTGAAGGTTTTACGATGCATTGTTATCATTAACCAGTCTTGTACTATTAAACTTAAATGGTCAATTGAGACAAACAGTTCTGAGACTGTTCTTCCACCACTGATTAAGACTGGGTAGCAGGTGTTAGGGGTAGTATTAATTTAGCCTTCTGAGATTTCTGAGCAGACTTGGTGACCTTGCCAGCTCCAGCAGCCTTCTTGTCCACTGCTTTGATACCACCCACAACAACAGTCTGCCTCATGTCTCAGACAGCAAAACAACCCAGAGAAGGGTAGTAAGAGGAGCTCTCCACACATATGGGCTTGCCAGGAAGGTTGTAATGGGAAGCTTCAAGCAGTGTAGTCCCACTGGCACTGCCATCCTTCTGGGTGACTTTCCATCCCTTGAACCAAGGCATGTTAGCACTTGGCTCCAGCATGTTGTCACCATTCCAACCAGAAATTGGGACAAAGGTTACTGCGTCAGGGTTGTAGCCATTTTCTTGATGTAGGTGCTAACTTCCTTAATGATTTCCTCATATCCCTTCTGGCTGTAGGGTGGCTGGGTGGAATCCATTTTGTTAAAATCAACAATCAGTTGCTTCACACCCAGTACGTAAACCAGAAAGGCATGCTCACGGATCTGCCTGTTCTTTGAAATACCAGCCTCAAATTCACCAACACCAGCAGCAACAATCAGGGCAGCACAGTCAGCCTGTGATGTTCCTGTAATCATGTTTTTTATAAAGTCTCTGTGTCCCAGGGCATCAATAATGGTCACATAGCACTTGCTGGTCTCAAATTTCCACAGGGAGATATCAATGGTGATGCCACACTCAAGTTCAGCTTTCAGTTTATCCAAGACCCAGGCATATTCGAAGGAGCCTTTTCCCATCTCCGCAGCTTCTTTCTCAAATTTTGCAGTGATTCTCTTGTTGATCACACCACATTTGTAGATCAGATGGCCAGTCGTGGTGGACTTGCCCGAATCTACATGTCCAGTGACCATGAGTTGATCTCATTTTGGCATAAGTTTTGCAATGGTATTCTGCAACACCTGTACTCTGGTGACAAACCCATTTTTAAAAAGCCACATGCATGTATTTTGTGGGATACAATTCAATCCATGATGTAGACAAAAAAAGTGTTGTTGTTATGTGCTGTCAAGTTGCTTGTGACCCATAGCAACCTTATGTACAATAGCTCTAAAGCCTGGCTGTCCTGAGGCAGTCTCACTGACTCTGATACACCTAGCCCCATTGCCCCAGATACTGTATTAATCCATCTCATCTCCCTCTCCTGCTTTGTCCCTCCACCCTTTGGAGCATGATGTTCTTCTCCAAGGATCAGTGCCTCCTATGCTAAAAATATGTGAGACAGAGCTTCAAAATCCTAGCCTCCGAGGCAGTACAGGGGCTGCCGGAGCGCCTGGGCATGGGGGGCCGCACGGTGGGCTCCCTGCCCCGCGGGCCCCGCCAGAACTCACGCCTGGGCCTCCCGCTGCTGCTGATGGCGGAGTAGGCTCGTCTGCTGGCGGAGATCGGAGCTGTGACCCTGGTCAGCGTCCCGCGCCCGGACCCCTTCAACCACAGGCTAGCCCTGGCAGCGTTCAAACGCCAGCAAGAGCAGGATTTCCAGGAGCAAAGCGTCTTGGCGGCCGAGGCCCGTGAGATCCGACGGCAGCGTCTGCGGGAAAAGGTCGCCCAGGGCCAGGAGGCCAAGAAGCTGAAGCTAGAACAGGAGGCAGGGGCCAGAGGGAGCCAGGAGACCCCTAAGAGTGAGGAGACCCTCCAGAACCAGGAGGACCCCCACAACCAGGAGGACCCCCAGAACCAGGAAGACGCCCAGAACCAGGAGGACCCCCAGAACCAGGAGGGCCCCCAGAACCAGGAGGATCCCCAGAACCAGGAAGACGCCCAGAACCAGGAGGACCCCCGGAACCAAGAGGACCCTCAGAACCAAGAGGCGTCTGGGAAGCACCCTGATGGATACACTGCTTCCAGTACTAGCCAGACTTCCACAGAGAATGAGGAAGCAGCACCCCCAGGTGCCTCCTCTTCCCAGCCAGGGCCTCCTGACGGGGTGACCCCCTTGCCCAGGTCTGCTCTGCTGGTCCAACTGGCCACTGCCAGACCTCGGCCTGTCAAGGCAAAGCCCCTGGATTGGCGTGTCCAGTCTAAAGACTGACCCCATGCCGGCTGACCTGCCCACGAGCTACGGTACCGCATCTACAAAGACCTCTGGGAGCGAGGCTTCTTCCTAAGCGCTGCTGGCAAGTTTGGGGGCGACTTCCTGGTCTATCCTGGTGACCCGCTCTGTTTCCATGCCCACTACATCGCTCAGTGCTGGGCTGGCGATGACACCATCCCCATCCAGGACCTGGTCTCTTCTGGCCGCCTGGGCACCAGCGTCAAGAAGACCATGCTTCTCTGCTCGCCGCAGCTGGATGGTAAGGTCGTGTACACCTCCCTGCAGTGGGCCAACTTGCAGTGACTCCCAGGGCCTCTGATGACCTGGTGGCCGCATCGGCCGCAGGAGCGTGTGGAGACTCACCCCAGCTGATCTCCAGGTGGGAGCCTCCTGCACCCCCTGTCTCGCTCAGCGGTTACTTTCCCAGTCCAGGTTTTTAAACACTACAGCACAATGATGGCCTTACCTGTTTTGAAAAACTGATCATGTTATTTTTGTAGTTACCTGTTTGCAGTAACTGTTTTATCTCTTCACTTGCGAGTTTCTTGAGCTCGAAGACTGGGTTTCACTTGTCTCTTTTGCCAGGATATCTCAATAAACTTGTTGAATAAAAAAAAAAATCCTAGCCTCCAAGAAGAAACTTGGTTTCACCCTCTCCAAGACAGACCTATTCGTTTTCTTGGCAGTCCATGGTATGTCCATCACCATAGACCAAAGCCATCAATTATTCTTCTATCCTCCTTAGTCATTATCCAGCTCTCTGATATGAGTTAATAACTGAGTCTGCATGTACAATTCTACCTCCACTATTAACCATACAGACATGAACTGTTGCATGTGTTTAAAACACTGTCTCCAACAAAATTGTTAACGACTTCATCTTATTTGGATGCACAATCAACACCCTTGGTATCAGCAGTCAGGAAATTAGGAAACACATTGCACTGGGAAAGTCTGCAGTCAAGGACATCTCCATATCTTTGAGGAGCAGTGATGTCAGTTTGAAGACTAAGGTGTGTCTGACTCAGGCCATGGTCTTTCCTCTAATCACTTGGCTTGTATCTGAGGGCTGGACAAGGAATAAAGATGACAAAAGAACTGATGCCTTTGAGCCATGGTGTCGGAGAAGAGTAATAAATATCTCATGGACTTCCAAAAGAACAAACAAGCATGTCTTGGAGAGGGTGCAGCCAGAGTGCTCTTTGGAGACAAAGATGATAAAACTTTGCCTCACATACTTCAGGCATGTTGCTAGTAGAGGCTCTTCCTTGGAGAAGAAGATCATTCTTGGAAAGGTGGAGAGTAACGAAGGACAGGAAGACCCTCAACCAGGTGAATTGACATGGTGACTGCCACAATGGGCTCTAGTGTGTCAGGAAGTGTGAGGACGGCACAGGATAGACAGAATTCATGTCTATTGTTCATAGAGTCCCTATCGGTCGTACTTGACTCAGCACCTAACAACAGTCAAAAAGTCGGTGGTTCAAACACATCAAATGTAGTTCCCCAGGAGAAATATGAGGGACTCTTCTTCCATAAAGATTTGCAGCTATGAAAAGGGTCCTATGGGGGTCTCTTTGAGTCAGAACTGACTTGATGGCAACAGGTTTCAGTACAACACCCCCCCCCCAAAAAAAACACACCAAAAACAACCAAACCCAAGCCTTTACAGTGATGTTGAAATTGCATGTTCAGCAAATGAAGACGACTGAGATGAATTCCTTTTGAGTAAGAGTTGGTTCAATTATTTCAAAGTGAGAGAAATAGTACAAAGCATTAAGGGACAAATACAGCTTATCCAAGAGGCTCTGGTGGTATAGTTTGTTACATGTTGGGCTGCCAACTGGAAGATCAGTGGTTCAAATCCATCAGCTACTCTGTGGGTGAACGATGCATAGTCTCCTTTCATAAAGATTTACAGCCTTGGAAACCTGATGAATCAGGATCAAGTGGATAGTATTGGGGGCAGGGGCTGCCTATAAGTCAGATATTCATTCCTTACCCTGGGCTGCTGTATTTTGAAGGTGAGAAACAAATGAGGAGATCTGTGGTTAAATACTGGAAAGGGCAAGTTTCCATTACAAAACCAGATAACAAAATTCAAAATAGCGATGCCAGGTGGGTGTCACTAATACTGATGTCCACAAAACAGATGAGGTGGGAGGAAGAAGATAAAGAAGCCTTAGGTGTGCAGTTTGAATCCACCAGATGCTCCACTGGAGAAGGAGGGACAATCTCCTGTACCAATCAGATCTGATTTGACGGTACACACACAAAAATAATTTAAAAAAATTAAGAAGTCTCCTTTGACCACTGGGTGTGTGCATTGTTCTCTTGAGGTCCCTGGGTCACCAAGCTATGAGGAGCTGAAAGACAAAGCAGATATCACTGCCCATTATCTCCTGTGCCAAAAACCTAGGCCAGGATCAGCGTCACGATCTCAGTCCTGGCCTAAGATGCAAAAAAAATTAAAATTATGAAAAGGTTAAATACAGAATTACCATATGACCCAGTAATTACACTCAGGGCTATCCTCAAAAGACGTAACTCAGATCTTGAATACCAATGTTTATTACAGCATTTTCCACATTGGCCTAAAGATGAAAACAAATGTCCACAAGCGGATAAAAGGCATGTGTCTATTTGGAGTTTATGATTAACTTTACTCAAATAAGAAAGGTCCAGTGTATAGTCTGTGGGGAGTTGTGCTGCCAATCCAGAGGCCATGTACTTCTCCAGGGTTCAACTCCATCAGCAGGTCCTGCATGAGACAGATGTGCAAACCCCTGTGTAATGATCTACAGTCTCAGAAACCCATTGGAGCATCAGCTATGAGTGGGTTCTAAGTTGATAGTAATGAGTGAGTGACTTAGTAATTCTGTTGTCCTGGTTTCTTAAAATATATCCTCTAAATTCTGAGAGCAGCAATTTTTTTTAATTATTATTAAATTTTATTAGTTTTAATGAACATTTACAGAGATTTTGGGTT
>NW_006400013.1:1541428-1581413 GCF_000299155.1 Elephantulus edwardii
TCTGAAATAATTTATGTAGAATTGGTAACAGTTCTTCTCTAAATGTTTTATAAAATTCACTTGTAAAACCATCTGGTCCAGGGCTTTTCTTGGTTGGAAGAGCAAATTTCATATGCTACATTTTGCCACAATAAAAATTTGAGAGTTATTATAAGGCCCCAGGAATAGATGGTATACCAATTGACATATTTCAACTAACAGATGCTGCTCTAGATGTGCTCACCAATTTGTGACAAGAAATCTGGAGAACAACCACTGGGTCAACTGACTGGAAGAGATCGATATTTGTTCCCATCCCAAAGAAAGGTGACCCAACAGAGTGGGGAGATTATAGAACAATATCATTGATATCACATGCAAGCAAGATTCTGCTGAAGATTATCCAAAAACGACTGGAACAACACGTCAGCAGAGAACTGCCAGTAGTTCAGGCTGGGTTTAGAAGGGGTTGTGGGCGAGCTCTGGTGGCCTAGTGGCAGGAAACTGCACCGCAATCCCAGAGGTGTGCAGTTCAAATCCACCAGATGCTCTGCTGAAGAAGGAGAAACAATTGCCTCCTGTACCAGTCAGATCCAATTTGACGGTACACACATAAAAAATAAATAAATAAATGGAAAAAAGAAAAAGAAAAAGTGTTAAATGTTATTCTAAAAAAAAAAATAGAAGGGGTTGTGCTACTAGGGATATTGTGGCTGATGTTAGATGGATCTTGGCTGAAAGCAGGGAATACCAGAGGAATGTCTACGTTTCATTGATTATGCAAAGGCATTTGACTGTGTGGATCATAGCAAACTGTGGCTGACTCTGAGAATAGGAATACCAGAACACTTGATCGTGCTAATGAAAAACCTATACTGGGACCAGGAAGCAGTCATCAGAACAGAGCAAGGAAACACTGCACAGTTCAAAATTGGGAAGGGCGTATGCCAGGGATGTGTCATATCTCCATACCTTTTCAATCTGTATGCAGAACAGATTATCCAGGAGGAGAAGTTTGGCAACAGGATTGGTGAAAGATTCATCAACAATCTGCGTTATGCAGATGACACAACCCTGCTTGCTGAAACTGAGGAGTACCTGAAGCGCTTGTTGTAGAGGATCAAGGACTGCAGCCTTCAATATGGATTGAGGCTCAATATCAAGAAGACAAAAGATTCTCACCACTGGACCAATTTGCAGCATCAGGATGGAAAGTAAAGAGATTGAGATTGTTCACAGCTTTAGTTTGCTTGGCTCCACTGTCACTCTTGGCACCAGTAGCCAGGAAATTGAAAGACATATTGCAATGGGAAAGTCTACTGTTAGGTACCTCTCCAAAGTACTGAAGAGCAATGATGGCACTCTGGATACTAAGGTCTGATACAGGCCATGGTCTTTGTAATCACTTGCTATGTGTCAGAGAGTTGGACAATCGCTAGGGAGGATAGAAAGAAAATTTATGCCTTTGAGCTTTGGTGTTGGAGAAGAGTACTGAATAAACCATGGACTTCTAAGAAAACAAACAGATTCATCCTGGAGAGGATTAAACCAGGCTGCTCCTTGGAGGCAAGGATTATGAAGCTTTGTCTGACATCTTTGGAAATGTTGCAAGGAGGGACCAGTTGTTGGAGAAGGACGTCACGCTTGGGAGGCTGGAGGGACAGAGCAGGAGAGGAAGACCCTCTAGGTGGTGGACTGATTCAGTGACTGGGGTAGTGGGGGTAGGTGTGTCGGAGACAATGAGATTGACACAGGATAGAGCAGGGTTTAGGGCTGTTGTACATAGGGTCGCTATGAGTCACAGGCGACTTGACGGCACATAATAACAACCACCACCACATTTTGTACCTTCATTCGTTTGGTGGACATTTTTGCCATTTCCAATTTTGGCTACTGTGAAATGTGCTGCAATGAACATTCGTGGACAGGTTTCTGTTTGAATTCCTACTTTCACTTCTTCTTGTTATATACCTAAGATTGGGATGACCAGGTCATATGATAGCCCTATGTTCAGCTTTTTGAGGAACTGCCAAATCATTTTCCACAGAGCATGACATTTTAATATTCTCACTAAAAATGGATAAGGGTTCCAGTTTCCAAAAAAAGCACCTATTATGGCCTGTTTGTCTTTTAACATTGTCACTCTAGTGGAAGTGAAGAAGCCTTGGTGGCACATTGACTGAAGGACTTTAAAGGACTTGACCACTAACTGAAATTCCACTTTTCAAACCCACTGGACACTCTGCAGGAGAAAGACGGGACAGCCCACTAGATTTCCAGCTGTGGGAACCCTATGGGACACTTTTATTTTGTCCTATAGGCTGTTGTGAATCAGAACCAACATAAAGACAAAAGAGTTTGGTTTGAGTTTTAATGGGATTGATGTGGTAACATAATGTGCCTTTTATTTGTGTCTTTCTAATTGTTAGAGAGCTTTAATGACTTAGTGGTAAGGAGTTGTGCTGCCAACCCAGAGGTGAGAGGTTCAAATCCACCAACTGCTCTGTAGAAGAAAGATGGCAATGGAGGGTTGTTGTGAAATGCAGTTGACTGGACAGCAGTGAGTATGTGTTTGGAATGACCTGGTGATGCAGTGTGTTATGTGTTGGGCTAGTGACTAATTGGTTGGCAGTTAGAATCCACTAATATCTCCAAGAGGAATATACACAGTCTCCTCTCCTAAGATTTACAGCCTTGGAGTCTCATGGAACATCATTATCAGTTGAAATCTGGTCTTTGTTTGAGTTTAATGGTAAAGGGTGTTGACCTTTGTTGACCACTTGAATAGTCTCTTTGGGGAATATGGCATTTAACTTTAAGGAGCACATAAAAAATATTTTCATCATAAACCTCTCATGACAGAAGATTTAGATAAGAAAATGTGTATAATGTGTATCTTTTGAAGAGAACGGAATTCTGGAGTTTGGTCCAGGTAAGGACGTCAGTCCAACTTCTCTGACAACATCATTCTTGATTTATGAAAAATGCATTTCCTTAATGACCTTTGAGGTTGATTACTCAAATGAGTTTCCTTTTTAAAGTTTGCTTTTTAAAAAGAGGTAGAAACAAAGCCTGAATCAAAATGAAATAGTTGACTCATCCCATCAGATGATGTTCACTTCTAGGATGTAGAAAGGTGGGGCTTGCTCTTATTTCTCCTTCCTTCTCCCTCAACAAACCACCATTTCTTCAGACAGAATCTGGAAAGTTTCCCTGCCAATCAGGGACCATCCATGTGCTGATAGCAACCCCATTTCTGATTGTCACTTGATAATTCATGCCATCCCCATTTCCGGTGTCACTTGCTAACCCTTGCCTCCCACAGGTTTCCTGAAAGCATCTCTGCAGTCTCTCTCCTGTCACTGTAAGTCATTTTCCAAGCCATTCAGTTAAATGGAATTGCATAGCCAAAGTATGTGGCTCAAGCACTGATCACAGGATCTTGTTGAGAAGAGCCTATTTTGCTGTCTAACGAGCAGTCTCACTACTATTTTTGTTCTTATCTACCACCGGACATGTCTTGGAGAAAGTACAGCCAGAGTTCTCCCTGGAGGCAAAAATGATGAAGCTTTGCCTCACATATTTTGGGCATGTTGTTGTTGTTAGGTGCTGTCAAGGAGTGTATGACTCATAGTGACCCTGCATTAGAGCCCATGGCAGCTGTTTATTCTTTGGACAGCAATGTGATGTTTGGAAAGGTGGAGGGTCAGTGAAAGAGAAGGAGAACCTCAACCAGATGGATTGACACAGTGACAGCAGCAATGTGCTGGAGTACGTCAGGGTTGATGAGGATGGCACAGGACAGGACAGGGTTCAGAGCCACAGTTCACAGGGTCACTATGGGTCTTATCCACCTCCGTGGCACTTAACAGCAACAACAACAGCTTTGAAAAGGAGCTCTGACATAGTCTGTAGGGAGTTGAGCTGCTAACCTAAAGGCTCAAATCCTTTAGGAATCCCGGTCCAGACCCACCAGCAGCCCTTGGGGAGAAAGATGAGCAGTCTCCTTCAGAGCAGCCTCTCAAAACCTGCTGGAGGGTCAGCTGTGAATCAGTTCTGACTCAAAGGCAGTGAGTTGAGTTGAATTTTGAAAGAACTATAAGCTAACAGCAATATGTTACCAGTGTGTCTTAATTCTACCAACATTGTAATTGTTTGTGTAATTGTACCCTGTTTCTCCTGCAAGACTACTTAAGAGACCATCTGTATCAGTCTCACTTCCTAGTGTCTAGCCACATGCCTTACATATTGTAGAGGCTAATTTTTTTATGAAAATACTAGCACAAACTCTCAGCATGATGACTTTATCCTTTGATGATTCAGAAGGCCCTCTAAGGTCAGGAATTTTCTAGGCTTTCTGTCATATATGTTGTCTCTGGTGATGTTCAAGTGGCTGTAAGGGGATTTCTGCAATGACCCTCATTCCAATTCTGAGTCTATGTTCATGTGACCGAAAGTCAAACATAGAAATGTTCCCATTCATTACTACCTGGTTAAAAAAAACCCTCAAAACCCCACCACCACATCTGAGTGCATTGTTTATGAAAATGGAAAAGAAAAAGGGCTTAACTCAGCCCTTTTTGTAAGTCTTAGTCAGAATTTAAGGTCCTGGATGCTGCTAAGCAGCTGTATAGCATAATCCATGAAGAGTTGTGCTCTGAACCCAGAGGGCATGCTTTTCTGGTGGTGCTGCTAAGCAGCTGTATAGCATAATCCATGAAGAGTTGTGCTCTGAACCCAGAGGGCATGCTTTTCTGGTGGTTTGGATCCATCAGCTGCTTCATGGGAGAAAGGTGGGAAGTCTCCTCTCTATTTCCTGCCTTGGAAAGCTGCTGGAGGATCAACTATAACTGACTCTAAGGCAATAAGAGTGTGAGCAAGTGAGTGATAGGTCGAGGAGTCTATCTTTGAGGTTTTTGAAAAGGCATTATACAATATGCACACCCATGTTTATCGAGGCTTTGTTCACAATAGCAAGGAGTTGGAAACAGCCTAAGTGCCCATCAACAAACATATGGATAGAGAAGCTGTGGTATATTCACACAATGGAATACTATGCTGCATTGAAAAACAAGGAACTCATACAATATTATTCAAAACGAGTGACCCTGCAAAACATTATGCTAAGTTAAATATGTCAGTCACAAAAGGACAAATACTGCATAGTGCCACTGTTGTAAAACAGGACTGACATCAGGGTTGGGGGGAGACTGAGACAGATGGGATAAATAATGTATACTTCATTGAAACAGATGAGGGAGAAAACTGTTTTAAAGGGATGTGTGATTAGGTATTATTGTCACAACAGGAGTCCAGAATGAAGGCTGTATAGTGGAGTGGACTTGGAGGGAGTAATTTTATAACAATGAAAGAATTTTTCTTTTCCTTTTCAAATAAAAGAGTGAATTGAGGGGAGGGAAGGATGGACAGGGAGAAAAGTGCAACAATGAATGAATGGAAATCCAGTCTCTGTAAACTTTCATGAAAATTAATAATAATAAAAGGCATTATACATTAATACTATTAGTGTTTAGTGGTATTGTGGTTAAGTACTTTAAGTACAGTAGTTTAAGTTCAGTGGTTCGAATCCACCACCCCTCTCTGGAAGAAAGATGTGGCAATCTTTGTTCATAAAGATTCTAGTCTTTGAAACCCTATGGCGCAATTCTCCTCTACCCGATAGGAACACTGTGAATGAGAATAGAATGGACAACAATGGGGTGGTTACTGTTGTTTATCACCTGCCATTTATGGTGACTTGTGTGTTGCTGTAAAGCTGGAAGCAATGTCACTGATGTTTCAAATAACCAGCAGGGTCACTCATGGTGGACAGATTCCAAACTAAGACAACGAAGAAAGATCTGGCAATTCCTTCTAAAAACAAAGAAAAACAAGCCTGTGAAAACTCTGTGAATAGAAAGAGAACATTACTTAATACGGTGCTGGAGAATGAACCCTTCAGTGTGGAAGGCACTCAAAATACAAGTGAGGAAGAGCCACCTCAAAGCAGAGTCAAAGCTTTGGGACCTTCATTTGCCAATGCTATGTGACTCAAAATGAGAAGAAATAGCAAACATCCATTAGTAATCAGAAAAGGTAATATATAAAGTATGAATTTAGGAAAATTAAAGTCAAAACTTAAATAGCTATCTTTGGAGTTAGTGCGTGGACATGGATTGGTCTTGACTATTTGGAACCGGATAATTATAAGATCTATTATGTTGAGAATAGCAAGTTGAAGAAGAACAGTGTGACATTCATGATCAGAAAGGACATTTCAAAATCCGTCCTGAGGTACAATGCTGTTAAGGATATACATAATCCTACAAGGAAAACTAGTTCATATGACCAGTATGCTAATTTATGCACCAATCACAATTGCCAAAGCTGAAGAAATTGAAGATGTCTAACAATTTCTTCAGTCTGAAATTTATCAAACATATAAAGGGCTCTGGTGGCCTCCTGGTAAGAAACTGTGCTGTAATCCCAATAACACGCAGTTCAAATCCACTAGCTGCTCCACAGAAGAACAATGGGTAATCTTCTCCTGTAAGATTAACTGCTTCTGAAAGCCCTCTGGAAAATCAATTATGGGCTATTTCCAACTCAAAAGTATTCAACAACAACAACATAGAAAAAAAGTCGCATCAATAATTACTGATGACTGGAATTCAAAAGTTGGAAACACAAGAAAGATCAGTAGTTGGAAAATATGGGACAAATGCTAGAAATAAAATCAGAGATAACATGATAAAATTTTGTAAGATCAATGATATTTTTTTGGAAAGACCTTTTCTCAACAACATAAAGCATGACTCTAAATGTGCACTTCGTCAGCTGGTGGCCTTGAACCACATACCTTTGGTATTGCCATGCAGCTTCTTGCCACTAGGCTACCAGAGCTCCCTACCCTAGAGCTAACACCTCACTCATATTTATACATCTAGCATTCTAAACTGTGAGAGAATAAATTTGTCTGTTAAACTGTCCATTTGTGGTCTGTCTGCCTTAATAGCACTAGATAACCAAGGTAGCAGCCTCATTTGCTGAAAACGAAGAACACTTTAAACATCTGGTGATGAAGATCAAAGACGAGTTTGCAGTATAGATTCCAAGTCAATGCAACTTTCTCTCATTGTTGTTAAGTCAGAGCTGGCTCATAGTTTATCCTACAGCAGGTTTTCTGAAGCTGTAAATTGAAGATTGCCCATCTTTCTCTCCCTTTCTTGGAGTGGCTGATGGCTTTGAACTGCCCACCTTTGAGTTGACAGTGCAGCTCCCTACCCACTAGGCTACCAGAGTGAACCAATAAGGAATGTCATGTTATAAGAGAAAAGATCAAAGTTGGTAAGGTTTTTTTTTACTTTACTTGGATCCACAATTAATGTCCATGGAGATAGTAGTCAAAAAATCAAACAACATATTGCATTGGGCTGATCTACTGCAAAAGACCTTTTTAAAGTGTTGAAAAGCAAACATGTCACTTTGGGGGCTATGATGTACCTGGCCTAAGTCATAATGCTTTCAATCAGTACAAATGAATGCAAAAGCTGAACAATGAATAAGGAAGACTGTAGAAGAGTTGGTATCTTTAAACTATGGTTTGGTAGAAAATATTGTATAGACCATGAACTGGCTGAAGTTCAAACAAATCTGTCTTAGGAGAGATACATCCAGAATGCCCCTTGAAATGAAAGATAGTGAGACTTTGTCTTACATGCTTTCAACTGTGGTCAACAGTGACAAGTCTCAGAGAGACTTCATGCTTGGTAAAATAGAAGGCCAGCAAGTGAGAGAAAGACCTTTAACAAGACAGACAGACACAATAACTGCAATAATGGGCTCAATTATCACAAGAATTTGAGGACAAAGCAGAACTGGGCAGGGTTTTGTTTCTGAGTTCTGAAGGACACTATGAGTCAGAACCAACTCAGAGATAATGAAAACCAGCTACTGTCATTGTTTAATTTTATGAAAATCTAATTATGAGGATGCATTAGGACCCAACAATGTTTTGTTCTGTTATGCATAAGGTCATCATGGGTGGCGTCGAATAGACAACAACTAACAATTGTTATAGTTTGCTAATTGATGCAACCAGGGACTTTTTTCCTTCATACCTACTAGATGCCAAGCCCTATGTTAATCATGGGATGCAATATGAATATCATTTGTGCTCACAAGAAATTGAAATAATTCATCTTTTAAAATGTTTTCTTATGCAGATCAGTTTATTGCATTATTGTCTGGATGTTTTGGCTAAATTTAGGAAACCAGCTTAGGTGTGATGTGACCCTCTAACATAGCCTATAGAGTACTCAAAATATAGAATAATGCAAATGTAAAACCAAAACCAAACACTAACGTTGGCTTAAGGACTTGGTAGTGTCTCTTTCTCCAAAACACCACATGCAGAATGTCCCTTTAAGAATCTAGGGGGGTTTGCACATTCACAATTCTGGGCAAATTTGCTGGTACCTATGAGGTGATTTTTCATGTTGCTTTTAGGTACACCACCTGCCTGTCCCCAAGGGCCTGTGGTGCAGCTGTTGTCCCAGGCAGGGAAGAAATAATCACAGCACATGCGCACTACTCCCCATCCAGTTGCCCTTGGTCATCTCTTTGTGGGTGAGGTTCTGACAGGGGAAGCAGAAAGGAGTCCAGTCCTAAGGTTCTGAGAGAAACCTGAGAGGCAGAAATAAGTTTCTTGGTCTAGCTCGTCAGGAACTCTGGTAACAGATGCTGTCAGCCTCCCTATAGTTTCCTGTGGACATGCTGATTTCCATCTTGTTAATTCTTACTGTTACATGCCTTTGAGGTAGAATCAGCTCAGAGCTGAGCAGGTTCTCAGAGGTTGTATATCATGTGGGAAGAATGGCCCATCCTTCTCCTGAGCCACTGGTGCATTCAAACTGATTGCCTTTGAGTGGCAGTGCAACTCATGAGGCCTTCAGAGCTCCCTCACCACATCAGTGGCTGTTATGTGCTGTCAAGATGGAACCGACCCATAGTTGACCCTCCAGCAGGATTTCAGAGACAGTAAATCACATGGGAGGAGATTTCCCATTCTTCTCCTGCCCAGCAGCTAGTGAATTTGAGCTGTGTGCCTTCGGGACTGCAGTGTCGATTCTTACCAGTAGGCCATTAGATCATGTTAATAGGACTTTATAATTTAGTTTCATTAGATCTAAAATTAGGGGGTTAGGTTGAAGCAGGTTTTTCAACACATACTCTGTGGCACTTGAGTCTCTTAAGAAGCTCCATCAAAAAGTGTTACAGGGCAGAAACATAGAGAAGGCTGTATGGGACTCAGAGTTGTGGAGATTCACAAACATATCAACAGATATAAGCATCAGAGGAAATAAACAGTCAAAGCACTAGTATAACAGCACCTCTCAGAAAGGTTTGACTGAAGAACATTTGTTAAATGATTATCACTGCCTAACATCTGCTGATTTATTTAGTATTCTAAAATACATATTTGGGAAACACTAAAATAAACAATCTCTGAACTCATTAGACGGTGCTTTGGTGGCATCATGGCTAAAACACTTAGCTGCTAACCTCAGAGTCCACAGTTCAAACCCACCAGTCACTCTACAGTTTAATCCTGTAAGGATTTATAGGTTTGGAAACCCTAAGGGACAGGCCTCCTTTGTCCTCTAGGGTCACTAGAAGCAGGGGTCTGTGTGATGGCAGTAGGTTTGGATTTTGGCCATCCTCATTGGCTTCCTAGCCTCTTACAGTAGAAAAATGTCCTTTGAAGTCAAAGGTCCTTTGAAGTTAGGAGTCCTTTCAAGGGTCTAACAGCTATTCAGTGATCAGACTAGATCCACTTCATCTGTTACTTTCTCAGGTTCTGTTATGCCTGTAACATTCTGTGTGAGAAGAGCTAGGTTAATCATCAAAACATGAAATCTATACATGATCACTGAGCTGTACAGAGTTGACTTTCGGTTACCGCAATTGGCTAAAGTGACTCCTATTTGACAAAAACTGGTTTGAGATATACTTCCTCCTAATCGGGCTTATCTGTAGTCTGGTGGAGTTGTTACCGAAGACAGAAACATGCACAATCCAAAAAGCTAATTATAAGAGACTGAAGGAGAAATAAATGATACAGAGAGTCCTAAATCCCAGGTCATTAGTAGGACTCAGAGTAAAATATAAGTTGTTGTGTTTTGTTTTATTTTTTTTTAAACACTGAGCTCAAGGAAATCTAAAATATTAGATATAAGTCACTTATATTTTTAATATTAGAAATAGGAAAGAAGAACTGATGGTTGTTACACAGACTGAAAAGCCCTGCACCCCAGATGTTGTTGTTAAATGCTGTCATGTTAAGTACAACTCATAGCGATGCTGTGAAGAGTAGATCTGAACCTTGTCCTATTCTGTGCCATCTTCATTCATTTCTGACATGTTCAAGCCCAGTGCAACACTCACTGTTTCAACCCATCTCATTGAGGGTCTTCCTCCCTTTCACTGGCTTTCTCCCCTTCCAAGTATGATGTCTCTTTCTTCTCCTAGCAACATACTCAAAGTATGTGAGACAAAGCTTTGTCATCTATACCTCCAAGGAACACTCTTCAAGACTATCTGTTTATTCTACTGGCAGTCCATGAAATATTCAGCACTCCTCTCCAACATCACAGCTCAAAGGCATCAACTATTCTTCTGTCACCCTCAGACATTGCCCAGCTCTCAGATGCTTTGCAAGTGATAGAATAAAACCATCACCTGAATCAGGCACACTTTAGTTTTTCAACTGACAGCACTGCTCCTCAGTAAATTGAGGTGATCCATAACTGCAGACTCTTGCAATGTGATACACTTCTTGATCTTCTGACTGCTGGTGCCAAGGATGGTGTTCCTTGTAAATGCAAGTCCTTGACAATATCAATATTTTCTCCATCTGTCATGATGTTGCCTATAGGTCTAGTGGGGAGATTTTTTTTTCCCTACTAGTTTATTTACAAAATTTGAATACATTGTTTTCAAGAAAAAATTCTTTCCACCCCATTCATTCATTGTTGCACACTTTCCTCCTCGTCCCAGTTTACTTTTCTCTTTGAAAAGTAAAAAAAAATAAAAATAAAAATTTCATTGTTATTCAATCCTCCCCACCCCCAGTCCACTCCTCTGTGCAGCTTTCATTCTGGACTCTTGTCATGACAATAATACCTAATCATATATTCCTCCTAAACAGTTCTCTCCCTCATCTATTTCACCCCCAGTCCACATTACTATACAGATGCAGCTTTCATTCTGGACTCTTGTCATGACAATAATACCTAATCATATATTCCTCCTAAACAGTTCTCTCCCTCATCTATTTCAGTGCAGTATACATTATTTATCCCCTCTTAGTATCCCCTCAACCCCAATGTCAGCCCCGCTTTACAACAGTAGCACTATGCAGTATTTTTTCCTTTTGTGATTGAGATATTTAATTCAGATTAATGTCCTCCAGCATTACCGATTTTGTATACTATTTCATGAAATCCTTGTTTATCAAGAACTTTTGTTTTCTTGATATTGAGATATAATCTATATTGAAGGCTGCAGTCTTTTATCTTCTGCAGCAAATGCTTCCCATATAGTGTCTATTTAATTCTAGCTTAAACAAATCTCCTCATAATGATTTTTGCTTTGAATTGAAAGGCCAAATATAATTTGGTGTTTAAATTTCTTTCCATCCCATTTGTTTGTAAAGAATTCTTTTATTTAAATGGTTAAAGGCTCACAGTCTCAGGGACATCTAGGTCAATGACAAAGCATAAAGACAAAGTCCTATATCTCAACATGGTGAATAGTGACTGAAAGCTTAAATGCTGATGGGCGACCATCTATTGATCTCTTACTGCTTACAGTACAGGCAAATGAAGAAAACTTAAGACACAAGGAAACAAAGCCAAAAGCAGGATGGACCATACGAACCACAGCATCCACTACCAGAGAACAGAACTAGATAGTATCCCTTCTGACCACACTCACCTGGACCACAGAAAATCCTAGACCAAACAAGAGACAGATGTAGAACAAAATTCAAAATCTTAAGAAAGACCAGTCTTACTAGTGTGATAGAATCTAGTGGGAGAGGCTGAGACTATAGCCACCATTGTTACTGAGTCCCCCCATTGTTACTAAGACCCCATCTCTTCTGGGGTCTTCCTCTCCTGTCTTTCATCTACTGACCTTCTCCAAGAACTGACCTCTCCTGGAAACATGCACAAAGTACATGAGACTGAGTTTCAACTTTCTTCCCTCCTAAGAGCAACTTTGTTTTACTCTTTCCAAAATGGACCTATTTATTCTCTTAGCAGTCCACAGTATGTTCAGGACTCTTCTTCAGCACCACAGCTCAAAGGCATTGATTCTCCTTCTGTCATCCTTAGTCATTATCCAATTTTCTCATGCATAGCAAGCAATTAGTTAGACAGTATTATAATGAAATGTGCAAAGAGCTAAAGTAAAAAAATTAAAAGGGCCGAACTTGGCATTTCTTAAACTGAAGGAACTGAAAAAAAACAAATTCAAGCCTTGAGTTGCAATACTTAAGGACACTATGGACAGAATATTGAATGAGTCAGGAAATATTAAAAGAAGATGAAAGAACTACTTTACCAAAAAGAAGTTGCTGACACAGAAAAATTTCAAGAAACAACATGTGATCAAGAGGCAATGGTAATGAAGGAGGAAGTTCAAGCTGCTCTGAAGGACTTGGCAAAAAACAAGGCTCCAGGAATTGATGGAATACCAAGTGACATATTTCAACAAACAGATGCTGCCCTGGACACGCTCACTAGGTTGTGCCAAGAAATCTGGAGGACAACTACCTGGTCAACTCTCTGGAAAAAAAATACCTATTTATTCACATTCCAAAAAAAAAGTGACCCACCAGAGTGTGGAAATTATTGAACAATAACACTAATATCACACACAAGCAAACTCCTGCTGAAGATTATCCAAAAACAACTGGAATAGTACATTGACATAGAACTACCCCAGAAATACAAGCTGGGGTAGTTTAGAAGAGGCGGATGGATCTTGGCAGAAAGCAAAGAATACCAGAAGAATGCCTTTCTGTGTTTCATTGACTATAGAAAGGCATTTGACTGTGTAGAACACAACAAATTGTGGCTAACCTTGAGAAGAATGGGAATCCCAGAACACTTGATTGTGCTCATGCGAATCCTATATATATACTTGGACCAGGAAGCAATCATCGGATTGGAGCAAGAAAATATTGCCTGGTTCAAAATCAGGAAGGGAGTGCATCAGAGATGCATCCTGTCCCCTTACCTTTTCAATCTGTATGTGGAAAGATCATTCAGTATGCTGGACTTGAGGAGGAGGAGTGTGACATCAGAAATGGAGGTAGACTCAACAATAACTTGTGTTATACAGATGACACAAACTTGCTTGCTGAAATAGAGGAGACCCTGAATCATTTGCTGCAGAAAGTCAAGTACTGTAGTCTTTAATATAGATTGAAGTTCAACATCAAAAAAACAAAGATTTTCACCACTGAGCCAGTTGGCAGCATCCTTATGGATGAAGAAAGATGGAGTTTGTTAACAATTTCAGCTTGCTTGGCCCCACATGAACACTCTTAGCACCAGTAGTGAGGGTCTCAAAAGGCAAATTGCATTGGGGAAGTCAGCTGTGAGGGACCTCTCCAAAGTACTGAAGAGCAGTCATGTCAGTCTAGAGACTAAGGTGCACCTGATGTAGGCCATCGTATTCACAATTACTCACTATGCATCAAAGAGCTGGAGAATGACTAAGGATGACAGAAGAGGAATTGATGTCCTTTGACTTGTGGTGCTGGAGATGAGTATTGAACATACCATAAACTGCTAGGAGAACAAATAGGTCTGTCTTGGAGAAGGTGAAACTAAGTTTCTCCTTGTAGGCAAGGATTTTGAAACTCCATCTCACATACATTGGGCACATGGCCAAGAGGGACTGGTCCTTGGAGAAGGACATCATGCTTGGAAGGGTAGAGAGACAGTGCAGGAAAGGAAGAGCCTAGATGAGCTGGATTGACAGTGTCTGGGGCAATGGGGGGTAAGTTGTCCGAGTCAGTGATATTGGCTCAGGATAGGACAAGCTTCAGAGCTATTGTTCATAGGATCGACTCGATGGCACATAACAACAAACCTGGAAGTGAATCCACCCCCAGGATCAACTTTCAGCCAAAAAATAGACAAGCCTGTAAAGTAGACACCATTACTCAGGAGGAAGGTACTGCCCAGAACAGATAGATGGAAATTTTGAAAATAACTCCTTTAGTTGCTGGTTAAGTAAACAACTGTCTTCTCTCAGCAGTGGCTGTCCCACAGCTCCAAGTATAGTACAGCCCAGCCTGAAGTAATTAAAGAACCAAGCAATTTGCATTATTTTTCAACAAAACCACTCTTGAGTAGCAGATGGCAAACACAAATGTTTTGCTCGAGAGACATATGGAAACCTCTCTGTTTCATAAAATCTCAATGAATATTAAACTCTGAATGGTACCAGAAATAAGATGTCATGCTAGTCTACTGAACAGGCCTAATTAGGCATCATAGTGACTTGCATTTCAGAAAGGAATAGGTGAGAAATGACTGTACGGTTGAGATTTCACTAACAGTTCTGCATACTCCAAATAGCCATCCCAGTTTCAAATCATCTCCTGGTCAATGCTATTTCCTCAGATTCTACTAGCCTGCCACTCTCATTTATAATTCTAGATCTTAAAGATGAATAACCAGGGAGCTCTGGTGGCCTAGTGGCAAGAAGCTGCACTGCAATCCCCGAGGAACACGGTTCGAATCCACCAGATGCTCTGCCGGAGAAGGAGGTGCAATATCCTCCTGTACCAGTCAGATCTGATTTGACGGTACACACACACAAAATAATAAAAAATTTAAAAAAAATGAATAACCAAAGTATTCTGCTTGATTTCATGTGAACTTGTCAGTTCTGTTTAAAAGGGGGATCAAGAAATGTCACAAAGCTAGTGGATGTTAACACAGGTTCTGGAGCAATTGGGCATGTGCCCTAATTAACACTATAGAGATTCTTGTCGCTATTAAATTGTGGGGGAAGGGCAGGTAAGTGTATTAGGGTCATTCAGGAAATTATTCCCCATATTAAGCAGTAATTTGAGGAAGAAATCTGATTGGATTTAGCTTAAAATACAAAGTAGAAATGTTTTTCTGTTTGCTTAATTAGTTAGCAACCCAATAAAGTAGTGTTGTCATCTCAAAAAAAGGCTGAAACTTTGCACTCTGTGGAAAGAGAGAAGCACTGATAGCTGAGTCATAAGGGTGAATTGAATAGTGCGCAGAACAAGGAACTAGGTGTCTTGGGCTTCTTTCCCAGTACCACACCCTGCCTGGTTCCCTGGCTGCTGATAAATTCCCTTGATTTACCAGAGTACTGGAGTGGGTGGGGGAGACCAATATCTACAAGATCAGAATTCCCAGGGCAGATCTCAGGTCATCTGTCCAGAGAGTTTATATCTAAGAACCATGATTTTCTAGACTGTATAATCCAGCCCCCTCTTGTTTTACGCTCCCATAACTCACTACCTTTGAATTGGTTCTGAGTCAAAGCCAGTTAGTATCTGAGATTGGAGGAGAACGCCCTCTTTATCCTGAGGAGTAGGTGGGGGATTTGAACCACCAGAGACATCATTGCCTTTTAGTTAGCAGCTCAACACTCTACAGGCTATGCCACTGCAGTTTTCTTCTTGTTTTGTAAATGATTGGAAACTGAGCACAGAGGGATTATTGAGTTTTAGGTCACACAGCTAGTTAGTGGTAGAACTGGAAACAGATGTCACCCTGTGCTTAGTTCAATGTTCTTTCCATTACAAAGTTCTAGGACAGACATGTCAGGATCTGATAAAATAGTTATAAAGTTCAAAAGTCCCAAAATGTTCAAAGGCCCTTTAACCTTAGCTTGTTGCTGAAGTAGGGGAGAGAAAGGACTAGGTGCTTGGGTGCCATGTTATTTCTACCTCTATCTATCTTCTTCAAGTGAACCTCAGTGATGTAGTGGTTAAAGTCTTCAACTGCTAATCAAAAGGTCAGTGGTTTGAACATATCAGATACCTCTCAGAATGAAGTTGTAGTATTCTGTTTCCCATTAGGATTACAGACTTGGAAAATTTATGGGGCAGTTCTTTTTAAATGATAATATCTCCTTGCTTCCCCTTCTCCTCATTCAACACCAATTTGGGAAAAAGACAAGTCAGAATTTTCCTACATTTAGCTCCATGACTTCTCCAGAAATTTGAGCATAGTCTGCCATTTTTCAACATTCTTAGTGAATACTTAAAGATAATGAGTTGTAATATTTAAAGATGCTATGGGCAGAGAAATGATGAAAGCTATACAAGTGTTCAGGTCTAGGGGAGCTCTGGTGGCCTAGTGGCAAGGAGCTGCAACTATAATCCCAGAGGTGCAAGGTTCAAATGCACCAGATGCTCTGCTGGGGAAGGAGGGACAATCTCCTCCTGTACCAGTCAGATCTGATTTGACGGTACACACACAGACACACACACACAGACACACACACACAAATAAAGAGACAGACACAGAGAGACACACACACAGACACACACACACAGACACACACACACAAATAATAAAAAAAAAACAAGTGTTCAGGTCTTTCGTTGATAGGGGAGCTATGAGTCATCTATGACTCGAAGGCACTTAACAACAACAACAGCAACAATAACAAAAAGAGAGCTCTGTTGGCCTAGTGGATAGAACATTAAGCCAAAGGTGGGTGATTTTAATCTGTAGCCCTTGGGCCTGGTTTTAATTGTTTTTGGTCATACAACAATGGGCAGAATAGTGAATGAACAAGGAAGCATCAAAAGGAAAGAATACACAGAGTCACTGTACCAAAAAGAATTGACTGACACAGAACCATTTCAAAAAGTAGCATATGATCAAGAACCAATGGTAATACAGGAAGAAGATCAAGCTGCTCTGAAGGAATTGAAGGGGGTGGGGGAGGCACCAGAAAGGCATTTGACTGAGTGGATCACAAGAAAATGTGGCTAAGTCTGAGGGGAACGGAATCCCAGAACACTTGATTGGGCTTATGCAAAACTTACACTTGGACAGAGAAGCAGTTATCAGAACAGAGCAAGGAAACACTGCATGGTTTAAAATTGGGAAGGGTATATGCTAGGGATGTGTCCTATCCTATCTTCATACCTTTTTAACCTGTATGTGGAACAGATCATCTGGAAGACACTATGAGGGACAATGTGGCATCAGGAATTGAGGAAAACTCATCAAGAACCTATGCAGGTGATACAACCTTGCTTGCTGAAACTGAGGAGGACCTGAAGCACTTTCTGCAAAAGGTCAAGTACTGCAGCTTTCATTATGGACTGAAGTTAAACATCAAGAAAACAGAATCTCACCACTGGGCTCATTAGCAGCATCATGATGGACAGTGAAGACATTGAAATTGTTAACAGCTTTAATTTGCTTGGCTCCACAATCAACACTCTTAGTACCAGCAGACAGGAAATCAAAAGAAAAATTGCACTGGGAAAGTCTGCTGTCAGTGACATCTCCAGAGTATTGAAGAGCAATGATGTCAGTCTGTAGACTAAGGTGTGCCTGATACAGGCCATGGTCTTTGTAATCAGACTAGAGATGATAGGATAATTGACAGCTTTGAGCTGTGGTACTGGAGAAGAGTATTGAACATGCCATGGACTACTAGGAGAGCAAACAGGTTTGTCCTAGAAAGGGTGGAACCAGGCTGCTCCTTGGAGGCAAGGATTCTGAAGCTTCATCTGACATACTTTGGGCATGTTGCAAGGAGGGACCAGTCCTTGGAGAGGGACGTCATGCTTGGGAGGGTGAAGGGATAGCTCAAGAGAGGAAGACCTTCAATGAGATGGATTGATTCAGTCCCTGGGGGTGGGGGTGGGGGAAGGTGTGTCAGAGACAATTAGATTGGCACAGGATTGTTGCTGTTGTTGTTGTTAAGTGCCGTCGAGTTGCAGGCGACTCATAGCGGCCCTATGAAGGAGAGTCCTTGATGCTCGGGTGCCCGGAGGCAAGCTATTATGGAAGTGGACACCACTCCTCCTTCCACGCTTGTTCAATCTTCAATCGGAGAGCTCCACCCCACTCTCAGTCCGCATTGGGTAGCCAACCATTAACCCATTTGACACATCCATGTCACAGTGTTCAGCCTCACAGCAACCACAAGTGACCACGGGACAGCAACTTGTACACCAGGGCTATACGACCTAGAGGAATGTCTGAACAAAAACAATGAAAGACTGTCCTGAGGGCTGCGAACTAAAAGTCACCCACCTTTGTCTTGGTCACATTGTTTTCTCTTCGCTGGGCCAGCTGATATCTCTCTCTTTTTCTTTCTCTCTCTGTTGATGTTATTTGAAGGAGAGTCCTTGACCCTTGGGTGCCTTTCATCCTTTCTCCAAGTTCATAGGGTTTCCGGAGGCAAGCTATTACGGAAACAGGGTTTAAGGCTGTTGTACATAGGGTCACTATGAGTTGCAAGCGACTTGATGGTACATAACAACAACAACATACAGTAGTAGTGTTCATAGCTTCCTCAGTGTCATCTCCTGTCTTCAGCATTCCTCACAGCCCATTGGTCATTTCTGTGGACAAAGTCATTGTCTCCCTCCTGGTGATGGCTCAGGGAAGGGCAGTTAGGGCTCATGGACTCAATTTGAGGTATATGTTTGAGCTCTTTAGGGAAGAAAACTCTGTGTTCTTTTCTGGAAGAATTGGAAAACACAAAGTCCCAGGAGTGTCAGGGAGACATTTTGCAACCAGATGGGGTAAGCCTGTTAGAAAAGGTGCTATTTTGAGGAACAATGCTTAGAAACAGAGAAACCATGTCCCAGGCATGTCATTTGAGCTGCCAGATTAAGCCTCACCGGTTGCTAAACCTTTATCTCAGTCTTTTAGCATGTGTTTAAGTAAATATCTTTATTATTTTTGCTGGCTCGAGTTTGTAATTGTTGCTGTGTACCACTGAGTCAGAGACGATCCATAACTGACCTTCTGGCGGGTTTTCTGAGGCAGTTAATCTCATGGAAGGAGATTGCCTGTTCTGCTCCCATGGAGCAGCTGGTGGATTCAAACCCTGTGCCTTAGAGATTGCAGCGCAGCTTCCTGCACTAGGCCACCTGAGCTCCCTGGTTTGAGTTTAGTGTTTTATTCTTTGCTCTCTGCAACATCCCAGTATTTACTATGATGGGAGTTAAAGCTGACTGTGAGCTTTGACAAGCCTTGGCTTGACCACTGGAGCCAAGTCCATTGCAAATTTCTCCCCCAGACCTTTCTTTACTCACTCAAGTTTATAAGCAACTTTAACCAAGATGCATAGTACTTACTACATGAATGCCATATTTGACACAAAATGTCACACAGCGATGCCTAGGTTAATGAAAGAAATGAATTTCCATTCCATATTTATTGTCAGAAGTGTTATGAGAAAAGAGTGCAACAATGAATGAATGAAAACCCAAAATCTCTGTAAATGTTCATTAAAACTAATAAAATTTAATAATAATTTAAAAAAGTTAGAAATAGAAAAAAAAGGAGTGTTATTACTAGGGAAAGAAATAATCCAAGAGATTTCATTAGAATGAATTTTTTGTAAGACACAGGGGGTTAAATACCGATGTCCACTCTCCAAGTAAAACTAGCTACATTTCTCCTTTCTGTGGGCTGGACTCTGTTCAGAAAAGGAGCCATTCCGAATAAATGCAAGCAGGGTGACTTCTTTTCTATTGTAGTTGATGAGGCCATCTACTAACTTCTCACCTCCCATCCTACTCCACTCATTCTATCTTCAAGGAGGAGTTTCCTTTCATCTGGACACTGACCCTCACCCTTGCCCATATTCTAAATGTTGATGGCAGAGAAAATCTTTCACTTCATCATGTTCATTAACCCCATTGAAGGGACACAGAATTTTTTCGTGTTCTTTCTCTACCAGCCTGACGTGGTTTGCAGATATGTTAGTCAAATAGTCCTTTCAAATATTTTTGTTTGTTTGGTACTATCTAATTTTTTTATTACATGATAACTTACAAAATAACAACTAGTATGGCATGAACATTTAACCCATCAGATTGGAAGTCTGACTAATCAGAATGTGTGCCTGACCAATCAAAATGGATAACCAAACAGGCTGAATGGATGCCTTCCCAACTAGAATGGGTGTGCGACCAATTAGAATGAATACTGAGCCATCAAAATAAATGCATGTATGTTGGGGGTATTAGTCAATTAACTGCTTCTTTTTTACCACGAAATTTGTCACTTGTGGGCAATGCCCTCAATTAACTGGATAACAAATGGAGGACAGGGACTACCTGGTGATTGTTGTTATGTGCTGTCAAGTTGCCTGTGACCCTATACACAATAGTTCTGAGCCCTGTCCTATCCTGAGCCAATCTCTCTGTCTCTGGCACATCCGTACCTATTACCCAGTCATCCAGGGTCTTCCTCTCCTGCACCTACCCTCCACTCTTCCAAGCATGATGTCTTTCTCCAAGGACTGGTCCTCCATGGAAGTATGCCCAAAGTATGTGAGATAGAGCTTCAAAATCTTTGCCTCCACAGGGTACCCTGGTTTCACCATCTCCAGGACAGACCTGTTTATTTTCTTGGCAGTGTATGGTATGTTCAATACTCTTCTCCAGCACCACAACTTAAAGGCATCAACTTTTCTTGTGCCATCCTTATTCATTGTCCAGCTCTCTGGACAATTGTGAAGACCATGGCCTGGATCAGGCACACCTTAGTCTCTAGACTAATACCTTTGTTTTTCACTGGAGAGGTCCCTGATAGCAGACTTTCCTAATATAATTTATCTTCTGATGTCTTCATTGCTGGTGCCAAGAATATTGATTGTTGATCTGAGCAAGCTGAAATCATTAGCGATCTTAACCTCTTCTCCATCTATCTTGGTGCTGCCAGTGGTGAGAATCTCTGTCTTCTTGACGTTGAACCTCAATGCATATTGAAGACTGAAGCCCTTGACCTTGTGCAGAATTTGCTTTAGGTCTTCCTCAGTTTCAGCAGCAAGGTTGTGTTAGCTACATGATGTAAGTTGCTGATGAGTCTTCCTCCAACTCTGACACCACATTCCTCCTCATAAAGCCCAGCCTCCTGAATGATCTGTTCCTCATATAGATTGAAAAGTTATGGAGATAGGATGTATCCCTCCTGCACTCTTATCCTGATTTTGAACTATGTAGTGTTTCCTTGTTCTATTCTGACAACTGCTTCCTGGTCCAAGTGTAGGTTTTGCATGAGCATGAGGAAGTGTTTCGGGATTTCCATTCATCTCAAGGTTGGTCACAATTTGTTGTGATCCACACAGTCAGATGCCTTGTCTATGGTAGATCTCTTTATGTCCTTAGGTAACTTTGCTGAACTGGTTTCCATAGTGTGAGTTTAATGAATATTTGTTAGACCATACATTATTCACCCAGTGATTGCTAAGGAAATAGTAATGGGTGGAAAGAGTACAGTAAGGATAATTAGAGAATTAGTTCACTGGAATATCACTAAACAAGTGGCATGTTTTTTGATCACACAGAGGCAATAAGAGAAATGAGCATTTTTTTTTAGGTTTTATCATTCAATTTGATCTTGACAAGCTCCAGGATTAATATATAATCATGCTGATTTCTCAAACATGACAACGAATAGTGTATTTATAGTATGAATTACACTTAAATACAAGGTAGAGTATAATCAGACAGGTATGGGTAAGGCCACAAAGCACTTTATTTTACAGAAAACAGTAAGCTAGAGATGCCCTGGATGTGACTTTAAGAACTACAATGCTGGCAGTATGGTCAGCTATTTTATTCATTCACTTCATTCTGCTACTCAGTTGAGATTTCCATGTAAGTGCCATGGTAGGCATGCTGGGAACACAGAAAGAGAGTCACCATGTCTCTTTCTTTCCTCAGAGTCCAAGTTTTTGGGTTTTTAAAGAAAATAGTTTTTATTTGATTTAATTTATTTACAAAGTTTGAATATATTGTTTTTCACAAAAGATCCTTTCCATTTCCTTCACCCCACCTGCCTATCAAATTGTGGAACCCTATGATTAACAACCTACCCCACCCACCCATCCACACCCCTCTATTTCCAACCCTCCACCCCCCACCTTGGGTCAGAGTCCAAGTTTTGAGGAATAAGACAAAGAGGTCTACACACCATTAGAAAACATAGAACTTACTCAGCATCTGAGACATCTCTGTCAGTGCAGATAACCACTGCAAAGGACACCTTTCGGACAGCTGTGCTCACCAGAGTGGAGAGAACTAGGAGTCGAGGGAAAGTGGTTGGGCAGAAGCATCACCATGAGTTTCCATTCTCTCAGTAACAGGAGAGTTGAGGTTCCTTATAAAACAAGTTGCCATTTTCATTTCTTTGTTCAAGTGGTACCGGTGGACCTCTTTCTGAAGAGGGGGGAAAAATATCGATGGTGCTCTGAAGAAATAAGAGTGAACTTGGACAATTGGCAAAAGATATTGAGACGTTTTCCTCAGAACAGATCGACTTTTTCTTCAGAAAGAGATCGACTGGTGCCACTTGAACAAAGAAGGGCCAATGGCCCCTTGCTACCTGAGACATCTTCAACACTACTGATACATTTATTACCAAAGCCTTTGAGAAAAATGCCTTGATTTAATAGTACTCTGATCTCTAAATAAAGTACTTGTATAAAACATGAAAATGTGTACAAAACTGTGAAAATTATTGACACATCAACTGAAAAATCTGATTCTTCTTGAAATAATGCCAACACATCAAAATGTTTGAATAGCTCAACAGTGATACACCAGCTTAACAACTAGAAACTCCCAGGATTACAGATATTTGGGAGTAGAGAAAAACGAGAGAAGTGAAAATAAAACAGAATTTTTTTTTTTTTTTTAAATCTTACTAGTTAACAAAATTCCCCTCAGGAAATTTAGGGACTTTAAAATTCCCAACTCTGGCTTCTCTTCTAAACTTAATTTCTTTACCACATTACTGTATTCTGAATCACACCAAAAGAGAATGCCAATAGTTAGGTGCTAATTGTGGAAATGAAAGCTATTTTAGTAAGTTTACTTGCTTTTGTAAGAAAAGATTACACTTATGTTTGATGAATTTCCCCCTCCCCACCCCGACTCCAGGAATGAAGATGAAAATATACCATTGAGTTGTCCACATTTGATGCAAACACTGGTGTGGCTCAATGATTGACTGGGGAAGGACCCAAAGTGTGTATCAGAGGGAAAAATTCCTCGTGTTGTTGCTGTTAGGTACCATTGAGTCAAGTTCAACTCATAGCGACCCTATGAACAACAGATCTGAACCCTGTCCTACCTATCCTCATTGTCTCTGACACACTTGAACTCATTGCTGCCATTATTGTGTCAATTCATCTTGTTGAAGGTATTCCTCTCTCTCACCAGCCTGCCTTTCCAAGCATAAAGTCCCTTTCCAAGGAAGATCCTTGCCTAACAACATGCCCAAAATATGTGAACTGAAGCTTTATTGTCTTTGTCTCCTAGAAGCACTCTAGCTGCACTTCCTCCAAAATATATCTATTAGTTCTTTTGGCAGTCCATGGGATATTCAATACTCTTCTTCAACACTACATCTCAAAGGAATCGATTCTTCTTCTGACATCCTTATTCATTTTCCAGCCCTCCTTGGATGCATAGCAAGCGATGGAAAAGACCATGGCCTGAATCAGGCATACCTTAGTCTTCAAACTGGTATCATTGCTCCTCAGAACTTTGGCAAATTCCCTGAAAGCAGACTCCTGAGCCACCTGCAACTCATAGCGACCTTTTCTATGTACAGTAGCTCTGAACCCTGCCCTGTCCTGAGCCAGTCTCACTAACTCTGACACACCTAATTCCATGGCTCCTCATTAGGGGATGAAAATTGTGACTTTGACTTCATTAGAACTTTAGTTCCTTCAGGTAGGTTTTAGAAAGGAGTCATTAAGTGGGCAGCAGAAGTCATCTGGCACTGTTTGATCAATACAAGTTACTCAATGAGAATGCCTTTTATCCTCTGTCTACACAGAAGGTGAACACTGAATCTAGGGTCAATGAGTATTCTGACACAACAAGATCAAGAAAGCAATATCACTGACACTGTACATGAAGTCACTAGGCAGGAAAAGCCCTTTGTCTTGGTTAGCTATGTATTTTTTTTCCTTGCTGCATTAATGATTGAGTTCACCGGTTTTCTTATTCATCTCCTTTGACTTTCCAGAAGGTGTTTCCTTATAAATAAGAAAAGTGAGTAGGCCAATGAGTCTCAAATCTTTTGGTTTCAAGACTCCTTTAACTTTGCAGAAATAATGGAGAACCTCAAAGTATTTTTGTTAGTTTTACCATATTAGAAATGAAAATTCAGAAAGGAGAAGCAAAGATGGGAGCCTTGGTAGGATGGAGGGGCCAGTCCCAGACCTCTTCAGCGACACTTCAGCTATATACTAGTTGCTACTGAGTATACTCAAACTCAGGGAGCTATGGTGACCTTGACCTACTTCTAACTGTGCTTCTCTGGCAATTAAAATCCATCGATAGTTCTGAGGGAGAAAGGTGGGCAATATCCTCTTGTTCAATTTATGTTGCTGTGATGTGCCATCTAGTTGACTACGACTCATAGAAAACCTTGGACAATGGAACTGAACCTTCCTCTCCCCTGTGCTATTCTCATCATGTCTGATACACTTGAGCTCATTGTTATAATAATTGTGTCAACCCATCTTGCTGAAGGTCTTCTTCTCTTATAAGGGTCAACTGTGAGTTGGTTCTGACTCACTGGAAGTGAGAGAAAAAAAGAGAGATAGAGTAGATCCAATTCATGGTTATCACAATTAGGGTGAAGTAGAACTATGGTCTTAAAAGGTTTTCCAAGGCTAATTTCTTAGAAGTAGATTGCCAAGCCTTTCTTTCAAGGTACGTACAGTAGACTCCATCTTTTAGGTTGTATTGTTGTGTGCTGTAGAGTGGGACTGAACCATAGCTGACCCATATGTGCATTTTCAGATGTGGTAAATTGCGCAGAAAGAGCATCCATCCATCTGGAGCAGCTTCTAATCATGAGGCCACCAGAGCTCTCCTTTACATTAACTTGGTTAGTTCCATTGCCCCGACCAAGAGACTCCAACTTCTTACCTGCATATTTCCTCATTTATCTGAGGAAGTAAGATGCCACTTTGACAAGAATTTGATATGCCAAAGGCAAGCTGTTCAAATCCACCAGCTGCCCCAAGCTAGAAAAATGGACAATCTCCTGTTACAGCCTTTGAAAACCTACTGGAGGGTCAGTTAGGAGTCCTTTCCGATTCAATTTCCGACTCAACAATGTGTAACATCAACATAACCACAAATATTTAAATAATTATTCCATGACGGTGGATATTAAATTCGTATTAAATTGTCCAGCTTCATTTGTTAACTATCGATTTTACCAGTGCATGAAGACTCGGCCATTATAATTTCTACTACTTCTCTGTTATCTTTTCTACAATGCCTTTTAAGTTTCCAAGAACTATCAATCTGCATTTCATTATTTAATTTCACTGCAATCCTCTGGCGGTGGGAGGGGCAGTATACCTTGTTTTAGACCCATATTACGCACTAACAAATCAAGGTGCAGAGAAGTGATGTGAGTTATCAATGCGATCCAGTGGTTCAACCAAGCTAAAATTAATTTCCTCAATTTCCCCAGCCATACATAGTTCCTGCCTCTTTTGACGCTTGCAATTCTGTAGGGTAAGTTTAATATTTTCAAACCCAGATTTATGTAATTTTCAACCTATTCTCCTAGTGCGAGTGTGTCCAAAGTGTCGCAGAACCTCGAAAACACTCCTATTTGGCTCTGGACGTGTGACGTGAAGGTGAGCGGGTGAGGGTTTAGGAGTGTTGCTGGGCAGGAACTGGAGAAGCCATATAATAAACCCAACAGATAACCGGCCGGCTGCGCCACAATAGCGTGAAAGAAAGAAATCTCTGCTCCACGTCCCAACGGAAGAGATGTGGTGAGCACGGGATTCAGATTCCAAAGGTTCCTGATATGAAAGGCGCCCGCACACAAAGGAACCGTGAAATTAGGTTCCGGCAGCACGATGCTTAGAGTCAGAGCCGGGGATTCCCCTCCAGCTCTGGTGGAAACGCCGGGTTCACCCGGTCACTACGCGGGTCCTTTTATTCACCAGTGCGGCCCGCACAGCCCTCACCGGGCACGCCCGAGACTCCTGAGGGAAACTACAAGTCCCATGAAGCGTTGGGGCGCGGACGGTGGCGATGACGCCTTCTCTGATTGGCCGCGCGAGGCGGGGCGCGCAGGATTTCTCCCAGAGGTGGGGCGGGGCCCGGGGCGCGGGGCGGGGCAAGCGGTGGCGGCTTGGCGGGCACGCCCCCTCGCCCGCGGCCCCCTCCCAGCCTCTCTCTGCCGCCTCCTCTCGCTCCCCGGTCAGAAGGCCGGAGCGAGAAGATGGCGAAGACGTACGATTATCTGTTCAAGCTGCTGTTGATCGGCGATTCAGGGGTGGGCAAGACCTGCCTCCTATTCCGCTTCTCCGAGGACGCCTTTAACACCACCTTTATCTCCACCATCGGTGAGGGAGGGACCGAGGTCTGGGACTGGGGGCTAAGAAATGGGGGGCGGGAGCTAGGGGCCAAGGTAGAGGCGGGGATCTGGGCGTCCCGGGGAGAGGATCTGGGGGCAGCAGTGGGGTGAGGGCAGTGAGAGAGGGCGAACGCGTGGAAGAGAGGGACGGGCGAGGACATGGGACTTGGGGAAGAGGAGGAACTTGGGGGCAAAGGACGGGAAACGGGAACCCGAGGAACAAGGACTAGGAGATATTTGGGGAAATAAGAGGATTTGAGAGGCTGACAGGAAGGGGTCCTAGAGGACAAAGTGAAGAGACCCAAGAAATCTCTTGAGGAAGAGGGAAGAGGGTAGTGGGTGTGCAAATGGATTAAAAGACAGGAAAGAGGAAGGAAATATGAAGGGGAAAATGAAGGGTTGGGGAAAATGGGAGGGACGTGAAGTAGAGGGACAGAGGACACAAGGGACAAGAGAGATGAGAATCAGGCAGTGGAGAGGGAATGGAATGAGTGGAGTGAGGGATCTGGAGGTGAGGAGGAGAGGGAACTGTCAGTGGGTTTGCACGGAGATGTCATGGGAGGAGGCAGAAGAAAATTGCAGGTGGGGACGAGTCCAGGGGACCAGAGGGTGGACTGAGGATCCCGGGTGGAGAAAGTAAAGGAGATCCCGGTTGGAAATAGAAAGGGAAAGGAGAACAGGGTATGTAGTAAAGAGCGGTTGAGCAAAGAGGGCCGAAAAGGAAAGAGGGAGGAAATGTGAAACAGTGCAGAGTGGGACTTTTCCTCAGTCACTAGGAACACTGGTTACCAATTTGTGCTTCCTCTGGATCACGTGCAGGAGAAAGAGCAAAGAGTGACTAATGATGGAATAATGTCTGTAGAAAATGAAGTTGACTGAGTGTTAATGGATGTTAAGGGAATTGATTTTGGGGAATGGTGTGGCCAGGAAACTATTCACCTCTTTGCCATCCTCTCCTGAGAAGCCACACTTCTCAGTTTTTCAGTACTTGAACTTAAATGTTTAAGAACTTCTCCGGCAACAAATTGATCTTACCTGCTCTCTGCCTCCTTGTATGTTTTGCTTTGGCTCTAATTATTACTTGTTAAAAGAATTCCAGCATGCAGTATTACATTCTCCTCCTCTCCCCTCCCCCATTACTTCCAATTGATTTAAGAGGGGTTTTTTCTGATCTTGATTGGGGGAGCTGTCCCTCCAGCTTTTGTGGTGGAAACCATTGTATTCCGGTAAAGAAGACCTTGAATTTCCCATAAACTGAAGAACACACTGAAGCTGATTTTAAGCAGCCTATAGAAGTGACCCTAACATAATTTCCCTCTCTAAATAGCTGCAGTTAATTAAGCATCTTAAGAATCTCAGCTTTTGGTTGTCTGGGCAATGTTTGTGGCCTCTGCTAGTAGCTCTTTCAGGCCCCCTTCCAGTGGTTCCTATAATGCATTTTACTATGCACTTCTTGGTTGGGGAATATTAGTTATTTGGTAGTAAGTGTGTTTCAGATACTTGTTTGTTTAAAGCGTAATTTATCCCCCCCCAAGAATATTTAGATATAGAATACACTGTCAGTATTAGATTGTGTTTTGTTGCTTGTTTTGACCTCCTCGATTTGGATTGGGCGATCAGAAGTGATGTCTGGGATTAGGGAAGTTTGAGCTGCAAGTTCTTGGCAGTCAGTCTTGAGTGGGACTTTTTCTTCTCTGAGGATGCAGATTTTAAATGTCATCTCTCAAGTATATTCCTAAGAGATTTGGTGGGTGCTGGTATAGGAACTACACAACACGCCTCTTAAATGGGTTTTACAAACAGTGTCACCTCATCATGTGCTATTTTCCTGTGTATGCTGTGTGAGTTTTATGTGTGGGCGTGTTATATGGGAAAACATGGACAAAGGCATTAATTTTAAAATGCAAAACCACTCCTTTATGTGTGACCATTCCAGAGTATTCTCTTGGCCTAAGAGTGGATGAATCACTGGAGCTATTTATCATGTGTTTCCTGGGGACCTTTTGTTTGTTTGCAATACTTCTATTAGTTTTCTCTCTCTTTTTGCCTTAATTAATGTCCTTCATTTCCTGTATGAATGTCTACTACTTTTTAACACAGCATAACATAGCTTTTATCTTTCATTCTGAAGGATTCAAATATTTCTTTGAATTGGATTTTTAAAAAAATTCTTGAAGTGTGAGTTTTGTGGAGCTTTATAGTTGTTAAGACGTGGAAGCTGATGTCTTGAAACAGTTTAGAATAGAAGAGAGATGTTAAATAGGGTAACTTTCATGCAAGATCTTGGCCTTTATGTTTTCTGTGGGGTGGATGTGGTAAGAAGAGCTTTGCCTTCATTTGGCCCAGAGGAGGGGAAATCCCAACCCTCTTACTAGCCTCAAAGCTCAGAAAGGAAGTGGTAGCACATTACCTTCAAACAGCACAAGAATTTATATACCTGAAACTTAATGTTTTTCAGTTGTAATTACGCTGGGAAAATAAGGCAGATATCAACTCTCTCCTAGTGAAAAGCCTCACAGACTCTTCATTGCCTACCAGTAGAGACTTGGTGTGTTAATGTCTCTAGCAGCAATATGTATTCCTCTCACCTCCAAGTGATCCCAAATTATCGAGGTGTGAGTTGATGATCCATCTCCTCTCAAGTCATAGTTAATTTCGCCAATACCTACATGTAGAATTCCTTGGGCTTTTCTGACTAGGTTTTGACAAGATCTCCCACAGCACTGCTGACAGAACTTGATAAGGTCTACGTCACCGGAAAGATCCATTTCTTAACGCTTTGGTTTGTGTATGTTTTGGTAGATAGGTATGCGGTTCTGCTTCCTCCCATGAAAATGCATTTTAAGCCTTAATTGTGTTTTGTCAAAGTTTAAAAAGTTTTAAAAGGAACACCACCTATCATCTTAGGCAATGTTTTAATAGGAGTCCTGCCATGAAGGCAGGAAGGAGACATTAGGCATTTTGGTTCTAGATGCAGCTGTCTCATCGATACTTTCTTCTTTTTCACTTCTCCAAGGTTTTGGCTGCCTTTTTCTCACATCTGCATCCCCTCATTGTCTTTCATGGTCATTGTCTTTCTGTTCTTAAGGCTTGCTGTGGGATAGATTTTCTTTCATCTGGCTTATGGAGGATCTTCAAGTCCATTATTCAGATAATATTTGATACCACGGAGTACTTCTCCATGGGAAAAGGATAGGTAATCTCCTCCCACGCAATTAACTGCCTCTGAAAACCTGCTGGACGGTCAGCTATGGGTCGGTTCCAACTCAGTGATACACAGCAACAACAGCATGGAATATTGAAGCCCCAGACCCACTGACAGCTGTCTAGATGATTACGATTCATTGGGTTTCCAAGGCTTAAAATCTTTAGGCAAAGAGATTGCTTATCTTTCTTTTTTGGGGGCAGCGGGTGGATGTGAACCTGCTGACCTTTGTTTGGCAGCCCAATACATTATGCACTAGGCTACTAGTGAGCCTTTGAGTTCAGGTGTTTGAAATGGGAAAAAGTGTTTTTAAGTAAAAAACCCTCCAACCACCAAAACCTAGTCAAAATTCACGTTTAATTCTGTCTGTAAAGTGTTAACATTAAGAGAATTAGGAGAAGGCACTTCTGAGAAGGAAGGCTGTCTATTTTCCATGAGAATGGGGTGTTTTTCTGTGTTGACATGCAGGTGAATTGACGTCTTGGAATGGCCCAATCAAGGAGCTGGTAGAAGTAAAGACGAAAATCCAGCTCTGTCTTCTAATGAGACAATTGAATCTTCTCTTTGTCTTCTCTCCCTGTCCCTGCCCCCTTCTTCCTGTTAGGGTATTTCCTGGATGGTTTCATTATTTAGTGTAGTCACATCCACCTACCCCAATTCTGTAAGAAAGAAAATTAAGGTTATGTTGATGTCCTCAGAGTCACACAGATGG
Organism: Elephantulus edwardii; assembly: GCF_000299155.1. Lineage (NCBI taxonomy): Eukaryota > Metazoa > Chordata > Mammalia > Macroscelidea > Macroscelididae > Elephantulus > Elephantulus edwardii. The sequence goes on from NW_006400013.1 coordinate 1,572,003, forward strand.
CTGTAGCAGAACCTCTGGAGAAACCCCAAATCTAAAACAGTGTTACTTTTCAAAGCACTGAGCTGTTGCTATTTCTGATCAGCTTGCTCCTGTCCATAAGTTCAAGTCAGTTCTCTTAGCAGAAAATTAGATTTTGTACACATGTGAAGAAAGTTAAAGGGTTCCTACTTGATGAGTTGTGTCTGTTTGGGGAACTAATAAATACTTATGCACTGACTTCAAGTCCTATAAGAGCTCGCACTGGGATGACTGAACACGTAGCTGTCCTTTGCCCTTTCTTTCTGCGTCTATAATTTCAGGTTAGGAGATCAAAGTGCATTCTGCTTATTAAAATCCCTTCTATGTGCAGAATAGTGAATGAAATCCTAGCAGCATACTGGTTGTTGTTGAAGGCTAGTCTCATCAAAAGGGGTTCTGCTGGTGCAGTGACCAAGTATTAGCCAGAAGTCAGAGCCACTCCACTGGAGGAAGGCCCTATGATCTGCTCCTGTAAAGTTTATAGCCTAGGAGACACTGTGGATCAGTCCCATGGGGTCACCCTGAGTCAGTGTTGACGACACTCACCAGCACCAACAACAAAGATTTCATCACATCAGTGTTCATTCTAGAATGTTGCTGCATCTTTTTTTTTTTTTTTAGGGTCACTTTACTTAAAATCAAAAGTTGACCAACTGTAGCCCTTGCGCCAGATGTGTTTTTGTACAGTCCACAAGCCAAGAATGGTTTCTACATTTTTAAAGAGTTAAAAAAAAAGGAAAGTAACACCCCCATACCCTCACAAAGAAAGTAAAGAGCACTGCGTGACAGAGGCCATATGTGACCTGTACAACCTAAAAATGTTTGCTAACAGGCGTTTTACAGGAAGAGTTGGCTGACCCTTGCTTCAAATGAAAAACTGTTTTGGGTTGGTAGCAATTCAAAGCTTTTATCAAGATTTATTGACTGCAAAACAAACTTTGTCATATTTACATTTTTATCCAAGATGATATCAACATTTGGCTGAACATAATCCAGATATGTAGAACGAGTTGACTTTAATTTTCACAGTTATATTCCTTGGTTTCAATTTTTCAAACAAAAATATGCAAGGAACACGCAACTACAAATTGAACATTTTGTACATAATGCCTTATTTGAATGTCATTGTGTTCTTTCAAAGCTGTCAGTAGACTTCCATCTAAGTACGACCCTGTTGCAATTCATGTGAAGGCTCTAAGAGCAACTCCATTTCAGAAAAAGTAGGATTTAATACTTGTGAGTAAAAGGTTAAACACATGTCTTATATTAATGTTCCAAGGAAACCAAGTACTGGGGACAGACATGGCTATGTCTTAAGAATAAGAGTGATTGAATAAGAATCCCACTAGCTATTCTACATGGCAGCAACTTGAGGAGGAGGTTCTCCTGGCAATAGCACCAAAATTATTTAGATCTACTGAGAAATATGGAAAGAAATAGTTTGAATATTGTGTCTTTGAGAAACATGAGTTTGATCTTTGAATACAGTGAAAAATTGAGTTGGTTTTGAATTGAGCGCAATAACTGAATCTTGAAAGAACTGTAGCGCCAACTCAGAGCAGCTGCTGGCTGGCCTGAGGCTGGTGCTAGTCTAGGTCTGCCTGCCTGCCTGCCTGCATTCACCACTGTCTTGGGCACCAGCTTCCTTGTGTATTTTCGAAGTGAGAAAAGTTTGTGGGAAAGATACATGGGGTAAAGAGGATTGGAGTGAAGATGGGGAAATAGATTTTTAGATTGTGAAATGTAAGTAGCCATGGAAAGCTAAAATGGGAAATTCAAAGTAAGACAACAGTTTATTATTATCTAGGTTAGATATTGCAAACTCAAGAGACAGGAACTGTGAAAAAGGGGAACAGGCCCAGAATGGGAGGCGTTAGGGAGTAGTGTGGACTCTGGCAAATTGGACGACATATATCTTTTCTAAGGGCGCAGTTGTATTTCAGCTGCAGCGTTATTATTGCCATACTGGAAAACCTCCTCATATTTCAAGGCATGATGAAAATGTCTCATAAAAATGAAAATAATTTAGCAATTAACGGAAAGAAAGAAAAAACAAAAAAGACCCACCAAGACAAGGAGTCTTTGACAATAAGAGTTAGTGATAGGTTGATGAGCCGTGCATTTACTGAATGGTCACCATGGTCCAGGATGTACAGCAGTTAACAGTACTTTAAAATGGATCAGGGCTGGATTTTGCATGAAAAAGCCATAAACTATTTTAATTTTTTGAGGTAGATTTGATAGATTGGTTCATGCTTGGTTAGGGAGATAATATGGTGACTTAGGCAGAGCAGTGGATGTGGAGTCAGCTCTCGCTCCTCCTCTGACATTTGCTGTTCCTTGCTGCGTGGCCCTACGTGATTCAGTTGTCCTTCTAGGACCTTAGTCTCATTGGAATAGTGATTAAAACACTGTACTTACCTTTCAGGGTTCTGTGAGTTCCCCAGGGCAGAAATCAAGTCTTATTCTCCTCTTAAATCTCCAAGGCTTGTCTTTAATGACTAATTGACTGGATGGATGAATGTTTGGGGAAAAACTATATGAGCTCTAAAGTGATGTATGAATGTTAGTTACTGCTGTTATCTTTTATTTGATTGTGGAAGATCTGACAATGTTGGAGTTAATACTAAAAGTTCCATTTGAATTCTTTACTCAACAGTAGTATTTCTATGTCCAAAATGCTGTATATCCTTCCATAATCTGTTTTTAAAGGCTGCTTTGGAATATGAAAAACAGTTCACTTTCAGTCTCCATAATGAGCTGTTTAACTCCCTGCTTCCAACCCCCACTAACATAAATACCAAATAGAAAATGAGTGAAATCACTGGGTTTGCATTAAAAGAGCCATTTCAGCTTTGTCTCTGCCCATTAGCTTGAAACAATGCAACAGATGCCTGTTAACAGTTTCATGCCCAGTTTTAATTAGCAGATGGGCATGCATTTGAGTCCGTTCTGCCCAGAATTCTTTTGAGTGACAGCTGAGTGAGTGGAGTGGAGCTGAGTTGGGCATTTGCTTGAATAAAGCCAAATCCCATTAGAAAAAACAAGGGGGGGGGGGAATGCACATTTATTATATAGAACTGCTTGAATATTTCATTGGAACAACATAGGATCTAGAGAAGAACTGATCTTTGCAGTTAAACATTCAGTCCTCCTTACAAGGAAGAAAGATTCCTATTTTCGGGCTTAAGTGAAGCTTTTATTTTAGCCTTGAAACTGTCTTAAAGCGACTTTCCATGAAGATTCACTTCAGTGTATAAGAGCCCTGGTGGCACAACAGATTAAGCACTGGGCCTCTACCCAAAGCGCTGATAGTTGGAATTCACTAGCCAGTCCCACAGGGGAGAAATGAGGCAATCTGCTGCTGCTGTGAAGCTTCATAGTCTCAGAGGTGGTTCTCCTCTGTCCTGGAGGGCTGCTCGGAGTTGGAATTGACTCACTGGCAGTGATTTTGGGTTTTTTCATTGTTTAATGTTAAAGAGTGCTCAAAGCTGGAATGAGATAGTCTCCAACACCAGTGCCAGTTCTAACTGACTTGTCGTGGCTGCCTGTAGTACTGTGTTTTAGGGAGTTCTGAGGTCCTCTCTGAGCTGTGATTGATAGTGTCTGCCAGGGGATGGGGGGGCCTGGAAACCATGCCAGCATCCTGTATGTTTGCTGTTTTACAAAATTTATAGGTAGCTTTAGGGCTACCTATTTTTTTAATTTATAGGTCCAACTTTATTGTTTAATTTTAGTGTTAAAAATATTCTTGGTAAATCAGTTTTGGATCCCTCTGAGATGAGTCCTTTTCACATGTTCAGCTTGTGCTCTTGGGTTTTTATTGTAAATTGACTTAATGAGAACCTTAGAGGAAGTAGGTGCCTGATTACCTTTAGAAGAAGAAATGAAAAGCCTGTTTTCTTTGAGTTACTTAGTTACATGGGACTTCTTTGGGAAGTGCCACAAGGAAGTGGAAACAGTTTTCTGCGGGAACCTGCTGTTTGGCTGTGAGGGAGTATCTTCTGGCTGTCCTACCTGTAACATTCAGCATTGCTTTAATTAGACACTTTGGTATTTACCTGTTGCTGAACCCTTGGCCATTTTCCAGGGTGCTCTCTTCTTCCTCCACTCAGAATTTTAATTCCTGGCTCCCAGGGGAAATGCTAAAACCCTGCACATCAGCCGTGTTCATCAGCTATAGGCTCTCAGCCGCTAATGTATACTGATGGCTGTGCTACTTGCAGCCTAGGGACAACGTTGCAGGATTTTAGAGAACTTTGCAAAAGCTTGGAATCCCATCTCATCGTGATAAAAACAAACCACAGCATGGTTAAGCAACACGTCGTATTGCACAGCTTTCTGCCGGCAGAACTGGGATTGCCGTGGCTTCTCCACACCACGTTACAATTATACGTATTTTTTGCAAAGAACTTGCCAGTAATTATTTTACTAATACATGAGGAACTCTGGTGGTGTAGTTGGTAGAGGGTTGCACTGCCATTGCAAAAGCTGCACCTCTCTCAGCTCCGTGGGAGAAACATGGGACGACCCCCTCCCGTGCAGTTTGCTGCCTCATGACTCACTGGAGGTTCAGTCAGCTGTGAAGTCACTTCTGACTGAATGGCAGTGAGAAAAAGAGCTATTTTCTTTATGTAGAAAGTGGAAGGAAAGTCTTCTGAAGATATAGGATCAAGTTTTAAAAGCTATAGTATCTGCCTATCTATAATAGTGTTTGCAAAACATTGATCTCCCTGCTCGTGCTCTCTCTCTCTCTCTCTCTCTCTCTCTCTCTGTCTCTCTCTCTCTCCAAAATCCATTACAAAAGGAAAACATGGAATTGTGAGATGTCAGTGACTAACCCTGCTGTACTTTGTTTATTGTGTATGAATTTGAATGGAGTAGCTGGGGATGTCTTTTGACAAGGAATTTTTTTTACTTCTTTCCTAAAGGCCTTTGAATAAAATCTTGAGATGGCATGGCAAACTGAATTCTTTATGGAGGATTGACTCTTCTATTTTGGGGAAGACTCAGTCCATGTCCATCAGAACGCCACCATACCAGAGTTTGGAGAGGGGAGGAAAGAGGAGTACAATGAAGATAATGTCTTATCCTCTGCTCCAGTTTCCTTTGCAATTTGTTTAATCCCTTTTCTTACTTGTCAGATGAGGAAATCTTTTTGGTGAAAAGTTAGAAACTGCTGCATAAAATTGTCGGAGAATTAATGGTGACATTTGACTGGTGCTCCTAGCTTATTTTGTTCAAGCACCTTTGAAACAACTCATAGCTGACCCTCCTGCAGGTTTCCAGGGGCTGTAAGTTGTGAGGAAGGGGATCTTTCTTCTAGGGAGTCAGTTGCTAGATTTGAACTGCTGTTGGATTTGAATGCCTTTAGGTTGGCAGTGTAATTCCTTACCTCTAAGCTTATTATATTGTTTGTTGTTGTTGAGTACCATCCAGTCAGAACTAGCTCATAGCTGATCCTCCAGCCGGTTTTCAGAGGCAGGTAATTGCACGGGAGGAGATTGCCCATTCTTCTCATACGGAGCAGCTGAGTTCGAACCATGTGTGCCTTTGACAGCACAGCTCCTTACTGCTAAGCCACCAGAGCTCCCTTATTTTTGTCTAGAACTAGTTAATAAAAACTGATACATGGCTTGATCAAAACCAAAAATTAACAGTTATGTGTAGACCAAGGTGTATAAATGAAATAATTTGAGTTAGTACATATCTTAATTTGTTTATTTTCCACTGTATGGAACTTTCCAATCTTAAAGGAACACAAAAAATTTATGGAAAAGAAGATAATGTCTACAAAACTTTCATGATAGTTTAATATATATAAATTTAATTACATTGTATGTTTATATATAAACATTTTCTGTTATATGCAAACCTGTCAGCATAATTATGACTATATTTCTAGTCTATGTATAAATATATAACATGTGTAAAGGAGCCACAAGAGCACGGTGGTTTAAGCATTGGATTCTCTTTTTGTGTCAGAAGTGTATTTTATTCCTTTCATTTTGATAAAAGCCAATACGTTTTCAATTTGTAGTTAACGTTATCAATTAATATATAAATTATATTTAATTATATGATTCACAATGTTTTTTCCCAAACCAAGAGTCTCTTTAACTATTGAAAATGAAGTATATGATTCATTTGGAAAAAAAAAATTGATGCATGCTTCCAGTTGGTCATGGAACAAGCACCTCCTGAGAAATTAGACAAGGCCTATTTTCTCATTATGAAAGGCAAATAAATGCGAGCTTCGATGATTGGAGTCTCTCTGGAATTTTCTGAAAATATATGAAATCAAGTCGATCTCCAAGTTTGACACTTTGATTCTTCAGTTAGTGACCATGGGTGAGGGTTCTTTCGGAAGGTGGATGCTAATGTGCTGAGGACGTGGAGACAGAAGGCAGATGTAATAGCGTTAGTTAATACAGGCCAAGCCTGTGCTCATCTGGTAAATTGGTTAGTATTTTGGTAGTGCTATAGCAACTGGGTGATGTTTTTCAATCCTGCGCCTAAAAATGCCTGGTCTTGAACAGTAGACTCTGGCCAGAAAAAGAACTACTTGGAAGCGGTAAAAATCTTTTCTCTGAGAAGAGATTTGTAAGACCTCATCACATATTCTCATTATCTTCATTTAAATCTTGGTGAGATAGGGTAAAAGTAACATGAAATAATAGGAAGGCTGTGCTGTTTCCGTGTGCTGCTACTGTTTCCACTTGACAGATGGCATCCTGAGCTGCTGTGATTGCCTCGGGTCAGTGACAGAGCCTGAACGTTGGTCCTCTGGTTTCCAGTCTCTCTTCTCTTCTATCGCACCTCTTGTTAGGAAGAAAACACTGATGGTCTAGCATGTCAGAAGAGGCAGAGAGCGCCTTTCTAAGTGTGTCTCTGCCATAGATTAGCCATTTGAGTTTGGGCTAGCACCTTTGTCTCCCAATCAGTAAAAAGGAGCTGCTGGAGGTAGATGGGATTTGAATCAGATCTTCAAGACCCCCTTTATTCATTGTTTCTGACCTCCCAGAGGGAAAAGGGCAGTGATTTATTAATCCACTCATAGTATCTAACACGTAGTCATTGTCCTTTTTTACTAAATTCACTCATTAAGTCACCAATGTTTTTCCAGCCCATGTGTTTTCGGAGAGGAAAGAGAGTGCAACATTAACACAATGATGATAAGGATTTCAACAGGATAAATGCAAGATGTTATGAAAATATAGAGAAGAGGTTAGGGAAAGTTTCTAGGAGGAAATGAATACCATCTGAGCTAAAATCTCAACCCAAAGGAAGAATTAATTAGGTGAGTCAGGGAGGGCTTTTCAAGCAAAACAGCTCTTTGGCTGCCAGAGACAGCACAGCCTCTGGAGGAACTCCTCAGAGAGACCCTGGTTTGGATGAAGCCTGGGATTAAGAGGGGATGGGACAAAAGGTAAAGCAGAAGAATGAACAGAGGACAGATTGGGAAGGGCTTTTCAATGATGTCTGGACTTCATCCTGAGAGCAGTAGAGAGCCACTGACAGATTTTATGCAGGAGAGTAATTAAAAGGTTAGAGGGACCTGATCACTTCCGTTTTACCTTTGCTCATGCCTTTATGCCTTTTTTACAGTTTACAAAGTACTTTCACTTACATAACTATTTAAAGTTGTCAATAATCATCCAAGGTTGTTGTTTGGTGCCATCTAGTCGAGTAGGATTCATAGCTAGCTCAGTGTTCTCCATGAGGAATCTATCATTCTGAGAGGGTAATTGACTTGCTCAATTCATTAAGTAAAGGAGCTAAGACTTGGGTCTTGGGTTTTCTGTGAGACTCTGTGTGTTGGGCACTTAGCCAGTAGGAGAGGTCATTTTCAGTGGTCTGGAACGACTCTATAAACTGAGGCGCTTTGAGTGGGCAAATGAAATCAGCTTCTCTCTTGGCAAACCCCCGGAACCTCATCCAGTTGCCTGCTGGCATTGGGAGGGCAGTGGGCTTTTGGTGTAGGGTTGCCTCTTGGCTCCTGACCCAGCCAAGTTTGGCACTGCCCCTAGGAAGCACTCAGAACTGCACACAGAGTGGGGGCAGGAGGGGACAGAATTTAATTATGAACCCAAGTCTTTTGTGGAAAGGAAACTAATTATATTGGTGATCTCAGCATTGCCTCTCCACATGGGGCCACTGGGTTGTTGTACTTGTATATTGTCAGGCTTAGATAGACTGCAATGTACTGGGAAACAGCTACTTAATTGCAAGCTTCCTTCCTTTAACAAATTAAGTCTCAACTTCACATTAGCTTGTCTTTTCCTTTTTCTTTCTGAGGGCAAAAATGTATCTGGGTTTTGTTTGTGAAACCCTGTTTGGTAGTTTTCCTGAGAGTCCCAGTGACTGACAGTTGATTTCTTTGGACCTCCAGAATGCCACCTGGAGCCAGAAGGCAGTTAGGTTGATGGAGCAGCAAGTTTAACATAAAAGCATATTTGCAAAAACTCATGGCCTTGGATCCTAGGGGAGCCCCTGAGCTCTCACTTTGCTTTCTTTTTTGATTTATAAAGTAGCCATTGGTTTCTCTCAGTTCCAAAGAGCAGAAGCAAGAAGACTGAGGGCCCTCAAAGGAAAAAGTGGCAGTATGTTGCCCTGGAAATGGTTCTTATTATATGACTTTCAGCAAATCGGTATTAAACTTACCAAGCTTCTGTGTCTTCCATATGTAAAAAGAGAACATTGTGCTGCGCACACTCTAAAGGCCCTTCTGAAACTTGAGTCCTAAGTGATAATCAGTGGACTCAAGAACAAAATTAATAAAGTAGGCATAAGAACTCAAAATAGCATAACATGCTGTTGATAAATGGACTTGGATTTTGAAGACAAACCCCCAAGTTAAAATTCTGGTTCCACTTTTTCCTATCAAAGTCAAGGTCATTACTGTGGAGTCCATTGGTTCCTACTCATAGCTGACCCTCCCAAGTAATTTTCAGAGGCTATAAATCACATGCGAGTAGATTGCCCATTTCTTATGTGGAGCAAGCAGCTTGTGGATTCTAACCTCCTACCTTTGAATTGGACAACTCCTTACCCAGTAGGTCACCAGAACTCCCTGACTGTTTCTTATAACCTGAGAAAATTATTTAATCATTTCATCATTGACAAAAGGATCGCAGTAACTTCCTTAAATGATTTTTGCTTAGCTTTGAAAATTTAGAATTCATTATTACATGTATAGTATCTTTGGCACTTGGGAAACACTAAAATAAGTATGTGCAGATATGTGTGAAATGAGTCCCAATTCACTGAGGGGAGGAAAATAAATTCAGGCAGCTGTACAATGCTCAGTCATCCCTGGGGCTTCATTGTTACAGCACTTGGCTTTTTTTTTTTTTCCTATAATTATATTTTATTAATTTTCATAAACATTTA
>NW_006400013.1:1581513-1586388 GCF_000299155.1 Elephantulus edwardii
AGATTTTGGGCTTCCACTCATTCATTGTTGCACTATTCTCTCTACCCTCCTCCCAGTTTGTTCTTGTCCAAATGCCACAAGCACTTGGCTTTTAATACCCAGCATTTATTGCATGCGTACTATGTACCAGACACTGTTCTAGGCATTTGACACAGATTAACCCATTTCATCCTTACAAGCAGCCTCTTAGGTGCATTCTGTAATCATCCCCATTTTCCAAATGATGAGATGGAGGGGCACAGGGTGGCAACTAAGTTAGTCTCTTGCAGAACCAACTCAGATCCATATTCATACACTCTAGTTCCAGAGTCTATGTTTTTAACCACTGTGACCTTTTACCCCAACAGTGACTCAGAAATACTAATAAAAGATTAGTTATCTTTTAGGGAGGCCTGTGGTACAGATGAACCCTGGTGCCACTCCTTACAAGTTAGATTATCTAAGTTCTTTTTACTTTATTGTTTAGGTGAAAGTTTACAGAGCAAATGACTTCTCCGTTCAGCATTTTATACTCATTTTGTTTTAGGACTCTTGCTGTGATCCCATCACTGTGACAGCGCTCTTCCAACTTCCTCCCTGGGTTTCTGCTGTCCATTTCTCCAGCCTCTTCTTGCCCTCTGAACTTTGTTACTGGGCAGACCTTGCCCTTTTGGTCCCTTAAGGATTGGATGGAGGAGTACATTCCTCCCTAATGCTATTATTCACTTTATAGACTGTTATTTGGCTAAATTTTGATCCCTTGTTGCGGGGTCCAGTACCAGGCTTTAAAGATATTTGAAGGCTTTGGTGGCCTGGTGGGTAAGGAGTTGATGCTCTGCCAACCTGAAAGGAGGTTTAAATCTACCAGCTGCTCCATAGGAGAAGGATGAGCAGTTTCCTCTTGTGAAAATCTGCTGTTGGGTCAACTGTGGGTCCATTATGGTACATCTAATAATACCAAAGGCTTCGGGGGTTCCACTAGTCTCTCAGAACTGTTAGGCGTGTCTTTTTAAAAATAATTTGGAATTTCCTGCTTTTTATTCCTCCCTCTCTGTCCAGGACCTTTTATTGTGATACTGACTAGAACAGCTAAAATGGTAGCTTGCTCTCCTAGTTTGTTTGCCTTATTAATATCAGTGTCCTCGTCTCTGCTGATGATTGTCTAGAGGTGGTTTAAGTGAGGCATCATAGTGTGTGAAGCCCTTACTTAGCAAGGACCAAAGATGCAGTCCTGCTGAGTGAAAGATGAGGGTTCCTCCCCTCCTTTCTCCCAGTTAACTTAAGAAGTACCTGTTAACGTTCTATAAATAGTAAGCATGGGAACGTTTTGGTTACTTAATGAGATGTGCTTTAGTTTTCTTGAAAATGAGTTCTTAAAGTTTAGATCCATGTGCACTTAAAATTCGTCAGGTCACTAACCTCATTCCCAGAGAGAAGTTATCATCCTTGGTCTTTGCTCCTGAAGGCAGATGCCCCAGAGCAGCCCTTGATCCTGGATCCAGCTTGTCAGTGTCATTCAGGAGCAAATTATTTGTGGCTTTCTGACTTGCAAATTCTCAGTGCATCTTGAATTCTTACTTAGAGTGAAAATGAAAACAAAGCCCAAACTCAATTATCAATGCCCTGTCTGGAAAGGAGAAATGTTTTAATTTACAGATCCCAGCTCAGTGTCTTCTGTTGGGGCCCTGAATTTTAAGTGCAGTGAGTTTCCGAGTGGAGCCTCCTGAATTTTAATGAGTTTGTTTGCATAAATGAATTTGAACAATACGTTAAATCTTGACATACTGGAACTGATGTTTAGATTTAGTTTAGTAAATCACCCAAAAAAAAAATCACCCAACTTAAAAGTTAATGGGCTTTCCTTTACCTCATAATCAATATTAATGATCCTTTAATTTTTAAAAAAGCCAATAATAATAATTGATAATATCGACACAAACCTTTAATTTATTTCTTATCATTAAACTGCCTCATTAAGAGAATTAGGGAAATAAATATGTCAGTATTTAGAGTAAATCAATATTTAAACATAATAAATCATGTGAATAAAACATACTTTTTTTCCAAACTCTTTTACTGTTTTTCACCCATTGTGATATTTACTGTACATAATGGATGATCTCATTTGTACAAATTAAGTATAAAATCCAAAATGGATGTGGTATTGTACAGTACTTGCTTTGGGAAAGGATGGTAAACCCTCTTCCCCTTTTTAAAAGATACTTTGTCGCTGCTGTTGTGTTCCATTGAGTTGACTGTGACTCCTAGTGACCCAGGGAACAGTAGATCTGAACCTCACCCTATCCTGCACTATCAAAATCACTGCCGTGGTCAAGTCCATTGACACAGTCATTGTGTCTTTGAGACTTTTCCTCTATTTAGTTGACCTTTTTATACCTTTCCCAGTATGATGTTTTTTTCCAAGGACTGGCCCGTTTTGACAACATGTCAAAGACTTCTTTAAAGTGCTAAAGAGCAAAGATGTCAGATTAAAGGCTAAAATGCACCTGATCCAAACCATGGTATTTTAAATTGTTTTGTCCACGCCTGAACTGGACAATGAGTAAGAAAGACCAAAGAAGAATTGATGCTTTTGAATTGCGGTGTTGGTGAAGCATATTGAATATCTGTGGACTGCCAAAAGAATTAACAAATCTGTCTCGAAGGAAGTATAACCAGGGTTAACCAGAATTAACAAAGGAAAGACGTATAACCAGAGTGCTCCTCCGAGACAAGGGTTGTGAAACTTCGTCTTTCTCTCTGTCTAACCTTCATCTCATACTTTTTGGCTAAACATTAATACTTACCTGACAGATACCATGATCACAAAGGTGGTTCTCCCAGGGCGAGGCTTATCCATTGCATTCTGGATGTGCTGACTCGTACGATTTCTCCAAATGTGGGAAACTTGACTGCATAATTTGTAGTAGTGGGGGACTGCATTTGTGTTTTCCCCTAGTTGAAGAAAAAGAAATCTAAAATATTAAAAAAAATAATTACAAAGTTGTACAGAGATCAGGGAGGTGGCAAGGATCAGGTCATGGATGACTCAAGGGTCAATGAAAGGAACGTGTATTCTGACTTTAATGACACATGATGGGCTTGTCATGAATCAGTTGATTTGACAGCTAACAGCAGTAACAGCATAAAAGAAAAGGCTATATACTGGGATATAACGTGAGATTTATAATTTTTAAAGCTGAAATGGTTTCCAGTAAGTTCATTTTGGGATTTAATGGATTGATAAACTTGGCCATAGAACTCTGTGGTCAAGTTCATTACCTAAAATTATGTTGCATCCAGAAAAAGATCTTAAAAATGCTCAGATGGTGAAGAGTCCTGCTTTCTAATGAATCATTAAAATTCTCTGTGCCAGGTTTGGGTAGATCTTAAGCAGTGAAATATGTCTTTGCAGAAGGAATCGTGAACTCCTGCAATGGTGAAATTTCATCATTAGCACTTTTTTAAGCTTCAAAGGATATGCAATTATCACCTGTTATTGCTTGTGGTCGGTTTGCTACATGCAAGTGCAATGGAATCAACCTGTTCTCTTTCTCCCAGGATATTTACCTATAGAAACACATGCATGCTCATTTCATTTATAACTGGGAGTGAATGCAGTTTCTTAAGAAAATGTTTGTTAAGTGAATGGATAGTTGACGTCAGTGGCAGCAGTTTCAAATCACAATTGTTCATATCTCAGTCATATCACGGAGATGACCCCTTCTCCCCCACCTTGTCACACTCCCTATTCCTTTTTTCCTGAAAAGACCCCTTCCCTTGATTGCCCGCCAGAGCCTCCTTAACATCCCTTTCTTTTTATTTTATTATTTTTGTGTGCGTGTACCGTCAAATCAGATCTGACTGGTACAGGAGGAGATTGCCCCTCCTTACCCGGCAGAGCATCTGGTGGATTCGAACCGTGCACCTCTGGGATTGTAGTTGCAGCTTCTTGCCACTAGGCCACCAGAGCTCCCCTAACATCCCTTTCTTGCATCTCTAGTTTTTGGTTCTTTTCATTTTTGCTGATTTCCTTTCTCTTTGTCTCAGAGGATCTAACTTGTTGACTGATATGCTCCATCTAATACCTTCCCACAGTCCTGGGACCAGACTTGCTAAGTCTTTCTTCTCTTGGTTTTGTCTCTATCTGCCCTTTCTCGACTGGCCCTTTCTGCTCTGTTCTCATTTCTATTGAAATCATCAGTAAGGTGATCCTTAAACTCAACACTTCCTTAGCCACTCATTTCTCCATCTCTTTTTCTTATTGTTTAACTTGGCAGCAACAACAACAAAAAGGTCTCATCACTTACACTTTTCTGGCATCTCTTCACTCATTGCCCCTTCAAAATCCCACTCCACGTCCTTCAAGATCGTGCCCATCATCAGGTCCTCTTGATTGAACAGTCCCATGGCCCCATCACAGTCCTTGTCCTCCTTGGCCTCTGAGTAGCCTTTGCTGTATATCACCAGCTCCTGGAAATGTATTTCCCTTGGTCTGCAGAGTTTTGTCTACTCAACTTACTTCTCTTCTAAGTAGGCTTTCTTTTGATACTTGTAAGTCTTATTTTGCCTTTTGATGTGCTCATTTCCAAGCATTGTCTGTTGCTTTATCTTTGAGAAATTAGATGCTTGTGATATGATTTGCATGGCACCCACCTTTGTGATTACTGCACTAATGCCAATCTCTCCTATAAGATAAATACTTGCATGCAAGCACCAGAAATCTTGTTCTCCATTGTATCTTTCATCCTTAGTACTATGCCTGGTACATTCTAATGAGGCTCAAACATCCTCATGTTTGAAGGGAATAAACTGGTCCTCTTCTATGCTTTCTACCTCTTTTTCTTTATTATCTAATTTTTTTCAGTTCTAAAATATTTTATTGGTAGATTTTTA
>NW_006400013.1:1588046-1590058 GCF_000299155.1 Elephantulus edwardii
TATATATATATAAAATCGTAACAAACTATGGCTAACATTGAGAAGAATGAGGATCTCAGAGCACTTAATTATGCTTATGTGAAACCTATACCTAGACCAAGAGGCTGTTGTCTGAATGGAGCATGGGAACATTATATGGTTTGAAATCAGGAATGGTGTGCATCATGGATGCATCCTTTCTCCGTATCTATTCCGTCTGTATACTGAGCAAATAATATGTTAAGCTGGACTCTGTGAAGAGAAGAGGAATGTGGCAAGAGGATTGGAAGAAGACTGATCAATAACTGTTATGCAGATATCACAACCCTCCTGACTGAAATTGAGGAGGACTTAAAATGTTTGCTGCAGAAGAGCAAAGACTACACCCTTCAATATAGAGTATATCTCAACATCAGGATAACAAAAGTCCCCATCACTAGGCCAATAGACAGCATCATGAAAAATAGATACAGAAAAGATCGAAGTTGTCAATGGTTTTATCTTGCCTGGATCCACAGTCAGCACTATTGGTACTAGCAGTCAGGAGATCAGGAGTCAGATTGCCTTGGACAAGTTCACTGTCAGGGACTTCTCCAAAATACTGAAGAGTAATGATAATAGTTTAAAGACTAAGGTGTGCCTGATCCAGGCCATGACTTTTCAGTCACTTGCTGCAAATCTGAGAGATGAACAATGAATAAGAATGACAGAAAAATTGATGCTTTTGAGTTGTGTTGTTGGAGAGTACTGAATATCCCATGGATTTCTAAGGGAACAAACAGATGTGTCTTGGAGAAAGTGTAGCCAGATTCTCCTTGGAAGCAAGGATGGCAAAGTCTTGTTTCACATACTTTAGGCATGTTGGTAGGAGAGGCTGTTCCATGGAAAGGGCTATCGTGCTTGGAAAGGTGTAGGATCATTGAAGAGAGGAAGATCCCCAATGAGATGAGTTGACATGGTGACTATAGCATTGGGTTCAAAGGTGTCAGAGATGATGAGGATGGCACAGCATAGGACAGAGTTCAGGTCTGATTTTCATAGGGTTGCTATGAGTTGTACTTGACTCTATGGCACCTAACAGCTCCAGTAGCAACATAACATATTATTTGTTGACATTGACTCCACTTTTCCTAATGTGCCAGCATTCTCATTATTTCCATTCTGGTGGTTTTGTTTCCGTTAGATCTCACTTAGATGATGGTTTAGAGAAACACAGTACTCATGACAGATGCTGTTTGTTTTCTGAGCCACTCTGTCTTTTGGCTGACAGGTGACCTCTTAAAATGTTTCGAGGTCCAGGTTTAAACGATATTCCAAGGCAGCAGTCTCAGGAATTCTCCTCGTTCTTACCAGTCTAGTAAGTCTGCTCACTGTTAAGACTTTTTAGAATTTTGAGTTTTGGTCTACATTCTTCTCTCATTCTATCTGGACCATCTATTGTGTCTCTGGTTAGCACAGTCATTGATGGTAGCCAAGTATCATGTCGTTCTTCTGATCTCAAGATAGTTGAGGTCATGGCTCCTGTAGACTGTCAAGCCCAGAAGACTATAGTTTCTCCTTTGAGTCTTTGATTTCCTCTTTTTCTTCTTGCTGCTGATATGTTGTTGTTGTTATTGTTATGTACTGTCGAGTCATTTGCGACTCATAGCGACCCTATGTACAACAGCCCTAAACTCTGCTCTGTCCTGTGCCATTTGCACTGTCTCTGATACACCCATTCTGATTACCCTAGTCACTGAATCAATCCACTTCAAAGAGGGCCTTCCCCTCCTGTGCTGTCCGTTCATCCTACCAAGCATGATGTCCCTCTCTAAGGACCAGTCCCTCCTTACAACATATCCAGAGTATGTTAGACGAAGCCTCAGAATCCTTGCCTCCAAGGAACTGCCTGGTTTAACCCTCTCCAGGATGAATCTGTTTGTTTTCCTAGCAGTCTATGGTACCCTCAATACTCTTCTCCAGCACCACAGTTCAAAGGCATCAATTCTCCTTCTATCCTCCCTAGTCATTGTCCAACTCTCTGATGCATAACA
>NW_006400013.1:1590669-1596186 GCF_000299155.1 Elephantulus edwardii
AGTTTGTTATGATCCACACAGTCAAACGCCTTTGCACAGTCAATGAAACACAGATAGACACTCCTCTGGTATTCCCTGCTTTCAGCAAAGATCCAACTAACATTAGCTACAATATGCCTAATACCACGACCTCTTCTAAACCCAGCCTGGACTTCTGGCAGTTCTCTGCTGATGTATTGTTCCAGTGGTTTTTGGATAATCTTCAGTAGAATCTTGCTTGCATGTGAAATCACTGAGATGGTTTTATAGTTTCCACACTCTGTTGGGTCACCTTTCTTTGGGATGGGAACAAAAATAGATCTCTTTCAGTCAGTTGGCCAAGTAGTTGTTCTCCAGATTTCTTGGCACAACCTGGTAAGCACGTCCAGGGCAGCATCTGTTAGCCGAAATATGTCTATTGGTATACCATCTATTGGTATACCACTGCTGATATGTAGAAACCAGTAACTGTGTCTTAGATGACTGCTTGTGTGTTTTTAGATCATATATGTTATTCTTCAAACTAGAATGGAGAATATTATCTTCATGACATGTTAACTGACCAGATTTTTTTTGCCTTGCTTGAGATCTTACGTCCTTAAACCCAGTAACTACATCCTGCGAGGTGTTTAGTTATGTCTAACAATGTAATTGTACTCCCATGTGCTGCATTTTACATATACAGCATGTAATACATGTGTATATACATTGGCCCAAGAAACACCTCCATCTCTAATGTTCATAAGAAACAATAGAAAAATGCCAAGGTGTGGGTCGAGCACACCTTAGTCTTTAACAAATATCCTTGCTCTTTAGACTTTTAAAGAAGTATTTGGCAGCAAATTTGCCCATTGCAGTGATTGATTTCTTAATGGCAGCTTCACTACTGATTGATTTTAGATCCAAGAAAATGTAATTTTTGCCAACTTCAGTCTTTTCTCCATTTATTATGATGATGTTTATTGGTTCTTTTATGAGGATTTTATGTTCAAATGTATCCAGATCAAAGGCTATATAGTCTTAGAGCTTCAACAATAAGTGCTTCAAGTCATCTTTGTTTTTAAAGGCAAGATTGTGCCATCCCTGATGACTTAGTGGGTTAAATGTTGAACTGCTAGTTAGAAAGTTAGCAGTTTGAATGCATTAGCTGTTCCGCAGGAAGAAGAAAAGATGTGACAGTGTATTTCCACATATTTACAACCTTAGAAACTCTTTGTGCCAGTTCTATACCTACAGTGTTGCTGTGAGTCAGAATCAACTTGATGGCAGGAGGTTTTGGGGGAAAAAAAATTAGAACCCATAATTTGGTCTCAACTGGGCCAACTAGCAGCACCATACTAGATAGAGAAGAGATTGAGGTTGTTAACAATTATAGCTTGCTCAGATGCACAATCAACACTTTTTTTAAAAAAATTAATTTTAATGAACGTTTAAAGAGACTTAGAGTTTCCAGTCATTCATTGTTGCACTTTTCTCCCTGCCCACCCCCTTCCCTCCAATTCACTCCTCTCCTTGAAAAATAAAAGAAAAACTCTTTCATTGTTATGTAGTTCCTCCTCCCAATTCCTCTCCCCTGTGCAGCCTTCATTCTGGACTCCTGTATTGACAATAATACCCAATCATATATCCCTTTGAAACAGTTCTCTCCCTCATCTGTTTCAATGCAATATACATGATTTATCCTTTCTTTCTCTGTCTTCCCTTAACCCCGATGTCAGTTCTGTTTTACAACAGTGGCCCTATGTAATATTTGTCCTTTTGAGACTGAGATATTTCACTCAGCATAATGTCCTCCAGGGTCACCCATTTTGTATAATATTTCATGAGTTCTTTGTTTTTCAGTGCTGCATAGTATTCCGTTGTGTGAATATACCAGAACTTCTCTATCCATTCCTTTGTTGATGGGCACTTGGGTTGTTTCCAGCTCTTTGCTATTGCAAACAAAGCCACAATAAACATGGGTGTGCATATATCTGCTTGGGTGGCGGTTATGTTTTCTTTAGGGTATAGTCCCAGTAGTGGAATTGCTGGGTCAAATGGTATCTCTATTTGCAACTTTTTGAGAAAGCACCATACAGCCTTCCACAGTGGTTGCACCATTTTACACTCCCACCAACAGTGAATAAGGGTTCCAGTTTCTCCGCAGCCTTGCCAGCATTTGATGTTTGCTGTTCTGTTAGATTTTGTTATTCTGACTGGGGTGAGATGATACCTCATAGTTGTTTTGATTTGCATCTCTCTTAGAACTAGGGATTTTGAACATTTCTTCATGTGTTTGCCATCTGAATGTTTTCTTTGGTGAAGTGTCTGTTCATATCCTGTGCCCATTTTTCAGTTGGGTTGTTTACCTCTGTCTTGTGGTGCACAATCAACACTCTTAACACCAGCAGTCAGGAAATCAAAAGATGAATTGCATTGGGAAAATTTGCCGTCATGGACCTCTCCATAGTGCTTAAGAACAGTAATGTCAGTCTAGAGACTAAGGTGTGCCCAATCCAGGCCATGATGCTTCAGAGAGCTGGACCATGACTAAGGATGACAGAGGAAGAATCGATGCTTTCAAGTTGTGGTGCTGGAGAAAAGTCTTGAACCTTGAACCTTGAACCCATGGATCGCCAAGAAAACAAATAAGTCTGTCTTGGAGAGGGCAAAACCAAGTGTCTCCTTGAAGGCTAGGATTTTGAAGCTCTGCCACACTTACTTTGGGCACATGGCCAGGAGAGATTGGTCCTTGGAGAAGGACATCATACTAAGAAGGGTGGACAGACAGCACAGGAGAGGGAGACTACGGATGAGATGGATTGATACCAGAATGAGAGTTGGTGTATCGGAGTTAGTGAGACTGGCTCAGTACGGAACGATTCAGAGCTGCTGTACATAGGGTTGCTATGCATTGCAGGTGACTCAGTGGCACATAACAATAACATGCTGTGATAGGTTTGGAAGCAGGAATGACATCCATTTTCTAAATACATGCCTCTGGAAACCCTGTGAACGTTGATAAATGTCGATAGTTGTAGAGGGGCTTCAGGCCTTTTGTTCATAGGGTCGCTATGAGTCGTGCTCAACTTGAAGGCAATCAACACCACAATAACCATTTGGTTCCAGTATTCTCTTCCAGGGAATTAATTTATACTTTTGGCTTTACCATTGAGAGCTTTGACCCACTTTGAATTAGTTTTAGTATGTGGCTTTAGGCACAGATTCTATTTAACTTTTCTGTAAATAATTATGCAGTTTGCCAGAACCATTTGTTAGACTGTTTCTTTCCCATTAAATGGACTTCTGACTCCTTTTTGATAACCAGCAGCTAAATAGAAAGACAGATTTATTTCTGGATTCCCAGCTCTATTCCATTGACCTATGTCTGCATCACTGAACCAGTATAATCCCTTAACTTTCAGTTTTGTTATATCGCCTCTCCTCTCTCAACCCCCTGCCCTGCATGTTGTTGTCGTTGTCTTCATGTGCCATAAAGTTGCCTGAGACTCATGGCAACCCTGTGTACAACAGACCTAAACCCTGCTCTGTCCCTTGCCAATCTTACTGTCTCCGACATGTCTATCCCCATTACCCCAGTGACTGAATCAGTCCGTCTCATCGAGGGTCTTCCTCTCCTACGCTGTCCCACCACCCTCCCAAACATGATGTTTCTCTGCAAGAACTGATCCCGCCTTGCAACATGTCCAAAGTATGACAGATGGAGCTTCAAAATCCTTGCCTCCAAGGAGCAGCCTGGCTTCACTTTCTCCAGGACAAACTTGTTTGTTCTCCTAGTAGTCCATAGTAGATTCAGTACTCTTTTCCAGCACCACAACTCAAAGGCATCAAATCTCCTATCATCCCCAGTCATTGTCCAGCTCTCTGATGCAAAGCGAGTAATTGCAAGACTATGGCGTATATCAGGTGCACCTTAGTCTCCAGACTGAGATCATTGCTGTTTAGTACTTTGGAGAGGTTTCTGACAGCAGACTTTCCCAATGCAATTAGTCTTTTTAATTTCCTAGCTGCTAGTACCAAGAGTGTTGATTGTGGAGCCAAGCAAACTGAAGCTATCAATACAATCTCAGTCTCTTCGACATCTACCATGCTGCTGTCAATCGACCCTACAGGTACCACCTCGAAAAGTAAAATAATTTTCTGGACATGTTAACACCTTTATGTGAATTTGAGTATTTCTGTTAACATTACCATCATCTTCCAACACCCCTTGCCCTAGTTATCCAGGCTTAGAAAATCATTCTTTGATGTTTTCCATTTCTTCAGTCCCTCCACACCATCTGCTGATGATAAGTCCCTTCCATTCTTTCTTCTGCTGCCCTAATTTAGGTCCCCAATGCCCCCTTACAAGGGTTGGGTTTTGGTTTGGGCTTTGTTCCCCACTCCCTGCCCCAATATAATTTTAAATAATCTTACCAACCCAAGTTTCACTCAAGCTTCCTCACATTCCATTTTATTCGCTTCAATCACATCAGTCTTAGAGCATAGTCCTGATTTTATGATCATATTAAGACATCTCTCCTTGCCTCTTAAGTCTAAATCTTTCACTTTGCCCAATTGAGTATGTTTTCCTTGGGCTGTCGTCTCCAAACTCTCTACAATGTGACTTTAAGACACGGGTCCAGCTGTTTTCCCTCCTATTCCTTACAGGCATTGTGTTCTCCTGGGACTCCTAAACCCCTAGGAGGATATTAGCTGCCCTTATGTAAGAAGGAATGCCATTTTTAGTTACTGAATGATCTTCTTACCTTTTTAGAATGAAAATGTTCCTTTGCTTATACAATAATGGTGATAATAGATGGTTATTTTTTATTTCACTGTGATCTGCTTCCCTCCCTTCCCAAGCAAGAGAATTCTTACAAAGTTCTTTTTTTTAATTCCCATTTATTCCTCAAATAAATGTTAAGGAATACACAATCCCAAGATTACTATGCTGGTGTTTTCCTCTCCTGTTCCTTGACATTTTTTTTCCTGCCCAGAAAAATATTTTACTGAGTCAGTAAAGTTTAGAAGGTCTAGACTGGTTGGTTCCATAAACATGGCTTATTTCTGCTTGTTGACATCTCAACTTCCTCAGGTGCCATTTTCCTCCTGATGTCATGTCAGACCCTCTTACCACACTCCTCAAAATGCTTTCCTCAGAGGTGCTTTTGACCTTGGGCTTTTGCATGGTGCTTACCACCAATTCTCCTTGTGTTAATACTGGGGCCATATTTCTACTCTGCATTCTCTTGGTAAAATTCTTCATGTCTGGGCTCATTTTATCTTTATATTGCCAGACCCTGTGTTTTGATACCCAGAAAATTGCCATTGACCTGAATTTAAGGTGATTCTGATGAATTTGATGAACTAGAGCTTTCATCCAAACTAAATGTACTTTGCTTGTTTTAGTGGTGGGGAGAAGGAAAAGCAAAGTACATTTTTGAACTTTGAATTTTAGTGATTTTTTTTTTAATTTTATTATTTTTGTGTGCGTGTACCGTCAAATCAGATCTGACTGGTACAGGAGGAGATTGCCCCTCCTTCCCCGGCAGAGCA
>NW_006400013.1:1597216-1688437 GCF_000299155.1 Elephantulus edwardii
TTAAAGCAACAGTTTTAGAGGTTCATCTACCCGCAGTGGCTCCAAAAGTCCAGAGTCCATGACAGTTTGAAATTCTGTTTTTTATTCCACTCACTTTTTGATCGGTAATGGTAGCGAGGTGCCATTCCGTTCTTCTGCGGTCTTGGCAGAGAATGTGGCTGTTAATAGAGGAATCTTCCTTCTGTTTCAGACTCTCCTGTCTCTTTCATGGAGAGAGACCAATTGTGCTTGGGTAGATGCTTTTAATATCCTATACACACTGTACAAGAAAACATGAGAACTGAAGCACTGGTCACATTATTAGGCCAATTAAGTCATGAAACCGTAACTGTAAACCTCAAAACCAAGGAATGTGGTGTTAGGTTGTGCATTGGTAGCCTTAGCAGGTACTTTGGAGGAAAGGGTGAGGCAGAAGGCAGCATTGTAAACATAACATTTTTGCCAATTCAGCTTTTTATAGGCTTAGGCAGAGGGTCAGCTATGGGTCAGTTCTGACTAGATGATACACAACAGCAACAACTATGACAGCAATTACACAATAATTGGTTTTGCAGTTTTACCCTTATCAATGTGTTGTGGTTTATTCTTTTCCCCATCACTTTGAAGCTCCTTTCCCCTTTCTTTCTGCTTTTTGTTGTTGTTGTGCACCATCGAGTTGGAACAGGCCCATAGCTCATCTGGCAGTGAGTTTTCAGAGGCAGTAAATCATGTGGGAGGAGAAGGCCATCTTCCTCCTGCAGAACAGCTGGATTCACACTGCATCCTTTTACATTCCCAGTATAATTCCTTACCACCACGCCAGTTTCTGCCCTAGGCAATCATTAATAAACTATGTATTTGTTTTTTCGTATCTCTCTCTTTGCCATTGAGTTGGAAGCAACTCATAGCTGACCCTCAGTGAGTTTTCAGACACTGTACATTTGCACAGGAGGAGATTTCCCCGTCTTTCTCCCCAGGAGCAGCTGCCTGGTAGATTTGAACCACAACACATGCTTTTGGGTTGGCAGCACAAGTATATACCACTCGGCCACCAGAGTGTAGGGTAGTCCATTTGTTCTTTTGTGATTGAAGCATTTCTTTATACTCTGCCTCTGTGTGTGTGTGTAGAATGTATCAAGATGTCTTTTATCATGTTTTTTAAAAAATAGTATTTTTTTAAATGATTCTGAAATTTGAATTACAACTAATTACTAAAACATATTAGGGGTGATTGCTCATTTATCCTTTAAATTGGAAATAACCTTAGTCTGCTAGACATCTCAGAAGAGAGTCAGGTCTGCTGTGGTTATGGTGGTTAAGTTAACATGTGTCGTGTCATTTGACATGCTTCTGTGAAACCTTTGTTAAAAAGTTAGTTTTGATTTTACTTTGACAGAAAAGGACCTGAAAAAAAATCTTTCCCCTGGGGAATAGGCTACAGTTTCTTTGCCTCTGGCCTTCTCTAGAGCTGTCAGCGCTCTGTGAACACTGGCCTGATCCAGATAATGAGGCTTTCTCTGAACAGGCCTAGGAGGCAGCCATCTTTGTGCCATACACAGCCTGTCACATAAAAAACCCTTTCCCCCCCCCCCCTCACAGCTTCATTTATCTCTGTCCTCTCTATTCAAGATAATTTAGTACTGATTTTAAGTTGTGAAAAGGCAAACTTGGATGGATAGTACCACAGCTTAGCCTGGAACCTTGTCTGAGTGAATACCTTCTATCACCAGTTCCAGTATCTTGGGGAGCCCATTTTCAGATATTTTCCCCTGAAGCACTACGGGCATGGGGAAGGTGGCAGGGTTTCTGACATGGAAGAAGACCCTGACAGGAGTGCGAGGGCTGTGTCACTGCCTTCTCTCTTACTTTTCTACTGAGAAGAGAAGGAGATGGAGTAGCAAGGGCAGTGGTGGGAGCCACATTTGTAGGCAGTTACCCATTGACTCTTCTTCTTCCTTTTTCTTAGGCTGAAAGTTGGTTTTGTGCTATGAGTGACTAATGTATACATGAAAGATGAAGAATTGAATTGTCCCTTAAAGAGAGTAAAGGCTAATCATTACACCACAGCCATTTCCTACTAGTGTATTAACAATATAACAAGCTGTTCTAATATAATGGTCCTGGAGAGGGGTTAAATAGGGCTGCTTCTTGGAGGTAAGGATTCTGAAGCTTTGTCTGACATACTTTGGATATGTTGCAAAGAGACACTGGTCCTTGGAGAACGATGTAATGCTTGGGAGGATGGAGGGACAGCGTAGGAAGGGAAGACCCTCGATGAGGTGGATTGATTCAGTGGGGGTAGGTGTGTCAGAGAGAGTGAGGTTGGCACAGGATAGAGTAGGGTTTAGGGCTATTGTACATAGGGTCACTATGAGTCGCAGGCGACTTGACTGCACATAATAACAACAATTAGATTGGAAGAATTAGGCCTTGACTCACCCCAGGGAACCGCTGGTGCCAGGTGACAACCCTAGACAAGTGATCCACCACATCATATTGAGATGTGTCTTCTCTGTAAAAGCACAGATGAAAGTGAAAGACCAGCTCTGCTTGGATGAGCTTTAAATCCCTTTTTGTGCCTGTGGCCCCAATTTTTTTCTTTTTTCTGACAAGGAAACAAATAGTATGTTATCTCTATAGATCAGAAGTATAGAAATTACTGAGATTATGAGAAAATGTTTCCCAGATGTTCTGAAACAACTGCCAAACTGAGTGAATTCTTACCCTTTTACGTATTGGAAGGTTGGGCGAGTGTTGTCTCACTTATTGGGATACTCCAATGTGCTCCACCCTGATTTGTGTCTGCTTACCATACCCCTCACTGACAGGCTCCTTTAACCCTGTCATGCTTTAACCTTAATGACCATTGGATAAGGAAAGAATGTTTAACTAAGGCTATAGAGACAATCTTAGTTTGATATTTTTTAACTTCTAAAAGAAAATTTCTTGTACTGTTTCTAGCAAAGAAGTCCTTTAAATATATCTGATGAAAAGTGCAAGTGAGTGTGTGTGGTAAAGTTCAAAATTAATCTCAAGTTAAACCCAGTTATGGATTTGGTAGACCTTTTCTTTTAAAAAGTACTTCATCTTGTCACATCTTGACGGGCCAAGTACAGTTCTTGATGGGTTGTTATATGCCATCAAGTTGGACCCAATGCACAGCTGATCCTCCAGCAAGTCTTCAGAGGCTGTGAATTGCACAGGAGAAGGTTGGCTATCTCTCTCCCACTAAGTGTCTTGTGGGTTTGAAGTGCATGCCTTTCAGTTGGCAGTACAACTGCAAACCCATTAGGCCACTGGAGATCCTTGTATCACAGATGAAGTTGCAATGCTCCTAGCTGATGGTTGAGCATCATTAAAGCCCTGTTCTCTTAACATTGTAGGGACACCTTCTGAGTTGGTGTGGAAATACCCATGATACATAACAAGCAGAGCATGCTGGACTAGTTCATGCAAACACCAAACAAACAACACAAACCTGATATCCAGGTTATTCTTGGATATGTTACCATGTTTATAATTTTTAAACATTCAAGGCTGTGAGATAAAGTTGTAAGGGAGGGATTTCAGTTCTTGTTGGCTGTGACTCATATTTGTTCTAGTCTAACCTCCTTTTGTTTGGAAAGTTTTCAGACTAGAAAATGTCACTTTCCATAGGGGAAAGGGGAAATTTTAATGACACTCAGAAGAGCCAAGATGATAGTGATTATTGGCAACACTTTTGATTCAAGGAAAAAGTACAGACTCCACACAAGAAAAAGTGTTATAACAGTGTAACTTAGCAACTCAACTTATTACTGCAAAAGTGGAACCAAATCACAGCTGACCCTGCACTGGGTTTTCAGAGGCCATAAATTCCAGGCGTGGATATTACCCATATGTCTTCCTTGCAGTCGCTGGTGGATTCAAACCAACAGCTCCCTAGACTACGCCCTAGAGCTCGTTCATAACGTGTAAGGAGCCTTATAACTAGAAAGGGAAATGAAATGTTACCTTTGAGCCTTGCAGTGGAAAGTGGGGAGGAGTTTCGAGAAAATGGTTATACATAATGGGAAGGTCGCATGTGGAGTTCCCCAAATGTTTTCTTATTCTCTAAAACAGCTTTAGCAAATTGCCCATATTTGGTGTATGAATAATAATAATAATAATAATAATAATAATAATTACACTTATAAAAAGACGCTAGAACCCTTGAAAGGCCATCTTCATAGATAATCATCCACAGATGTCTGTATGTGATTATGTTTTCCTGAGGTAAGGGAATGTTAAATGTAAATGAGAATCATGATATGATTTTGCCTTGCTTGCTTGCACAGAATATAATTAAAAGCACATGCCACTGTCAGTAGTTAGCCCTGAGGTTCATGTTAGGTTTTCATAAAACTTAACGTGTTTGGCAGAAACCAAAAACAGATTTTGGCATCTAAGACTCCCTTCCTCTCCCTTCTTCTCTCTTCCACTCCCCTTTGGCATCAAACTAGAACTTTCTAGATTTTGACTATATTTAAAACTAAGAGACAGTTCCACGCTATACACAGTTTAAATTAATTTTAGTTTTTCTTCTTCCCAGCTGGTCTTTGAAGTTGTAAATACATTATACTGGATAGTTACTTTTTCACATCTTTTGTCTGAATGAAAATGAAATCTGATGGAGAGAAATATCTTCTAGGCCCCGTGTCATTACCAAAACCAGGTGGATATGTGAAAAGGGGGCAAGGAGGAGGGAGCAATCAGAATGTGACTTAGGTCTGTGGGTTCCTGCTTAGCAGGCAAAGCTCCCTAAATGGTGCCCTGTAGCCAGAAAACCCACTGGACTGCCTGAAGAATTTCTTGTTCATATCTGTTTAGTCACTCATGGTGTCTAAAACTGGAATGTGCCCTGCATTTAGATTGAGTAGGCTGTGTATTTATGACTATAAATGTTGCAGTTTTCACCATAAAAATGAGGACAAAAATCCCAAGTTGTAAATTTGAAGGTGTAAAAGGAACATAACACAGATACAACAACTTTTTAGTTATATAGGGAATTCTTACATAAGATTTTGGCAGCCACCTTTTGTTTATATGTATGCTTAAATATAAAACTGGCCAGTTCTGTCATCAAATTATTTTCTGGTCAACACAATGAAATAAAACCTACTTTTTGGTGTATTGTCCTCCCCTCCCTCCCCCTGGCAGCTTTATAGAATGTAGAAATCACTAGTGTTTAAAAATTCAAGTGGGTCATTCCTTTCAGAGTTCATTTCCTACAGTGTGAGAATTATCTAAGAGCTTATTTTCAGATTGAAAGAATCTTTAGTGGTGTTGAATTCCTTGGAAATGAGTGTGCTCTGTCTATAATACTGCAAGGATTTTGCAGCTGACCGTGGGTGACCAGGGCAGAGCCTCCTGCCTCCTGTTTCAGCGTTTTTCCTATGTAACCCTGGAGAAGTGAGTTTCTGCTTTTGAGAGAGTTAGTATTTCTGAATTTCCCCACTAACTTAAAAACTGCAAGTATTGGTGTTTTGGGTTCTCCTCTACCTCTCCAGGAAAGATGGAGGGTCAGTGAAAGAGAGGAAGACCTTCACCAGGATGGATTGACACCGCAGTGGGCTACACATGGGAGAGGTTGTGAGGATGGCACTGGATAGGGCAGAGTTTCAGCTTGTTGTTCTCAGGGTTGTTAAGAGTCAGTACGATGCCACCTAAAAATAACAACAACAAACACCCAAATAAATGGGCGGTTGAAAGGGGAAACTCTGTTTTGGAAAATGCTCTCAGTCCTCATAATTTTTAATTAATTTTGGCCGCTTTTAGAATTATCTACTCAAACTGATCTTCACAATCCTTTACATTTTGTTGTCATTTGGAAGTGAGATTGGCAGAGGATGGGGGTAAAGGAAGGATTTGATTTTATTTACCCTAAGAAGTGGAAGTTTAGAGAATCCATCTTAAACTTTGCATCTCTTACGCAGCTCAAAGACAGGCACAAGATATACTTGTCTTTGCTGTGAGTTTTCATATATATCACCACTCTGATTTTTTTTCTCTCCTTTTAATGTCCCTCTAAGTGTGTGTCCAAATTTTAAGTATTGATTCCTACTCATTGAAAATTTTTAATTGATAACCTTCTTCCTTCAGTCCTAAGATCGAGTCGGTGCAGTTGCTTCCACTCCTATCATGGTGAGAAGATTTCCCTGCAAGAGATGGCCCTCTGACCAGCTTCCCTTGGGTTGATTATATTGGCGTTTCTCTAAGTTTCAGAATCTGTTTTTCCTTGCATTTCATTATTTTATTAAGTTCCCTTCCTCCCTAGAAAGAGCTCATCTCTTCCATCCATAAAAATGTGTTACCAGAGAGCTTGTATATATGATCATTAGTGGAAAGGATTACCAGTGTACTTCTAGCGTCCCTGGATTGGTACCAATGGCTAATAAACTTAGCTCCTAATAAAAGGTTGGAGGTTCAAATCCACTCAGACAAACTTTAAAAGAAGAATCTGGTGACTGACTTAAAAAAACAGCAACTCTTCTCAGTGAAGATAACAGTCTGTGAAGTTTGGAGAGATTGAATTCTATAAGGAAAAGATCTACTCCTTAACCACTAGCAAGTTTGGAGAATTATGAACTTCAGATAACTCCTCTGAGATCACTAGATGTACTGTTTAATCTTTCCAGTAAATCAGCACCTAAACCAGTCACCAAAAAAACCCCCAAACAAACAAAAAACCCCCAAAACCCCACCCCAAAAAAAAAAAAAAAAAACAAAACACCCAAAACAAACCCCCAAAACCCCACCCCAAAACAAAAAAGCAGCTATTGAAAACTCTGCTGACACCCAGGAGGCCAATGTGAATTGGAATGGAATTGAATGACAACTTAAAAACAAAAAAATTGTTTTTCACGCAGATCTTTCCTCTTTCCTTTACCCACCCTTCTCTCCAGCTTTCAAATTGTGTGACCCTATAATATATACTTTATGAACTTTGCAAGTAAACTAGTATAAATAAAAAAAAAATCATTTAAAAAGGACGAAAAAATTACTAGTCTAAGAGGCTCTTGAAGAAATGGTTATGTGTGAAGGTCCATGGATTTGAAGATTAAGTTGTTGTTATTGGCCTCTTCCTTATGTTTATTTTCTTGTGTAAGATACAAAATACATTTATACTTTTACATTTTAAAATGGAATAGAATATGGGACACTTTAATTGGAATGTTCTAATATTTTGTTCTCTTTATTCAGTGGTAGTTTGGGCATGTAAGAAAACTTTTTATTTCTCTTTGTGCTATATTTTGGGATTTACCATGCCTTAACCAAGACCCAGACCTGAGGGAGTTCTGGTAGCCTAGTGGTAAAAAGCTGCACTGTAATCCCAAAGGCAGTTCAAACTTATCAGCTGCTCCATGGGGAGGAGAAGCGCAGTGTGCGAATAACTGCTTCCGAAAACCCGCTGGATGGTCAGCCATGGATCGGTTCCAACTCGATGGCTCTCAACAATAACAACCACCAGTACTAACCAGTGCTTTAGGCAAGACTAGTACTTTGTGCTACTGTTCATAATAATTCCAGGTCCTTGACTAGATTTGAAAAGTTGTCATTGGCCATTTGAAACCAAATGAAAAATTGAAGCACTAAGGATTTTTAACAACTTGTGAATGTTTTCTGCAAGTTTGAGAGGTGTGTAATGGTTAATGTGTCAAGTCAACTTGATCTCTTCATTATACTGTTATCCTCTGTTTTATGATCTGATGTGAGCAGAGTTTCATTGAGGGGAGTGGCCTGCATCCAATAAACATAGACATTCCAGCAAAGCTTGAACCAGCTTGATATTTTATCGCTGGTCCTTGGGATATAAGCCAGCAGCATGCTGCCTGACCTGAGGATCTTGGAATTTCCCAGTTCCATGGGCCAACAGCCTTCCACCTCGCCTGCCAGTTGTGGCTCTGTCTAGCCTTGCAGCCATGTGAGTTAGGAGAAGACTCCAACCTGGCACCTGACCCTCAGTTAGAACCTGCCAACCTCTACAATTGTGTGAGATACTTTAAGTAAATATCTTTCTGTATATCTTCCCCCCCCCGCCATATTCTTGTTCTTTATTTCTTTTAAAATTTTTTAAAATTTATGTTGGTTTGCTTACAAAGTTTGTATGCATTTGTATATACACTATTCTTCATTCACATTGTGTTTCATACAATCATTCCTATTCATTATGGTTTATTAACATTAATCACCATTGGACTATGCCCACCATTATTGCCCTGTCTTTTCAGTTCTCTGCAAGATCTTTCTCATTTCCTTTACCCTCTCCCTCCACTCACCAAATTGTGCAACCCTGTGATTTTGCCCCTACTCATCCTCACCCCTTGGCTCCTGCTCTTTCCCTCCTTGAGTCCCCATACATATTTTACTAGTTATCTTTTTGTTTTTGCAATAATGCAGTATTTGTCCTTATGGGACTTGAGTTTGTTCACTCAGCATAATGCTCTCCAGTTTCTCCCTAGTTATGCAGTATTTTTAAAAATCATTACTCCTGAGTGCTACATAATATTCCATTGTGTGAATGTACCACAATTTCTCTATCCGTTTGATTGTGTTTGACACTTGGGCTGTTTCCATGTTCTTACGATTGTGAATAATGCTATTATGAACATTGGTGTACAAATCTCTATTTGTGTCTCTGTTCAAATTTCCTTGAGGTATATTCCGAGTAGTGGAATAGCTGGGTCATGAACTTTCCGTGTTCAGCTTTTTGAGGAAACACCAAATTGCCTTCTAGGGTGGTTGTACCATTTTACAATCCCACCAAAAGTGTGTGAGAGTTCCCACCTCTCCACATCTTCTACAGTATTTGTTTCTTGCTGCCTTACTAAACTTGACCACTGCTATTGGGGTGAGATGGTATCTCATTGTGGTTTTGATTTGCATCTCTTTCATTGTGTTATAAGACCCTTGTCTGTGATGGTGTTGCCAAATGTTTTTCCCCAGTCTGCAGGTTTTTGTTTTCACTCTATTGGAAAAAGGTTTTGATGCATAAAGGGATTTAATCTTTAGAAGATCGCTTTCATCAATTTTGTCATCTCCAGAATGTTCATTTCTGGCTTTATTTGTCAGCCTCTTTATACTATAAACTAGGCCTTCTAAGCTTGGTCCTGGTTTGTCTCCTATGAACTTAATGGTTTGGGGCTTTAATTCCAGATCTCTGATCCACCTTGAATAGTTTTTTTGTATATGATGAGAATTGTGGTCTTGCTTCAGCTTTTCTGCAGTAGCAGTCCAGTTTTGCCAGCACTATTTGTTGAAGAGGTTGTCGTTTCCCCATTTGATTGGTTTTATTTCCTTGTTGAGTATCAATTGACTGTAGATAAGAGAGGTCCATTTCTGGGTTCTCGATTTCTTTCTATATATATTTTAGGGAGCACTGGTGACCTAGGAGTTAAGAAGCTGTGCTGCAATTCTGAAGGCACATGGTTTAAATCCACCAGCTGCTTTGTGGGAAGATGGGCAGTCTCATCCCATGCAATTATCTGCCTCTGGAAACTCCCTGGAGGGGCAGCACATAACAGCAGCTATATCTTACTGAGTAGTCCATAGAGAGTTATGTTGTTAACTGGAAGTCTGGCCTCTCTGGTAGTTTGAATCTGCTCTGAGGGAGAAAGATGAGCTATTTCCTTCTGTATGATTTACAGCTTTGGAAATCCAATGGCGAGTCAGCTATAAGTTGATTCAACTTGGAGACAAGAGTTGATTTTTAGATCTCTCTATCTCTTTCTTTTGAGATACCTATGTATATCTACACGTATACTTTAATGGTTTTGTTTCTCTAGAGAACCTAGCCTAAATCAGGATACCAGGAGTAGGAGTGGCTCTAAGGAGTACTGAAAATAAGGAAGTCATAGTCTTAGAATTGAGTGGATGTGTAGAGGCTAGAAAAATTTGAAGGTGCCTAGTAGTAAAATCCAAGGTTGCCTTGAGAAAGCCATGGGAAAAACTGTGGATGTCAAAAGAAATTCTGATGGGGGCTCAGAAGGAAGTGAGAATACATATGCCACCAGCAACACAATGTTGCTAGAAACATGGGCATTAAATGTGCTTCTGGTGAAGCTTTAAAAGAAAATAGTGGAATGTGATTGGACAATGAAAGAAGAGTGATACTTTTTATACACTGACAACACACATGTCTGAATTATGCTTAGCTATTTGGTAGGAGGTAGAGCTTAACAAAGTGTGAAGTTTGGATATTTAGTGGAGGAGATTCCAAGCAAGATCTTAAATGGGACTTGTGGTTTCTCCTTTTCCTTCTTTACATACTAGTACCCCTTCCCATGCTATTTGGTTCAAATCCACCAGGTCCTCCATGGGGAAAAGATGACGGTCTCCTCCTGTGCGATTTGTTGTTGTTAGGTGCTGTCAAGTTGAGTACAACTCTTTGTGACCCTGTGAACAAACAATCTGAACCTTGTTCTGTCCTGTGCCATCCTCACACTTCCCTGACACACAAGAGCCCATTGTGGTAGTAACTTTGTCAGTTCACCTGGTCAAGGGTCTTCCTCTCCTTTGTTGACCCTCCACCCTTCCCAGCATCATGTCTCTCTCTCTCCAAGGAACATTCACAAAGTATGTGAGGTGAAGCCTCATCATTCTTGCCCCAAAAGAGCACTCTGTCTGCACCTTCTTCAAGACTTATCTGTTTGTTCTCTTGGCCACCTGTGGAATGGTCAGTGCTCTTCTCCAGCACCATAGCTCAAAGGTATCACTTCTTCTGTCATCCTTACTCATATTCATTTCTCAGATTCATAGCAAGTGTTCAGAAGGACTAAAGTATTATAATGAAATGTGTGGAGAATTGGAACTGGAGAATAAAAAGGGAAGAACTCATTCTGCATTTCTCAAGCTGAGAGAACTGAAAAACAAATATAAGCCACAAGTCTTAATATGAAAGATGCTATGGTTACCCATGGTGGACAGTGTTTGGTGGTGCTCCCCAGTTAAAACAAGCTTGGAAGCAGGAGTGGCATCTAGTTCTATAAATAGCTTGCCTCCGGAAACCCTATGAACCTGGAGAAAGGATGAAAGTCACACACACATGGGTTGAGGACTTTCGTTCATAGGGTCATGAGTTGCCTACAATTTGGCGGCACTTAATAACAGCAACTTGGACAATTTATTGAATTACCTAGAAAGCATCAAAAGAAGATGGAGAGAATACACAGAATTACTGTACCAGAAAGAACTGATTGACACTGAAAAATTTCAGCAAGTACATTATGAATAAAAGCTGATGGTATTGAAGGAGGAAGTGAAAACTTCATTGAAGTCATTGGCAAAAAATAAGGCCCCAGGAATTTATGGGATACCAACTGACTTGTTTCCGTTAACAGATGCCACCTTAGATGCACTCACCAGTCTATGCCAGGAAATGTAGAGGACAGCTATTTAGTCAATGGATTGGAAGAGGTCCATATTTGTTCCCATTCCTAACAAAGGTGATCCAACTGAATGTGGAAACTGTGTCGTGCAATTTACTGCCTCAGAAAACCCACTGCAGGGTCAGCTATGGGTCAGTTTTGACTCAATAGCACACACCAACATCACTCCCATATTCACAAAAGAGAGCAAAATAACCACATTTTTAAATAGTTTCTTTAAATAAAAAACTATCATTACATCTTTTTTTTTTAAAAAAATACATTTTTATATTATACTGGTTTGCTTACAAAGTCTGTATACATTGTTGGGTTTTTTTTGTTTTTGTTTTTTACATTTTTTTTCCACACCAATTCTTTCCCATTTCCTTTGTCCACCCCTCATTTTACCCATCAGATTAAGCAACCTTCTTCTTCTCCTACCTCTAGCCGCCTGGATTCTCATACCTGTTTTACAAGTTATCTTTCTATTTCTACAATAATGGTTTTCCACAGTAGTTGTTCTTATAGAGCAGAGTTAGTTCACTCAGCATAATGCTTTCTAGTCCCTCCCAAGTTATGTAGTAGTTTTCTAAAGCATTGTTCCTGCATGCTCTGTAGTATTCCATCATGTGAATGTACCATAATTTCTCAACCCATTCAATTGTGGTTGCACATTTGTCCTGTTTCCATGTTCTTACGATGGTAAATAGTGCTGCTATAAACATTGGTGTACAAATCTCCACTTGTGTCTCATTTCTGATTTTCTCAGGGTATATTCCAAGCAGTGGAATAACTGGATTATATGGAATTTCTATATTCAGCTTTTTGAAGAAACACCAACCTGCCTTCCAGAGTGGTTGTACCATCTTACAATCCCACTAACAGTGTTTAAGAGTTCCTATTCTCCATTTCCTCACCAACATTTATCACTTGCCCTCCTGTTAAACTTTGCCACTACTACTGGGATGAAATGGTATCTCATTGTGGTTTTGATTTACATCTCTCTTATTTTCAGTCATTTGGAGCATTTCTTCATTTGTCTGTTGACCATCTAGATATCTTCCTCTGTGAAAAGTCTTTCCATGTTTCTTGTCCATTTTGTAATTGAATTATCAGCCTTTTCCTTGTGGAGGCCCTGTAGTATTCTGTTTTTTGTGGTTTTTTTTTTTTTTTTGCCCTGTAGTATTCTGTAAAATTTTGTTGTGAGACCCTTATCTGAAATAGTATTGCCAAATGTTTTTTCTCCGGTCAGTAGATTTTCTTTTCACTCTATTGTAAAATGTTTTTAATGTAAATAGTTTGTTATGTTTAACAAATAGGCTATTGTTGTTATTACAGGTTCTATAAAATCTATTCTGCTTCATCTCAACCGAGGGGAAGCATTGCCTGGATTTCTCTATCCTCATGAGCTTTCCTCTGCTCCATCCCGTTGTTACAGTCCTTGTGTCAGTCCATCTCATTGAATGTCTTCCTCTTTCATTGACTCTCTACTTAACCAAGCAGGATGGATGTCTTTCTTTATTTAGGGACTGAACGCTCCTGACAGCATGTCCAATGTATGTGAACTGAAGTCTCATCATCCTCTCTTCTAAGTGGCGTTCTGGTTGGCAGTCCATAGTGTATTTAATATTCTTCACCACCACCATAACTCAGAGCCTCAATGTCTAACTCTTGCAGACATCTGAGGAGACTGAAGTAGTATGTCCTGGGTCAAACACACTTTAGCCTTCAGAGTGACTTCAGAGTGACCTTTTCATTCTTGAACACTTGAAAGAGGCCTTTTGCAGCAGATTTGCCCAACATAGTGCTCAAAACCCATTGCCATTGAGTTAGAACCTACTCATAGCAGACTTTTTCGTGAGTTTTCAGAAGCTGTACATCTTACAGGGGGAGATTGTGCTTCTTTCTCCTGCAGAACTTTGTAGTGAATTTGAATTGCCAGAGAGGGAGGTGCCCCCTTTGTTTTAGCAGCACAATGTCCTGTGGACTAGGCCGCCAGAATACAATAGTACCTAGTACATACTGTTTGTTTATTGTTGTATCAACCCATACCTGACCCTCCAGAGGGTTTTCAGAAGCAGTAAATTGCAAAGGAGGAGCCTGCCCATCCTTCTCCCTTGGAGCAGCTGGTGGATTAGAACTGCATATTTTGGAGTTATAGTTCAGCTTCCTACCACTAGGCCACAGAGCACCCTGTGCTAAAGAAGATGAAAATTCTAGTATTTGAGTTTTTTTCTTCTCTTGTTCTCATTAATAAGTGCAACTCCAGTGCCCTTTCCTTACCAAAAATGGGGGAGGGAGGAACAGCATGTGGCCTTTGGTTGACTTCCAGAATGTTCTTTATTCTTTCCAGAATGTTCTAATATTGTTTGAATGTTGGTTGTTGGGACCGCTATTGAGTCATGAAATCAATTTCGTGGATCCAGGGAAATTTTTTTCCCCCTTTAAGTGACAGGGAAGAAAATGAACTCAAACATAATACAAGAGTTACTTGTAAGATTAATAAGGAGTAAGAGTCAAATGCTATTTTATAAAACTTTCCTTCACTTATGTAAGTATACCTACGTGTACTGTGTTTGAAAAATATTATTTAACTTTGGGTCTAAAAATCCTTGAAAGACTCTGTTGTAGCCTGGGTATGCTGCTGAAGACTTATTTATTTTTCAACAGTTCTTTAATGGGACACCTCCCCTTCCCTGTTTTCCATGAGAGAAAATTGGACCTTTTCCCTATCCAGCCCTTAATGTTGGAGGGCTTTGGCTGCTGTGTGGCCTTGCTGTGTTTTTGTTCCAGTCTTTTGGGTAATGAGCCATTGTCTTTCTCTTTTTTGTGATTTTCTGCTTTCTGTTCTATGGGGACCCTGGAAGGCATTCTGGAGCAATGACTCCAATTCCTGTACTATCACAGAAGCAGCTGCAACGTGCTAGTTGATGATTATTTCCAAGTATTAAAAAAATTTATCGTTTCTGAAGAGTATTAAACTTTGTAGCCAACGTGAAATATCCAGTTCCTTTTTTCTCCCTGTTGGTAGCACTTACTAGTGTTCCTGAGTTACAGAAATTAATGTTTATTTCATTTTATGTTGACTTAAAAATAAAACTCCAGTGAACCTCTGAAACCCCAAAAGCCAAACCCAGTGCTGTAGAGTTGATTCTGACTCGTAGTGACTATGTAGGACAGAGTAGATCCACCCCTTGGGTTTCCAAGGTTGTAATCTTTATAAAAGCAAAATGATACGGCTTTCTTCTGTGGAACCACTAACAGGTGGATTCAAACCTCTGATTTCTGGTTACCATTCAAGTGTTTTAATAAGCACACCACCAAGACACCTTCACTAGGTCCCTAAACTTTCCTCAGTCAGTGTTTGATTTTTAAGGGTTAGCACTGAGACAATAGTAATAATAATCTCTAACTCAATCCCAATCAGATAGATTGATTTAGTGACTGGGGTGATGGGGGTAGGTGTTTCAGATACAAATGAGATTGGCACGGGATAGAGCAGGGTTTAGAGCTGTTATACATAGGGTCGCTATGAGTCGCAGGTGACTTGATGGCACATAACAACAACAATTCAATCCCGTTTCTCCAAAAGAAACTAGTGTTATTTTGTCTCCAGCCT
This sequence comes from Elephantulus edwardii, assembly GCF_000299155.1. Classification (NCBI taxonomy): domain Eukaryota; kingdom Metazoa; phylum Chordata; class Mammalia; order Macroscelidea; family Macroscelididae; genus Elephantulus; species Elephantulus edwardii. The sequence continues at coordinate 1,612,199 of NW_006400013.1, forward strand.
AAGATGAGACGACATTGACTTTATTTGTGGTGACTGGTAACAATGGGCTTAAGTATTTCATAGATGGTAAGAAGGACGGCGTGAGACAGGGCACAGCTGAGCTCCATCATAGAGGGCTGCTGTGAGTCGCAGCTGAATGACACATGACAACAACAAATACTTTGTAAATTTTTTACTTTTCTGAATAATTTGAATGCTTAGTGTTTATAAAATTTTTTTCAACTTAAGTTATCCAACTAATTAATTATGAGCTATTAAGTAAGATATATTCTTTCAGGTGGGATCAATTTAGAGAGAAATAATCTTGATTATATTTAGAAGTCATTAATCAATGTCAAGAAGTATTTATTAAGTGCCCAAGTTGTGCTTGACAAACAGGAAGAAGATTCCAGAGGAAGTCCTATAAATAAATGTCTCCTGCTTTTAGGGGCTTCTTTTTAATCTGTCCCTTTAAACATTTACTGAGGACCTACTCCATCAGCTGCATACTGTGCCAGATGTCCTGCTTAAGACTAAGAAGACACAACTACTATATGAAAACACAAGAATAAATAAATGCCAAATCCAGTGATATTTATTCTCAATTCTGTAGGACTTTAGGTAAATAACAGATAATGAGACAGAGTAAGTAAAGTGAGTGAGTCTTGAACCATAGTCAGGATTCAGACTGAACAGTGGAGAATATTCCAGGTGGCATGGTGTGTAAGTTTTCAGGCTGCTAACCAAAAGGTCAGTGGTTCAAATCCACCAGCCGCTCTGGGGGGAAAAGATGAGCAGTCTCTCTTCCCATAAAGATTTACAGCCCCAAAATGCAATAGAAGGTGGATATGAGTCAGAATTGAATGGACGACGGGGGTGGGGGGTGGGGGGATAGGATAGGGGGTGGGAGAGGCTTAGAGGCAAGAATACTAGAGTAAGGAATGAAGGAGACGTTTGTGTTCAGATGGTGTATGCTGGGGAATTATGAAAAATATTGTTGCTGCATTGGTAGAGCCATATTGTTTAAGTTAGACAGTTGTGGGGTTACAAAAGGTTAGAGGGCTTTTCATATTATGGCAGTGCTTGCCCAACTTGAGAGAAAGGAAAGACTTATAAAGGTGCTGGAGTCATGACATGCAGAAAGCTTGAAGTCCCACCATGCATGATTGAAAAGTTGGCGGTTTGAATCCACAGCCTGTCTTCAGAAGAAGGCTGTGGCACAGCACTTCTGTAAGGCTTACAGCCTTGGAAGCCTCAGTGGTAGTATGCCTCTGTTGTACACAATCACTAGGCATCAGAGGGAACTTAACAGCAGTGTGTGTGTGTGTGTGTGTGTGTGTGTGTGTGTGTGTGTGTGTGTGTGTTTTGGGGTTGACTCTTGCCTAGGGGTGGCAACACTGCTGACTCAGTGACAGACTTCCTTTTTGGAAGGCCTGACTCTGGGCTTGCCAGTATGTGACACTCCCAGTTCACTGGGTCATCCTGTCCCAGACTGCCCAGTTGAACATGCAGTAGCAAGTTGGTAATGGACATGGCCTCTTTCCACCTCTAGCTGGGGATTCTGCCACCTTGCTGGATAGGGTCTTAAATGTGGTTCTTCACAACGAGGGCATGGCTGGGAGGCTGTGCATACGCTTGCTTCCTACCCCAAGCTTATTAATGAATGGTAGACATGTTTTTGCCTAAAGCAAGTATTAAAAACAATAGTCCCTATTATTTCATTTCTGGGTCGCCCATATATTTAATTCTTCTCTCTGCTCACTCACTTCCACACTATTGTTTGTGTAAGAATGGATCAGTTTTTACTAAGTTATACAACTTATAATCTCATCAGCAGTGTACAACAATAACACATTTAATTCTTGTAACTGAGCATTAGTTCAAGTCTTGGGCCAGTTTCACCTCTAATCCACTGCTCGCTCTTCCCCTGTTCAGGCCTCTGGGTCAGCTGGCTTCAGACAGGGGATCAGAGGAGAGACGAAAGGGGGAAGCCAGCATCTCCCTCCTCTTCCCTCTCTGTCTCAAGTGATTTGGACAGCAGAGATGCCTTTTCTCTGGCCTCAGCCCCCTGGGTGTGTGACTGGCGCGCGCACCACCCCCCCCCCCCCCGGCCTGTCCACTGTAGTTCCATGTTCTTGTCAGATGACTGTAGACCCCAGTACACTAACACCGTCTCTTCCTTTTATTGCTCTGTTTAAGGAGTGGTGGTGACTTCCTGCTCTTGCTAAATCTCTTCCTATTCCTTTGACTCTTCAGCAACTTCTTGGCTTGTGTAACTAAGGCCCTGCATTAAATTCCTTGCTTGAAATACTTGAAATGGTTTCTTTTCCTGCAGTAAGCTGTGACTGAGACTTTGTTCCAAAAGAGGATTTCCCCTCCTTCTGTCATATGTTGTTTCTTCTGTGGTACAGCCTCAGAGATGGGTGTGAAAATGGCCCATTATTTCACAGAATGCCACCTAATAGAGCAATGCTTTGTAGTATCAAGGGAATTGGATTTGGAGTCACTCAGACTAAAGTTAGGATCCCAGCCAATTCCTAATGACATTGATGCCTAGGTCACCTAGTCATAACTAAATTTTCAGGGATGCCAGTAATGACTAATCTAAAGAAATGGATTGTAAATTATCAGGCATTATTCATGCGATACACAAAGACTCAGAAAAGTTGGAAAACTATCTAGCAATTGACTGTATGTTAGATGTTTTGTATTTGTAGTTATTTCCAAGGATCCCTGGTAGCAAAGTGATTAATTAGAAGATTGGCAGTTGGAACTACCAGCTGCTCTTTGGACGAGAGATGTGGCATTCAGCTTCTGTAAAGATGATCCCATTGCAGCTGAGTCAGTTCAACTTACAGTGACCCTGTAGGACATGGTAGGACTTGCCACATAGGGTTTCTGAGGTTGTATGTAATCTTACTCTGTCCAGAAGGGTCACTTTGTGACAGAATCAGCTTAGTGACAGTGGGTTTTGGTTTGAGTAGTTGTTTCCAACACGCCTTACTTGTTAATTGTTCAGTCTATCTGCTGAGCAAATTATCCGAGAAGTTGGACTCTGTGGAGAGGAATGTGGTGTCAGGATTGGAGAGAGACTCGTCAATAACCTGCATTATGTAGATGACACAGCTTGCTGAAAGTGAGAAGGATTTGAAGCACTTGTTGCAGAAGATCAAAGAATACAGCCTTCAGTATGGATTGTGTCTCAATGTCAAGAAAACAAAGATTCTTACCACTGGTCCAGTAGGCAGTGTCATGATGGACAGAGAGGAGATTGAAATTGTCAACAGCTTCATCTTGCTTGGATCCACAATTAACACCCTTGGTATGAGCAGTCAGGAAATAAGGAGACACATTGTACTGGGAAAGACTGCAGTTAGGGACTTTTCCAAATTATTGAGAAGTAGTGATGTCAGTTTGAGGATTAAGGTGCATTTGATTCAGGCCATGGTCTTTCCAAATACTAGCTATGCACCCAAGACCTGGACAGTGAATAAGGATGACAGAAAAAGAATTGATGCCTCTGAGCTGTGGTGTTGGAGCATGTACGTCCAAGAAAACAAATAGATATGTCTTGGAGATGGTGCAGCCAGAGTGCTCTTTGGAGGCAAGAATGATGAGGCTTCATCTCACATACTTTGGGTATATTGTTAGAAGGTACTATTCCTTGGAGAAAGACATGATATTGGAAAGGGTGGAGGGTTGGAAAAGGAGAGGAAGACCCTCAACCAGGTGGATTGACAAGGTAGATTGCTGTAATGGGCTCTTGCATGTCAGGAAGTGTGAGGATGGCGCAGGACAGGACCAGGGTCAGATCTTTTGTTCATAGGGTTGCTATGAGTCATACTTGACATGATGGCACCTAACAACCACCACCTCCAGGGGGGACTCTGACAGATGTTTATCCTGTATGTACCTCTTGATTCACAGACTTCTCACCCTTAGTCCATTGTGCATCCCACTGAAGGCAGAGGCATTGGAGCTGAGAGGATAGGGATTAAAATTCCATCTCTTCCACTTATTAGCTTGTCATTTTAGATCAATTCCTTCAGCCTTAAGTTCTTTATTGGTAAAATGAACACTTAATGATGGCTGTTTCTGGAGTTTGACCTGACATATAGTAGATGCACAATAAATGGTAGCTTTAATACATTATCATCATGCTTATCAAACGGGGATTTAAGGATAGAACTCTTAAGGGGAGAGCCACAGAGGTGGACCGAGCCCCCCTTCTTGTTGTTGTTGTTGATTTCTTTCGAGTTGAGAACGACTCATAGTGACCCTATGAACAAAAGGCCTGAAGCCCCTCTACAACTGTCAACATTTATCAAAGTTCATAGGGTTTCTGGAGGCATGTTGTTTAGGTAGTGGATGCCACTCTTGCTTCCAAGAGCCCCCCTATATTTTGCTAATGGAACTTAAAACTGATGTGATTTTTAGGATTACCATTCTTTTAAAATGTGATAATGTTTGACTTTAAATGTGCTAACTTTGATTTTCAACTAGTCATCAGCTCTTAGAATTCACAGGGAATTTTGATTTACTGGAGTGCACAGATAAGCGTATGAAGGTGATGGCATAGTGAGTACTTTTTCTCCACCCCTTTTAAAAATTTTTCTTGAATCTTAATCTATATTTATTTCAAAACAACAGTGGAAATTGCTGTTACTGTTTATACCATTGTGATAGACAAATGCTACTTGTTTATTCTCAGCCTTTGGAAAGATAATTATATGCTTGCTTATAAAAATGAACAGAATTAAAGGAGGCAGTTCTGTATCTTAGGAAATCATGTTTTCTGTTGACTCGTCATCTGTTGTTAGTTCCTGCTCCTGAAGAAAGAACTACTTTAGCAAAAGATGTGAGTATGGAATGGGATTTTAATATGGCGAAATTTTAGTAACTTGAACATACCATGGACTGCCAAGAAAACAAATAGGTCTGTCTTGGAAAGGGTGAAACCAAGTTTCTTCTTGGAGGCTAGGATTTTGAAGTTCTGTCTTGCATACTTTAGGCACTTGGCCAGGAGGCACTGGTCCTTGGAGAAGGACATCATGCTTAGAAGGGTGGAGGGACAGCACAGGAGAGGGAGACCTGGGATGAGATGGATTGATACAGTAATTGGGTCAATGGAAGTAGATGTGTCAGAATTAGTGAGACTGGCTCAGGACAGGGCAGGCTTCAGAGCTGCTGTACATAGGGTTTCTGTGGGTTGCAGGTGACTTGACAGCACATAACAGCAACAGCATAGAATGTTCTCCTGCTCATACTTTTCATGTTGTGTTTCTTTGCACTTAGATTAATGTCAAACTCTTTTAAAAAGACCCAAATTGTCATTGTATCAGCTCTGAATATCAGGACCCCAGTGTATCCAGACTGTGCTCCATAGGGTTTCAATGGCTGATTTCTCTAAAATAGATCACCAGGCCTTTCTTCTGAGGGAGGGCTCTGGGTGGAGTCACACTTCCTACCTTTGGGTTAGCAACCTGGTATGTTAACACTGTACACCACTAAGAAATTCCAGGTTTATGGTAGGTGCCTAATAATTATTTGTTGAGTATTGAAGTTCATCCTGTCATTGGTTAACTTGATGTTTATTACATGAACTTGTATTTGACCAAGCTTTGCTTCTTTGTAGCTATACTGTTTGGTTGAATGCTCTTTAGCCCTGTCTTTTACGTGGTTATAATAAGGCAACCTCGATGTTATAGTCTATAATTTAAAAGGCTAATTATATTTGAGCATAACTGAAGTCTGAGAATGGGCCAAGATAGCTACTTCTCTGACTACGGCCTTATTATCTCACCTTGTTGATGTTATTGTTGATTGCCATCAAGTCTAGCGTGATTCCTAGCGACCCTGTGAACAAAGGGCCTGAAGCTGTTCTATAACTGTTGACATTTATCAAAGTTCATAGAGTTTCCAGAGGCATGTTGAAGTGGATGCCACTCCTTAGAACTCTGTATTTGACTACTGGATCATAGACAGACTTAAGTGTTCAGGCCTCCAGAGGAATATTTCTTGTCATATTAGATGAAATAAAAGTTTTACTGAACATACAGATTTTTAAATCTTTTCTTGTGGTCGTTGTTGTTGTGTACCATTGAGTTGGAACTGACCCATAGCTGACCCTCTGGCAGGTTTTCAGAGGCAATAAATCGCTTGGAAGGATATTTCCCATCCTTCTGTGAAGCAGCTGGCAGATTCAAACTGCGTGCCTTTGGGATTGCAGCGCAGCTTCTTGTCTTTAGGCTGTTAAGATTTTTTTTTTTCCAAAATGGCAGTGACATTGTCCTTCACTTTCCTCTTTTTGCTGACAGACCATTTAGGGTTAAAAATACACGGTCACATGTATCCGGTTTCATAACTTCATTGCATCTCTCCATATGCACTTCCTGACCTAGTGGCCGCGCTGCCCAAATTGGGAGGACTGAAATCGTGGCCAGCAGATGTGGAAATTCTGCCTGGGGCTTGCCCGGGACATCCTTGAAATGACAGTGTGTCTGCAAACTAATTATGTAGGGGATGGCTCTGTTTTTGTTTTTTCATGTTTGTAACTTAGGGTTACAGTTGGGGCACTGCCAGAGTACTTGAATGAATCAGTCAGAAACTGGGTAGATGAATTTCAAATTATTGGTTACCAACTTTTAAGCTGCTGATGAAAAATTTCCAAATTGATGTTCAAGAAAGTATTTTTTGAAAATTTTTTTTTCAAGAAAGTATTTTTTGATTCTTTAGTTTTCCTCAGTTATTTATGGAAGCACTCTTGCTCCACCCATGCATGAGCACACACACAACCCCCAAGACCAAAATAAAACAAGCCCATTGTGATTCTTAACACTACAGGACAGAGTCAGACTGTCCCAAAGGGTTATTTTGTTTTTTATTTATTTGTTTATTATTGTGTGTGTGTGTGTACCTTCAAATCGGATCTGACTGGTACAGGAGGATATTGTCCTTCCTTCTCTAGGAGAGCATCTGGTGGATTTGAACTGCTCACTTCTGGGATTGCAGTGCAGCTTCTTGCCACTAGGCCACCAGAGCTCACCATTCCCAAAGGGTTTTTAAAGTTGTGATCTTTACAAATCAAACTGCCATATCTTCTCCCCTTGTAGCTGCTAATGGGTTCAAACTGCAAGCTTTTCAATTACCTTAACCACTGTGCCACCATGGTCCAATAATATCAAATGCATTGCTGCCAAGTTGATTCTAACTCATAGTGACCTTACAGGACACAGTAGAACTGGCTCCTAAGGTCTCCAAGATGGTAATGGTAATGCAAACAGACTGTCAGACCTTTCTTCCATGACACATCAAGGGCTTCCAACTGCCAGCCTCTCAGCTGGTAGCTGAGTGACGAATTCTCTACCCTTTGCACCTTGAATGTACTGAAGAATAAACTGTCTATGCTGCTGTCTCTCCTTCCTCCAGTTGTAATATGAAATCTTACAAGCAGAATGTTGAGTTAAAAATGTAGGCAGTCCCTGGGTTACGTCAATCTTGCTGAACTTCTTGCCCTTTAATGTTGTGTAAATTTGTGCTTACTTAAAAATGATTGAACTTTTGTGGGGTAGGTTGGGCAGGAAGAAAAGTGCAACAATATATGAATGGAAATCCAAAGGCTCTGTAAACTTTCATTAAAATTAATAAAAAACATATTAACCAACCCCTAACACCAAAAGCCAAAGTCATGCCAGCTCATAGCAGCCCTGTGGGATGTAGCAGAATTGCCCCAGACATTTTCTGAGGCTGTAAATCTTTACAGAAGTCCACTTTCCCATCTCTCCTGTGGGGTTGTTGTTGTGACTCCTAGCTGACCCTCCTGCAGATTTTTAGAGGCACTAAATCAGACTGGGGGAGATAGCCCATCTCTCTCCCATGGAGCAGCTGGTGGATTTGAACTGCTGTCTTTGGGTTGGTACTACAACTCCTTACCATTAATGCCACCACAATGGCTGGTGAGTGTGGCCCTTTGAGATTTTTATTAACTGCCCAGTTTTTACCTCACTGTATCACTAGGACTACCAAACCCCTACTCGCATGAAACTCTTCATCATAATTGCCTTCACTTGTTTTACTTGCAGTTTTAAAATCATTGAAAAGGCCTTAAGACTTTCTTTGTACAAAAAGCTGCTCATAGTTAGTCAGTTTTAACACTCAGCGACTCTCCATCCCCATGGAGTTCTGAGGCTGTAAATGTTTATGGGAGGAGACTGCCCATCTTTCTCCCGTGGAGCAGCTGGTGGATTCAAAGAGCCGAACTTTTGCTTAGTAGCCTGATAAATTATTGCGCCATCGGGGCTCCTTTTCCTAACTCGATTCTCTCACTGCCATCAGCCCAGAACCATTTCATGGCTGACCACCAGTGGGTTTCCTGGGCTGTGAATCATCACACGGGAAGAGCCTGCGCGCCTTTCTCCCACAGAGCCACTGGTGGCGGTGGCACCTTTGGGTTGCACAGAGGTTCCCTGTGGACTGAGCCAGCACAGCTCTGTCCGTGCACTAAAGGAAGGCTGAGCAGGAGTTCTGTGCACATTTTCCTGCTTACCTACAAAGCCACACAAAGACTTCAAGATCTAGCTGGGAATGGAGCTCGTTCCTAACTGGAGGATTGCCAGGATGCAAAGCACATTCTTCACCAGGGCCACTGTCCCGTTTGCGCATGTGGGAATTCACCACAGTCCTCCGCCGAACAGGTTTTAAACCCCAGTGAGCTCCGTTTATTAATCACTGTTGCCCTCTCCTGCTTCACAGCCGATTAGATTAATTGGATATGATTAATAAATTATAGTGGCAAACTCAGAATTATCTTTGTTAATTAGGGACAAGGAGAACGTGGACAATTGAAATCTGTAGATGATGCCCTCCTCTTAGGCTTGTTTGTGTAGATGTGACAGAAGCATCACGTGAAAGCAGTTCATGTGGGATTTTTTTAGCCATTTCTTTGTTTCCTTGCAGGTGACAGCAAATAAATTAAGGAATTAGGGAAAGGATAATACTTTTCATTTATCCAGGCAAGTAGGTTGGGAATAATTGCACTCACCAGTTAGCACAGGACTCGTTCACATTGGAGGGAGAGAAGTGAAGTGGTTGTTTGGCCCTCTGCGCTCCCCGTTTCCCCTCAAATAGAAACGAACATCGTAAGGCATTAGAAGAGTTTTGTGATGACAAGCGCAGAAGCTTCTCTAGGCTAGAATGTGAAGTGAAGTTGTATTGAGTACTGCAGCTGTAGGAGGTGCAGGATGCTTTCTCTGTGCAATTCCCAAACCTAAACTCATTGCCAGGTCAGTTCAAGTGATAGTGACCCTTACAGAGCACAACAGTCCTGCCTCCTAGGGTGTACACAGCTGTATCTTTCCGCAGGACTCACATCTTTCTTTTCCAGAGCAGCTGGTGGGTTAGAACTTGAAGGTATGGACTGAACACTTCAACTTGCACCAGAAACTTACAGGAAGGCTAAAATAAGAACTATATGCACCTTTTCCAATTACCAGAGTTTCTTATAGGTATAAAATCTTCTTCAGAATTTCCTAACTCAAAGATAATACTAAGTTAAAACCTCAAGTTCATGATTTTTAACTGTGTGGCATTAACATACTGAACTTCACTGTTACTTGACTGTGTTACATGTTGCTTTCTACATGCACATCAGTTTTTTTTAAATTAAATTTTATTAGTTTTAATGAACATTTACAGGGATTTTGGGTTTTCATTCCTTCATTGCTGCACCATTCTCTCTACCCTCCTCCCCAGTTTGTTCTTCTTCCCCCACCATCCGAATGTCTGTTTTATTGTCCAATTGCCACAGTGCTTGTCAAAGTCAGTTCTGATTAATCCCCTTTGTCAGTGTGTCCTTTGCCATTCCCTATCACTCCTCCCTGAGAGAGACTTCACCCTGATTCATAAGGAAAAGGGGATGGCGTATTCTCTTAGCTACTTCCTGCTGAAAAGGGACGCTGTGGGTTTCAGGGTGAAGATCTTCTCTCACTACTCTAAAGGGCCCCTTTGGCAGTAGGAAACACATAGACTATTATGGAGATTGATTTTGGAATTTAGATGCACTGTTATTAATTGTGCTTAGCTGTACATGTTCATATCCTTGAAGATGTATCATGGGGGTGTTGCAACCTAGAAGACACAAATTTAACTAACAAGTTATAAGTACATGAGTCAAAAATTATGGAAAAGTGAAAGAAAAGATTCTTTCATTGTTTTACAAACCCTCCCCCAGGTCCCCTCCACCATGGAGCCATCGCTCTAGACTCCTGTGATGACAGAAATACCTAGTCACATATCTCTTTTAAACAGTTTTCTTCCTCCTGTTTCAGTGCAATATACATTATTGAACCCATCTTACTCAGTCTCTCCCCAACCCCGAGGTTAGTCCCATTCTACAACAGTGGCATCATGTAATATTTGTCCTTTTGTGACTGGGATATTTCACTCAGCATAATGTTCTCCAGAGTCAACCATTTTGAATAATATTGCATGAGTTCCTTGTTTTTCAGTGCAGCATAGTATTCCATTGTGCAGCTTTTCTAGCCATTCGTTTGTTGATGGGCACTTAGGTTGTTTCCAACTCCTTGCTATTGTGAACAAAGCTGCAATGAACATGGGTGTGCATATATCTGCTTGGATGTCAGCTATGGTCTCTTCAGGGTATATTCCCAGTAGTGGAATTGCTGGGTCAAATGGTATCTCTATTTGCAACTTTTTGAGAAAGCGCCATACTGCTTTCCACAGGGGTTGCACCATTTTACACTCCCACCAACAGTGAATCAGGGTTCCAGTTTCTCCACAACCTCACCAGCATTTGTTGCTTGCTGTTCTGTTAAATTTTGCTATTTTGACTGGGTGAGATGATATCTCATAGTTGTTTTAATTTGCATCTCTCTTAGTGCACATCAGTTTTGTACATAATTCCAGACACAGTACAATTTTCTGTTACTTGTATATCTTTCTATTATGATTATTTTCCGAGTTACCACATTGTCACAATGATCAGCAACTACTTGTAATGGTGCTAACCCTTTCTGCTGAAAAAAGCAAAAAGACATAAAACTTATCCTCAGCATTAGGAAGTAAGGGGTGGGGCCAGTATAGGAAGCATTTGTCAGGGAAGTTCATCTGCCGGTACTTCCCAAGAGAAGACCTAGTTCTTGCTCAGACCAGGGTAGATGAGTCTTTTGTTATCTTGCCTGCTTGGAGTCAGATTGTTGAATAAACTTGGTGAACATTTGTGCTTGCTTACCTTCCCCTCTGGAGTGAAAATTTTCAATACACTCCAAACCCATGGGAAATTGTCGATTGTAGAATTAGTAAGCGAGCTTACCTGCTTATTGGGTACCCGTCCCTGCACATGCCTGTCGAGAGTGACAGTTGCTTTCTTTAAAACCTGTTTAAAAGGCCTGCTTTATACTTGTAATTTTGAAAAGCCTGCTGGCAAAGAAAGGCAAGTAGCCTTTCAGGGATCCTTGACATGGTTTTCCAGGATTCGGAAATAACTACCCATTTTGAAAGAAGTGGGTGAGGAGAACGTGAAGTGAGCAATTATCCAGGGTGGCCTAGTGGGTAAGGTGCCATGCTGCTGGTCTAAAGCTTTGAATCCACCAGCTGCTCCGTGAGAGAAAGATGGGCAGTCTGCTGCCATGCGATTTACAACTTCTACACTGCCGGAAGTTGGTTCCGACAGTGCGTAACAACATCCGAGATGGGGCAGAATTGGGGGGGAGCAAATTCTTCCCCTATAATCCTAGAGGCTTCTTCTTCTTTCTTAATGGGAGAGTGGGGTCTTAATGGATGCTCCACTTGAAATTTCCTTTTAGTAAATACAAGCTAATAATTAGAATTTGAATGAGTTGTCAATTTTAGAAAAATTGTTATATAGGGTAATGGATGATTCTAAGAGCCAGTAAAATGCCAAAATAGCTTTTTGAAAGTAGTCCCTTATCAATGTCATTCAGACTTTCTGTTCCCTTCCCCTTCTCCTCCAAAGCTTCCTTGACAAAACATTTTCAAGGATCTGAAAGTTGGGAAAATAATGATAGAATGTCAAGTTCACTGCAGCATAATTTGACGTTAACTAGCTTTTGTACATATTGAGTATAGTTATTACGCATTCCTATGTGCTTACAGTTTAAAGTGGCAGTTAGCTGAAGGATAAGAGACAAAATAAAATAGGACATATACATACTCTTTTTTTTTTGTTCTGTCCAGACTGCATCCTCAAGTCTGAAAGGTAAACTAGAAAAGATTTTGTTGCAACATTATATTCTATTTTTAAACCCAAACCAAGGAAGTAGGAGGAGATAGAATATTTTATCACTTTACAAAGTTAGACAAATGTATAATTATTTTAGGGTGAATGACTGCCTATATAGATATGCATATTTGGCTCCTGTAAGTGCTTATTTTATGCGTAAAGATTATATAGAGTCCTCTCAGCTTTAGATTTTTATATCATACGGGATTTTGTTTACAAATCAAGATGCTCTAATCATTGGTAGAAATTTTTTCTTTTTATAAGAATAAAAGATACTCTTTTTTTTTATAAAAAGATGCTGCCATTTTTTTTATTTCTGCCTTACCCTTTTCCTTGCATATACTCCATCTGTTTATTTTACTCCCACTCATTAGCCATAGCTTATCATGATTATCCATCTGTTACTCTGGGTGCGATGAGCTGTAAATACGGCTTGATTTTACTATACTTTTGTGGCATTGATGTTGGTCTTGATCACAAAAAAGGCTTTTGCTGACCAGATTGAGAGCAGTAGGAGCTGAGTGACTTTAGAGTTCTCTCTTGCCTCTGTTAATTTAGTGCACATCCCTTTCACAGCCCCAGTACTGCTGATTTTTTTTATTAACTGAGTGAGAAAACTACCAGGGTTTACGTTTTACGTCAGACTAAGTTAGAGTCTTTGAAAAGAAATTGACTTTGGGATTTTCCAAAAAATAACAACAAAATCATTGCTAATGCTTCTTTTACCCTCATTGCCAGCCGATGTACTAGGTAGATGACAACCTCTTTAAAGAGCAAGCACGTCCTGAAAGTCGCCTTTATATTTAGTTAGTTGCATTATGCAGTGTTGTTCTTTAATTGTGTTGCTTTACATACGTGGATTTCTTTCTTTGCTCTCAGTTACCTCTAAATTAGTGGAAACAGTGACACGTGGTTGTGTCATGTAGCACACGAGTGTTCATGACAGGCTCCCGAGGATTTGTTTTACTGTACTTTTCCTGCAGCATCATTGGAATTTAGTTATCATTTTTTCCAGTGATAACTCTAATGATTTAACAATACAGTTTTCCCATAGCAGTAGTGTATAAAATGAGGGGTTTGTTCTTTTGAATCTTTTAAGTAATGACAGTACTGCTTCCCCCTTTAAATGAAGTGAAGATCTGACCCCCAAGTTGTCAGACTGCTAGCAAGGAAATTCCAGTTGTAGGAAAGTAGTCATGACTCATTCTGGAGAGGTTTTCCCGTGACGAAGGTACATTTTCTCAGAAACAGTGGCTGGAGCAGATGCGCTGGTTTTGTTTTAGGGCACTTGGTTGTTGATGATTTCATGAATTAAGAATAGAGAAAGGAATGGGACTCATAGGTGTTCAAGTTTTTATTTTTCAACAAAATTTCTGGAAAGAGTGGTTTAGTTAAAGGAAAACCATCTGCTAATTGAGAATCTCAAATTCATGTCTTCAAGCACATTGCTACTTCCAGATTGAGTAACACTTAAAATACATTTCCTCTTGAAAGTGCAAGGTTTGGGAAAGAGACTTGTCATGCATTTATTTGGCCATTTTCAGATGGTAACTTGAATGCTGGGTAATCTCTGCTGGCTCCTTAATCAGATTTTGAGTTCTCAGTCCTTCCGAGGTGTTTCTGCATACTTAGCTGAGTTGCTGAGTAGCTGTGTCGTTATACTTTGTTGTTTCTCTTTTTCTCTTGACAGTTTAGTAGTTCTAGCATTTAGAATCCTATTTGTGCTCCAACATATGGTTATATTTTTGTAGGTAGGGTCACTATGCATCATAGTTGGCACCTAAAACAATAATCATTTAGTATGTAATAGTTTATCTTATCCTTTCATTTCTCAAAGACATGAGGATTAATTAGGGTAATTTTAATCTATAAAGCCCTTTGAGCCACTATTCTTTACTAGTATTTTTTAGTTTGTCATACATGTGTTTATGGGTAAAAGAAAACCCAAATCTTTCCTAATTTCTAGAATTAGTTAATGAGTTTCTTGTCTTTTGTTTTGTATGTGTACAGCTGTCTTCAAAGAGTGCCAAGTATTTAATGTAATTCAGTAGAAAACTTTAAAACAGTGTTAAAATGAGCAGCTTTTTTTTCCTGCAGGAAGTGGTAATGTATGTCACTGTTGATTTATACCACAAATGGGGTTTATTTTGCCATTTCCTATTTACAGAATAGAAGAACCAAAGAAATCTGAAAGCTTCTAATTAGTCTATATTCTACTTGGTTTATTAGGTATCCTTTTTAAGGGCAAGTTGTATTTGCAGACAGCTTGTTCTAGTAAGGATAAATTATCCCCCTTATTAGACTGAGCAGCACTAACATAAACATATTCTACCATGAATGATCTTTTCCAACTATTATTAAGATGTTCTTTATTTTCAAATAAAATTGTAATTTTCAATATAAATAATGAAAAACAATCAATTCTAAGTATATGTAGCAAAATAAATTGGTACTTGGTAAAAATAAATATTCTTCTATTACATGTATCTGTTGAGGAAAATAACCCGAATAAAAACCAATGTCCTAGACTCTTCTTTTTTGCGCTAAGTTGCATCTTAATCTCATTTCTACTTTTATACATTTTTTTCTCTCAGTCCTTTCTCTGTTTTGGGAAAAAAGTTTAAAGTGTCAGTCTGTGACTTTTTTTTGTTTTGTTTTTTTGTTTTAGTAACCATATTTCTAATTAGAAATCTCAGCCAATTTTCCTAAAGCCAGCTAATCTAGAATTTCATTAATCTCCCTTTTAAAAGTACACACACACACACACACACACACACAGCTTCAACACAATGTGATTAGCAAAGAAAGTTCCAGAACTGCAGGAACTTTATTGCTTTTCCTCTATTGTCAATAATAAAAATTGTGAGCAAGGAAATAAGTGCAGCATTTCTTTAAAATGGATCTTAATATTTGGGAAGATTTTGTGTTGGTTTTTCTTTTCCTTTCTATTTCTGGACAGTCTCTGAAATGTAAACAGATAAATCACATAACCCATGTCCAGATAACCTAGAATCACAGATGCTGTTTCCAGTGGACTTTTGAAGCAAAACACATTTTTTTCCCAATTAAAAATACATTAAAGTGGGTCAGACAGGAAGACAATCCATGTTACTGCCTCTGTTGATATGTAGCATTTTATGTGAACCCAACAGAGAAAAAATTTTAAGACATTATTTTTCGTAGGAAGATGGAATGGCTCAGAAATCTAAATCTTATTTTATGCTCTCTTAACTGCAGTCAGAATGGACTTTTCAAGAACTTCCATAGGAAGCAGGAATAGAAGGTCCCTGCTGTTTTCCACCTCAAATGTTCCTGGATTGGGCAGCAGATCAGGATCACAACCCAGATAGAAGGGAGAGCTATGTGAGCTCGGAGTTGCAACACCCACAGGGCAAAAATGCGTGTATTCACAGCTTCTGCTGAAGGTCAGGAGAATTGGCTGAAGGCCAGGAAGAGGCTTTTTTCTGTATTCCTTCCCATACTCCTTTGTTATTCTTTCACTCATTCACAAACCCTAGGTCAGCCTCTTTATTTTCTTGAAACAGAAGAAGTTCAGTTTTTAATATCTGTTGGCTGATTTGGCTTTTACTTGTGGGTCTGTTCTTTATCCATGTTCAATTATTATATCCTGAGTTGTACAGTGAAAGAGGTGGCCCAGTACAGCTCATTCCAAGTTCCTTTTCCCTATTAGATCTGTTAACTGTGGGTTTGAGCCAAGTTCAAAGTTCTCTTCCCTCTGTTCTGCTGGCCAGGCCCTTCCCTCCAGCTGCCTCCAACTACGCCACTTGGTTTCTGAGAAATATCTGATAAGCATTTCTGGGCAAGTGCTCACTCCATATTTCTTAGTAGAGCCTCACTCCCTCCAAGTCTCCACCAGTGCTTGTGCTCCCTGGGCTCCTTGGGCAGTGCAGAAGCCTCGGGCTTTTCAGAGGTGGAGGCTAGAGCAGCTGAAGGACCTCTCCCCATCCCTTCTCCTTTTTTCATTTGGATGAAAAATTAGAACCCCTTTTCCCTCCTGCCAAAGTGCTACCCACTGCTTAGTGAGTGACCTAGATGTATGTTCTTTGTTTGCTCTTGGCTCAAATTGGAGCACCTTTTCTTCAAGTTAGGGTCTCCAGAACCACCAGTGATCTTAGAGCCCCTCAGCTTGACTCAGTCTTGTCCTCACCCCATTCCTCGCCACCATGGTCTCACACACTCTTGATATTGCAAAAGGATGATATTGTTTTCCCCAGCTGAGTCTTCTGAGGTGCTTGCCAGCTCTGAAATTTGGGTTGGTTTTTCTGCTACCATTAATAAATGAATGCTTCAGTATACGCAGATGGGTATCATCTATTTTGTAAAAACACTGAGAAATGACACATCGTGGTTATACAGTGGTTAAGTACTGGTCTACTAACTGAAAGATTGGTAGTTGGGATCCATCAGGAGCTCCACAGAAGAAAAGACCTGGTGGTATGCTCCCATTAAAGTGATAACCTAGGAAACTCAATGAGGCAAGTCTACTCTGTCTTACAGAATTGCTAGAAAATGGCCAACAACAGTATTAGGTTTTTTAAATTATGAAAAAATGTCAGGTATATCAAACCAGTATAGCTAATACAGAAAATTCCCACACTGATGTACTTACCACTCAATTTTAGAAATAATATAGGTAGAGTTGAAGTATCCTCTGAGCCCTCCTCTCATCACTTCTCTTCCATTTCCCTCCAGAGGTATACCCCATTGTAGATCAAGTTCTCCCAATAGATACTCCGTTTATTGCCAGTGCTTTTCTCTGACCCCTAAAGAACAGATGGCATTCTTGTGCATGTCTTCATGGGAAGATCTCAATGTAACATTTCATTTTAATGATTTCTTCTATTGGTCTTTGTGAATCTGAGTAACTTCCTGTATCTCTCTTTACCTGTTTCCTTATCCACAAAGGAGGTCCAGGACTAAGCAGTCTCTTATCAGATAAAAAAATTTTAGGATGCACTTTCTCACTTGGTTCTCTGCCTCACTTATGCACCTTTTAGCACAAGAATTAACTTGAGGGAAAGACATTACACACACACACACACACACACACACACACACACACGCATGCATAAATGTACACACACACATGCATACACGTGTACACACACACACACAGAGCTCTGCTGGCATAGTTCTTTCCTGATAGATTACGCTGGTAACCAAAAGGTGAGCTGTTCAAATCTACCAGCTACTTCATGGGAGAAAGGTGGGCAGGCTTCTCCTGGCACAGTGTTACAGCCTGGGAAACTCAGTGACTTGCCAACACAGGCTCTTTGTGTGTGTATTTATATTAAAAATGAAAATGGCTTCATTGAATCCTTTGGGAATGCTTTTTTACAACTTGAGCTTCCTGTTTTATTGACAAGATAAATATTAATGAAAGAATTGGCATGGTTTTAAGGCTGTAAAAAATAATATTGGGGCATAGTTGAACAATATAGAAGCAACTTCCAATTCTCATCTCTGAAAGTAGTTGTTGGGCCATGTTACCAAGCACACCAGCTTGGAGGCCATGGATTGCTCGTGAATTGTGGTGATTCAGGGTTGTCATTGTGAACATAAATTACATGATTTACGTGTTGTCAGGAAAAAAAAGAAAATGATGATCTCTAAAAAGCTGTTGAAATAATGCCCTCCATTAAGAAGCTGTGTGTGGGTTTTTTTAAAAAAAATAATCTTTTTAGATTAAAGAAAAGTAAGCTAGCTGGGTGGGGGGGCTGGCAGCGAAGCAAGCTGGTCCCTTGCTAAGTGGGGGGCTGACGATGGAGCAAGCTGGTCCCTTACCGGGTGGGGGCCCCCCCGCAACGTATCACGCTGGTCCCTTACTTCAGGATGCGCTGCTGTTCCTGCTGCTGTCAGCAGGAAGGCTACCTCCTTTGCAGTCTCTAATCCTCTTCAGTGAGGTCAGTGGAACTGTGGGCATGGGGCACTCCTGTTAGTGAAGGTCAGGGTTTAGTACAAAGATGTAGCAGCAGCTACTTAGATGGCTCATTGTTCTTTTTTTATTTTCTGGTTCTTGACAGAATACTTGACAAAATTATCTTCAGAGAGGTATTACAGGTTATCACCAACTCCAGAACATTCATAACAGTGGCAGTTGTTACAATTTGTCCATTTCATATAGATGTGACATCATCATTGTTGTTATGTGCCGCCAAGTCGCCTGTGGCTCATAGTGACCCATGTACAACAACTCTGAACCCTGCCAACCTTACTGCCTCTGACACACCTACCCCCATTATAGTATTTTATTAATTAGACACATTTGAGTATTAGTGAAATTGATATTAATGATTGATTTTAACATGCTTTCCATTATCGTGCCTATTTTATAGCACCCCTGTGAATTTGGGGAGTGACCCAACTCTAGGGGTGATCCTTGATTAAGCCTAGGTTTAGGGATGGATTTAGATTAATCCAATCTTAGTAACTGGCCCTGTCAGAGATTCATGCAGGAACTCTGCTTTAGCTCGCTACAGTATGACTTCACTGTAGTTGTAAATCCAGAAGTGCTTTGGGAAACCACCATAGACCAATAATAAACAAAAGAAAGACTGCTGGAGACTCGAGGGAAAATGTTTCCTCACTTTTCGGAGAGACACGGGAAAGGGGATCTTTGCTTCTCAGTTCCTCTACCAATCAGAGATGAAATGATATTCCCAGGAGGGTGGAGCCAGGGGAAACACAGAGAAAACTGGACTGGGCCAACCCAGAACCTCACCTCACCGCTGGGCTTGTTCTTACATGAGTCAGTGCATTTCCTAATGTTTCAGCTAGTTTGAGTTGGAATTTCTGTCATTTCCAGCAGAAAGCATTCTGATTGATATAGTTAAACTCTTAAGAATCGATTATCCTTTCAATCCCTGGTGTAGTCTCAGGAAATGATCTTTTTAAAAAAATCTTAAAATGAATGAACTGGTATTATTGTTAAACTAATTGCATTATAAGGATCATCGCTTTCTTATTAGGAATAAGATTTTTCTCAGCACACATGCAGTTGTTACCATTGTATATTAAGAAAGCTTTGAGCTTCCTAGTTTATCTTAGCCTTCTCAACACTTAGCAATATGTAACTTTAATTGGAATATTTATGAGCATTTAGTACTAGAAAAAGAAATAAAAAGAGTATTTTGTACTTTGTACTAAAGTATTTAATACATTGAGCATGGCAGAAATTGTGAGGATGATATACTAAAGGGGAAAGTTTCAGTCTGTTATTCATAAGGTCACTTTGTGTTGTAATTGACTTAACGACACCTAGCAACAATAGTAACAGTTTGATACCTAGTGAATATATGGTTTTTTGCAGGCCTACCTGACTGTATATGAGAGCAGTTACAAGGCAGTATAATAGCAAGGTGTCCTGGTGGTAGAGCAGTTACGCACTCAGCTGCTAACTGAAAGATTGGCAGTTCAGACCCACCTGGCAACGCTGAGGGAGAAAAGGCCTGGTGATCTGCTCCCATAAAGATTACAGCATCATGTTAACAGCACCCTAGCAAAAGCTAGAACTGGGGGTAGGAATAGACATGGCTAAGTGAACAGTTAGGGAGGGAGGAATTGCAGGGACAAGGGAGAGAGAGCTGCAGGGATGGCATGGCATCCCCAGAGGAGGCTGTGCAGGCTGATAACAAGGCACACATTGAGAGGCGATACAGGGCCCACTGAGCAACAGAAGACCTGAGTGGAGAGTGGTCCTGAGGGGACAGTAAGTGAACAGTGTAGGGACAATAATAGAACAGTATTGTGAGAAGGTGGCTGCACCTGCAAAGACTTGTATTGCCAGGCTGAGGAAATTAGATCCACAGCTTCTTGAATCATATGACATTACCACAGGGTTTATTGAAAGTTATTCTAGCCGTGGCATGTAGGGGAATTGCAACTGAGAGAGATGTTGGCACAGCCTCCTGGGAAAGCTGTTACCGCAATCCATGCACCCAGCGACAAGAGCAGTAATAGAGTATGAATGTATAATCTCTTATATTCCTGTGGCATTTCAGAGTCCCCAGAGTACATCCATACACATTACCTAATTTCTCTAATTAGACCCTTTCAACTGGTTGTGTGAGTACTGGCCTAGGTTGGTATTATTAACCTGCTCTTATGGATGACACTGTACAGGTGCAGAACAGTCAGGCAGCCTAGAAACTAGGACCCAGTCTAGGTCTCTTGACTGTCTTGATCTAGTGCTATTCAATAATAATAATAATAATAATAATAATAATAATAATAATAATAATAATATTTTTCCTTTAAAATGAAATTCTTTCTTACAATGTTAAGAATTTCAAGTCTCAGGCTCCCCTTTTACCAAGTTGTATTAATTTGATTGTGCTCTGTTGTATATGTCAGTTTGCTCTTGATAACAGCAGAAACAAGACATGAATACCCAGGTTCACAAGCCTTAACACAGATTGGTTAACCTCAGAGTAGTGAAAAGGTGGTTAAATATCACAGAGTTAAATATTGGCATTTTCTTTCTCTGACCAGTTCGCACCTTCCACATATTATACAGGTAATGGTAGAACTTTCTCAAGTAACAGAAAGGTAATGCTTCTCACTAAGATGAAAAACCGAAAGGTTAGGTCAAACTTTTAAGGAAGTCTCAGAATGGCATTGTTTAATGAAGCTCTTTGGAAAAAACCAGAATCCCAGACCCAGTGCCACCAAGTGGGTTCTGACTCAGCAACCCTGTAGGATAGAGTGAATGGGCCAGAGAGTTTCCAAGACTGGAAATCTTCACAGAAGCAGATGGCCTCATCTTTCTCTTGAGCAGTGACTGGTGGGTTCAAACCTCAGATCGTATAGCTAGCAGCTGAATACCTGAATCACTACACTAGCTAATGCTTCTGGTGGAGAAAGTTATACATTATTCCAATTACAGACAAGACAACAACCAACTTGAGAGAACAGAGTTTTTAATCTTAATAAAGCAGAATAATGAAAAGAGTAACTGACAGTTTGATCCACATCTGTGATTTAAAATGCAGAACCTTGGCAAACACTGTGAAAGCAAAGTTCAGTAGGATTGCATAGTTTCTCTGGGTCACACAAGTTTCCCACCTTTGACAAGGTGTGGCCTTAACTCTTTCTCTCTTGTGTCATTCTCTATTTAGTAGGAAATATTGGAGTTTTCTTTCTCTGACCAGTTCCCACATTATACATATTCTGACTTTCACAGTTTTTACTGTATAAAACAAAGTAAAGTTGGGTATTAACAGTCTAAATGGAGTAAGTTAAGCTGCATTTATAAAGTGAGCATTTCTGAAGTCATGACTTTTCAATAAAATATTAATACTGATAAACCTTTATTGGTAGGCACCTGGGGTCAGACATGGTTCTTGATGCAAGGACCATGGATAAAGATCAAGTCTCTAGAGGTTCTTTGTTACACTGAATTTGGAATTATATAGAGTGATAAATCACAATTAAAACCCATGTGTGTTAAATAATTTTGACATAAAATATGTCATTCAAAATTTGCTATTTCAATTAGTCTTCAATGTATAGTTCAGTAATATGAATTATAGGCATCACATATTAGTTACTGTCACCTTTCTTAACAATTTTTTTTTATCAATCTTAACAGTCCCCCTGTATCCTATGAGTAATATCCCTGTCTCTTTTTTCCCGTGCCCCTGGGAACCACTGATGGATTTGCCTATCTATATACTTCATATAAGAGAGGATCATACAGTAGCTGTTGTTTTGTGTTTGTTTCATTCAGTCTCTTTTCAGAGTTCAACCATGTCACTGATTGTAGCAGAATCAAGGATAAAGAGAATTCTTTCTCTTTCTGGATGATTAATATTAATTTTGTTCATCTATGCTTCAGTCAGTGGGCATTAGGCTCTTTGCACCTTTGGCAATTTTAAAGAATACTGCTATAGCATTGGTGGACATGCATCACTTAACAGTACTGCTTTCAGGTCTTTAGGATATATGCCTGGCAGTGAAGTTTCTGGTTCATACAATAGTTCTGCATTTCTTTTTTCCTTTTTTTCTTTGAAAAACTGCCAAACTGTTTTCCATAGCACCACCTGTACCATTTTGTATTGCCTGTGTCAGTGGATGAGGGCTGTTTGTGTTAAGAGGCATATCAGCGAAGGTAACAGTAGATCCTATGGGGAAAGGGACTTGTTTCTAACAAAGACAGGCTTACTGTGTTGCTTAGTTCTGCTTCTGCCACTGCAGACCCTGCACTGCTGGAATAGGAGTGAGATAACCTGGGGATATTGGGTATCAGATTGTATTCCTTAATAATACATGGTTATTAGTGAGGGGAAAGGATGATTGAGAAGCTGTTTTGCTCCATTAGCTTGGGTATAATTGTTGTCTATTTCAGGATTCACTAGAGTACCTGAGAAGGTTCCCTGGGGGAAAAGCACCCCACAGAGAAGCAGCAGAAAATCCAATCCATTTAAGCCTCTGCTTTCTAGAAAGCTGGAGCTAGGAAGCAGCCTTTTCCAGTTGCTCCCAATATTTGTGTGTAGAAACATTGTCGAAACAGAGCTGATGAAGTTGAAGCGCCAATCCCCTATCCCCAAATAAGTGAAGTTCATGTTTGAATCAATTTAAGGGATACATCACTTGCATGTTTTTTTGAAATGTCTTGGAAATCACTTTGATTCTGTACACAGTGCAGAAGAACAGAAAATACAAAAAAGGTGAAGATACAGCAAATTGTATGCAAGTTGTTCTTGTCACCTTTCCCCCTCAGAACTTACTTGCTGACTCATTGCCAACAAATCAAAACCAACTCAGAACTGATGCTCCAGGGGGCTTCAAGGCTATGAATCCCACTGAAGGAGACTGCCCATCCTTCTCCTGTGGAGCTGCCCGTGGATTTGAACCACCAGAGAGGTGCTGCCTTTAAGTGAGCAGCACACCTCCCTACCAACTAGGCCATGACAGTTGGCTGCCCTATCAGGTAGAGAAAGCAGTTTATTTTAAAAAGAATTGTGTTCTGGTGTTTGTAAAGAACCCTGTAGTTCTTTCTAATAGAAATCTGCTAAATAGGGTAGCACAGTCCATAAAGCGTAGCTCACCCAGAACCTCACTTCTCTGGCAGTTTAAACCCCCCAAGCTGCTCCTCTGGAGAAAGGTGGACATTCTTATCGTGGATGATTTTATAGCTCTGGAAACCTGCCGGAGCTCTGAATTGGATTCGACACAATGGCAATGACAGAGAAGTAGAAGCCTGCTAAATAGAGATTGGGTTTGGAGGGGAGCAGGCGAAGGAGGGGCCACACCTTTGACTTGCCGAAGCCCCCAGGGACTCATGTGCTCCCCAGTGAGTTTGAGTGGTTCTTACTGTGGCTGCAGGGGAGACTCACCCTGAGGAACTTATAAAATATGTCTGGCTTGAGTCCTCCAGCCGGGAGAAAGATGTACAGTATTCTCCCATCAAGAGTCACTGCCTTGGAAATCCGATGGCGAGTTGCTCGATGAGTGAGTTAGTGTTTTGTTTCTGAGGTCCCACCTACAACAGCAATTCTAATTATGAATTGATTGATCAAATTTAGCAAATTATTTACCTAATATAGTTAACCAATTTTTTAAAGCCCATAGTCTGACAAAAATGATTTTTTTTAACTTCATATTTTGTCATTTGTATGTTACTTTTTAACCACCAGAATTGGGATAAAAATAGTCTACAAGAAAGAGGAAGACCCTCCATGAGGTGGGTTGACACCATGACTGCAACAGTGGGTTTAAACACAGTGCAACTGTGAGGCTGACGTGGATATGAACAGGGTCTGTATGAATCAGAGTGGCTCAAACAGTGAGTCCCATATCTTTGAACCATCCATGTACTTTGGGCATATTATCAGAAGGAAATAGTTCCAAGAAGGACATCATGCTTGGGAAGTTCAGGAAAAAAAAAAAAGAGAAGGACCCTCAATGAAATGGATTGACCCAGTAACTATAATGATGGACTCAAACATTGCAATCACTGTTGAGACCCTGGCTGTATTTCCTTCTATTGTTGTTGTGAGGGGTTTGTTGGGGTCATTATGACTCTGAACTGACTAGACAACGCCTATCAAACAACAACAGGTCTCACCTCTGACCTATTAAATCAGAATCTTATGCACACCTGTGTTTATTGCTGCATTATTCACAATAGCAAGTGCCCATCAACAAAAAAATGGATAGAAAAACTATGGTACATTCACACAATGGAATACTACACAGCACTAAAAACCAATGAAATAGTAAAACATTACACGACATGGGAGAGCCTTTAGGACATTATGCTAAGTAACATATATCAGTCACAAAAGGACAAATACTGCATAACACCACTAATATAGGACAGACATGGGAGGTGACTGGAGAGTGAAAGGGTGAAAGTGGATAGATAATGAACATTGCATTAAAACAGTAAAGGGAAGAACTGTCTGAAAGGAATATATAATTATGTATTACATGTATGAGAACAATCTGGAAAAGGGCTATATTGCATGGTGGGCTGGGAGGGAGGGAGAAAAGGTGCAACAATGAATAAAAAAATAAAAATTAGAGTTTTTAGGAGGCTTCTTAAAAATCTGTCAGTGTTTTTCCAAAGTTTGCCAGGTAATTCTAATACACATCCAGGGCTAAAAACACTATAGCTACGTTAGCACTAGTTAATGGTTGTGGAAAACATCTGCTAAAACAGGAATAATATTTGTTAACTATGTAAAAGAAATGTGTAGAATATTCCTCCTCTCTATCTAATAGATACCTCCGCTGGCTCCATTAGCTTTTTGTACTTTCTGAAGAATCAAGTGGGAAGAGATGGAGAGAAACTTTTGAAAACGGTCCCACGGCCTTCTTTAGAGAAGGCTAGGGGTGAGGTGGCAGTGGGGGCAAGCATTGTTTATATATCTTTCAGGAAGTAGAAAATATGGCATGTTCTCCATCTCTCCAAATTGTGTAACTTTGAGGGATGTGATCTGTTTGTGCCAAAATAATGAGCCATATAATACGTTGTATTTAACATATGTGGGAATTCTTTCCAGGGTAATTAGCATTCCTTTCTTCAGCCTGCATTCAGAGGAAACATACCATTCACACCCTCTCTGTGTTCACATTTTCCAGTGCGTTGGAGAGCTTTTTCTCAATAGAAATCTTTGTCTTTTTCCTAAGAGGACTTGGGTTATAGTTGAAGAAACGTAGCATATCTTTCTTTTTTTTTCTGACAGGAATTGATTTTAAAATCAGAACGATAGAACTGGATGGAAAGAAAATTAAGCTTCAGATATGGTAAGTAAAAGAAAAGAAAACACACACACACACACGCACAACTTCTTTAATTAAAAGTTAAAATGGAAATTGAAGTATAAGCTGTGAAGAGTTGGATGCATTTTGTTGCAGCTTAAGAATCTTTTCTCTGAAACTTGAGCCAAGGGGGAAATGGTAGGTGTTGACCATCTTTCTCTACCAAGACAGGAGAAAGTGAAGAGTGACATCAGAAGAGACCTACGTGGAATTCATCCAGAGCTTTTAATTATCTAGGAGAAGAAACTAACTTCTAAAAAGTGCACTTTTCCATAGTCAGTGCTTCTGTGAAATCAGACAAGGAATAGTGAGTGAGTGGTCAGGTGGCAGGAACCCTGAATAGGAAGTGCAGATCTCACCATGACTACCTCTAAGTTGAGGTGACTTTTGGCCACATAGGTCTCTTGTCTGGCCTTGTTCTTCCTTACTTATAAACTGATAAGTTGCATTGATGACAGCTAAATTCCTTCCCAGCTCTGATATTTTATGATGATTTGTTTATTCTCATTAAGTAAAGAAATAAATAAAACTGTTGGATTAATAAGTCAGGGCAGAAGTCCTTGCTTCCATCTTGGATATTATAATATCTAGAATGCCAAGTTGAACAGTTTTTGCTTAAGCTCAGAATCTTGTAGTTTTTTTTAACGTCATGGGAAAAGCACCACCACAAAACTGGTTTAATTACCTTCAGCCTGCTGCACTGCCGGTGTCATGTGAGTTTGGGCCCTTAAGGAGGTTTTCTGTGATGCTTGCAAAACAATAAGCGTAAAATCAAACCCACTGCCAAACCCATTGGGTTGATGAGTCTAACTTACAGCAACTCCATAGGACAGAGGACACCTGCCCCGTGGGATTTCTGCAGGTATACATTTTTATGGGAACATTCTGCCTCATTTTTCTCCCATGGAGTGGTTGGTGATTTTGAACTGCTAACCTTTTAGTTGGCAGTCAGGTGTTTAACTAATGGGCCACCAAGCGTCCATGTAATTTAGATAGCAGTAGAGAAAGCTTAGACATTTAGAGTCCCATGGACAAAGGAAGCAAGGCCAAAAGTTAAGTAATGTATCAGCTTTTTCCTTAGGATCTCTTTCTTCCTTGGATCTCAGAGTTTGAACGTTACATTGAAATCCACCAGCCCTTCTATTTTAAGAGGGAAGTGCAGAGAATTTCTGATGTCCGCCTCTATAGTCCTGATCATCAGCAATAAGGAACACAGTTCTTGAGTTTTACTGAGAGCCTGAGGATGATCAGCTAATTAGAAGTCAGGATACTCCCTGCCGTCAAGGCAAGTCTGACTCTTGGCAACCCCCCATCATTTTTCAAGACTGTAAATTTTAATGTACACAGATTGCCTGGTCTTTCTCAAGGGGCTGGTGGATTTGAATCCAATCCAAGCCGGCCAGCTCTTAACACCCTAGGCCACCAGTGCCCCTAGAAAATCTTATGGAGTGGCCCAAACATTATAGCACTGTTTATCATTGTCCTCAGAAGTAAAATAATGTCCATTCCCTCCTCACAACCTGCATTTAGTATGGGAGCATTCTCCCTCCATCCTCTTGACATAGCTGGTTCCAAGCTAGTAGTACATTAGAACTGAGAAGTATAGTTCATCTTCCCAGAGGTTCCTAGCCTTCTTTCTCCCCATGATGCTTTTCCTCTATACTAAAAAAGTGCCCCATGTGTATAATCCTATCAGTGAATGAAAGTCAGGCTAAGAGGGCTTTGATGTGAGTCCTGGCTCTACACTGAATAGCTGAGACTTAGGATGAGAGGCATTTTATCCAAGGGAATGAGCTGTTTAGTGGCAGAGCGGAGCCCAAAGCTCCCAAACCTGTCTTGTCTGCAGGCGGAGAATGATGTCATTTGATGCAGTACACTGGCCTTAGGGGGACATCCTGTCAGCACAATGTGAAAGTGTTTTGTCAAGTAGATGTAAAATGTTAATATGCTTATTGATGTTTTTTAATTTACTCTATTTCCCTTGGTCCTTTATTTAATCTCTTGTTTAGGTTTGTTATCCATTAGAATTCCAGTACATTTTCACAAATGCCTCTTTTTCCCTTGCAATAAAATTATAGCGTTTCATTTGTCTTAGTAGTACAGTTAATGCACCAGCTCTGGCTGTGAGTGCCAAATTTGAGAATATTGATTTCCACACCTCCCTGCCCACCCCTGAATGCCAAGGAAATTTAACTTCTTCTAATTGGTTTGCTTTTATAAACATAATTAGGAAGCTTTGCATGTACTGAAAGTGGTTTAATGGCATGCTATCAGCTTAGAAGAATGTATGCAAGGGTGACACCGTTTTGAGGTGTTGCTTGTGTTATAAAGTCTTTGTAAACATTTCCAAGGATTCTATGTTCACCGCCAGCCTCCTGTTTATTAATGGGCTCCATAGCTGAAAAAGTCTTGAGGCGATCCATTTTTGTGCGCTCTGGAGAGCAGAATTTGCAGAGTAAAGTCCAGCTCAGTTGTTCACTCCATGTGGAAATCACTTTTTCAATGAACAGAGAAAAAGGTCTCAATCATTAAGCATTTATAAAAAGAATTGTAGCTACCACTAGAAGCCCGAGAATTCAGACCTATTCTTGATTCCCTCCCACATGTGTCTAAACTATTATCACTTGCCAGTTTCTAGCAGGACCCTTATATTTTCTAGTTACTGCTTTTATTGTCTATATTTTTCACCCACGTCACAGTGAGCTCCTGACAGGCTTTAGGGGCCTCCACTGTCTCCACATGGCAGACACGCAGCAGATCCCCTCTGTGCCTTGTTCCCCTTTAAACCATTGCATTAGCGAACAGACCAGAATTTTATCTGCCACAGCTTCGAGTCTCTCAGTAATGCTGATGATGGTGACTTCTGAAACCACTCTCTCCTCTGTCTCACATCACAGGGACACAGCGGGCCAGGAAAGATTCCGAACAATTACGACAGCGTACTACAGAGGAGCCATGGTGAGTGTGCTTTAGAGTTTTGATAACTCTTCAGGTGAAAGTGAAGTATAAACATTCATTTGACGAGACGAGGGAAACCAAGCTGGGGTCTAATGCAGTGGAGGAAAATAGATTTCTTGATATTAAAACAATGACATTTGAGGAGGTTTTGTTAAGTTTTAAGTTTCACAATCATATACTTGGTCATTATTCTTCATAATAATATTTTGTTGATGTTCTGGAACTTCTTCACATGTTCTGATGTGATTATTTTCTTGATTTTTCCATTTATTAAGTCCTCATGCCAAATCGTGGCAAACACAAGCCAGTGAAATGACCAAGTAGTCATTTCCTGCACCTTCTTGTCACTCAGCCCTACAACTATCTGCTCTTATCTCTCACCAGCTTCACAACATCCACCATTCATTTGTGGCTGCTCCATGGTCAGTACTTTGCTAACCAAAAAAGTAACGGAATTGTCTATGCAATGAGTCATAAGAGTGTGATGGATCGTAACCAGTCAGTCCCCCTGTGCTACATTCAGATATTACCCTTGATAGTTTCATAGCTTGATTATTCACCATCCCAAAATGTTTCATCTGTTCAGTCCATTTACTTTGCTGCTACCTCTGGGCAGGTGCTATGTAGTAGGAGTAGAATGATAAGATAAGGCAACCTTGAACCTTGGGCCCAATCCAGGACTTTGATCTCCAGTTTTAGGCCTAAGCCCTGAGTTTAAGCTGAAGTCTTGAATTTTTTGTGGTTTCTGTGAAGCTGAACACTGTGACACTGATGTGTCAAATGTGTTAATGGTTACCCATGGTGGACAGTGTTTGGTGGAGCTCCCCGATTAAAACGAGCTTGGAAGCAGGAGTGGCATCCACTTTCGTAAATAGCTTGCCTCCAGAAACCCTGTGAACCTGGAGAAAGGATGAAAGTCTCACAAGTGTTGAGGACTTTTGTTCACAGGGTCGCTATGAATCGCCTGAGACTCGACGACACTTAACAACAACAGCAACAACATTTATTTATTTATTTTAATTTAATTTAATTATTTTTTGTGTGTGTACTGTCAAATTGGATCTGACTGGTACAGAGGAGATTGCCCCTCCTTCAGCAGAGCATCTGGTGAATTCTAATTGCGTACCTCTGGGATTATAGTGCAGCTTCTTGGCACTAGGCCATGAGTGCTCCACTTGAAGTCTTGAATTTTTGAGACCCAATTTGCTCAGAAAGTTTGAAGGTTGAGTAGTTGAGATTATGAGGCCAGCCTTTAGGGTAGCAGCTGCCACCTTACTCAGCTCAGTACTTGAAAGGGTCTCTTGCTCAGGAGAGAGTGGTGCATGGGAGACAGAGCAGAAGAGCATGATAGCCATCTTCTTGTCTCCAGAAAGGGGTCATTGGGATCCATAGATCCCTTCATTATCATGCTGCTCTCCCTTCTTTCTCGGCTGCCACTCGGTCTCAGTTACGGGGGCAACAACTAATATCCAGAAAAAGTGTCAAACGCATTGTTATCAAGTTAGAACCTACTCATAGCTGACCTTCCCTTAGGTCCATGGCTGTAAACCACACAGAAGGAGTTAGCCACTGGTAGATCTGAACCACCGTTGGGTTAGAAGCACAGCTCCCAGTGGACTGTGCCACCAAAAGGATAGTTGTTGTCTGGGGCCACTGAGTCAAGTAAGACTCATAGCAACCCTGTGAACAACAGATCTGAACTGTGCTCTGTCGTTTTCCATCCTTATCATCCTTGATATTCTTGAGTCCATTGCTGTCGTCACTGTACCAGTCCGTCCTATTGAGGGTCTTCTTCTCTTTTGCTGACTCTCCATCTTTCTAAGCATGATGACCATTTCCAAAGAATGACCCGACCTACCAGCATGCACAATTTGAGATGAAGCTTTGCCATATTTACCCATAAGGAGGACTTTGGTTGTACTTTTCTCCAAAGCATATCTGTTTGTTCTTATATCCATAGGATATTCATTCCTCTTTTCCAACCCCACGACTCAAAAGTCATCAGTTCTTCTTCTGTCATCCTTATTCATTGTCTAGCACTGAGATACATAGAAGGTGATTGGAAAGACTATGGCTTGAACCAGGTGCACCTTAGTCTTTAAATTGGCATCATTGCTCCTTAGTAGATTGTTGTTGTTAGGTGCCATCAAATCGATATGACTGATAGTGACCCTATGAATGTCAGATCTGAACCCTGTCCTATCCTGTGCCATCCTCATCATCTCTGACACACTTGAGCCCACTGCTGCAGTCACTGTGCCAGTCCATCTCGTTCGGAATCTTCCTCTCTTTTGCTGACCCTCCTTTCCAAGCATGGTGTCCCTTTCCAAGGAATATCTCTCCTGGCAACAGGCACCCCCTTTTAAATTGTTATCTTCTTGTATATTACACACCACTGAGCATTGTATATATTTTTTCCGTATATCACCATAATAATAATAATATTGCTGTTGTTAGGTGCAGTGGAGTTAGAACCAACTCATAGCTGACCCTCCAGTGGGTTTTCAGAGGCTGTAATCACACGGGAGAGGAGATTTCTCCTGAGGAGCAGCTGGTGGATCCAGATTGTGGGCCTTTGAGTTGGCAGCACAGCTCTCTACCGTTAGGGCCACTAGCACTCCCCATCTTGAGGTTATACAGGTTTGTTATTTTAAGAAAGAGAGTTGCCAGCTGCTCTGTTTTCATTTAGATTGGAATCAAAGAAGGAGGGGCTTCCCTTGTATGCTAGGAAGAAGTTGGTTGGTTTACTTCCTCCAGGAAGGATTAGAGAGGTAAATAAAAACATTGTCACAGTGCACAGTATTAAGAATGTAATCAGTATCATTAAAACTGTTGGCACAAAGAAAGAGCCTCTTGACAGGGATGAATTGGAGTCATTCACAGGCAGTTCTCACTAGAGGTGTTTGGTGGCACAAATCTTCCTGCTGCCCAGTGTCTCCTCTTCTGGGAGTGGTGCACTGACATCACTTCACTTCGTGTTTTCACCAGTGGTAGAGAGGTACACCGAGAATGTGGAAGCAAATGCACTGTTTGAATGTCCAGTTCTAGTTTATAGTGTGAAGAAGGAGACCCGTTGTTTTAGATTTGGAGATTGTCCAGTTTTGTTTTGTTTTTGTTTGTTTTTTTTTTTTCACACATCTGCTACCTAATCTTTCCTCACATTACTTCAGCACTTCAAAGAATTAGAAATTATTGCTCTTATCTATTGTATGATCTTTTCTATTTTTTTAACCACACAATATCCTTTTATTCTATTCAAATAACAGCTTCTAGCTCTATTATATGTCACATATTAGACAATTAAGTGTTTTGGAAATCTAAGTTTCCACAACATTAACCATAATTAATTAAATATAATTAGCAGAAGATCTTTTCTAATTTCAGAGTAGGGATTTTTGTCTCCTTTGTGTCCTATAAAACTGGACTATATGAAGAAAAATGTGGCATCAGACTCATCAACAACTCGTGTTATACAGATAACACACCTAGCTTGCTTAAAGTGAAGAGGACGTGAAAAACAGCCTTCAGTATATATTACATTTCAAAATCAGGAAAAGAGCTGGGCCAACAGCTCACCACTGGATCAGTAGGCAACATCTTCATAGAGGAAGAAGTGATTGATATTGATTTCATTTTACTTAGATCCACAGTCGACACTCATGTCAGGAAGTGAAAAGATGTTTTACATTGGAAAATCTGCTGTTGCAAGGGCCTCTTGAAAGTGCTAGGAAAACAAATGTCAGTTTAAAGACTAAGGTGGACCTGATCCAAACCATGGTCTTTTCAGTTACTTGCTTTGCATCTGAAAGTTGGACAGTGACTAGGGATGACAGAGAAGAATTGAAGTTTTAGAATTGCGATATTGGAGAAGAGTGTTGAAGATCTCCTGGACCGCCAAAAGAACAAACAAGTTGTCTACGAGGGTGCTTGCTCCGTAGGGACTAGGATGGTGACATGTTGTCAAGAGGAACCAGTCCGTGGAAGAGGACATTGCGCTGGCAAAGGAAGAAGATCAGAGACAGAGAGGAAGACTTTCACAAGATGGATTGACGCTGTGACTGTGGCAGTGCACTCTGGCATATCGGAGATGGTGAGGATGGTACAGGATAGGGCAGGGTTCATTTCTGTGTTCATTGGGCCATTGTGAGTCATAGTTGGCTGGATGACACCTAACAGCAACAACAGCAGAATGCCAGTGCCCACAGTAGTGCCTGGCACATAGCTCAATAAATGTTTTTTGAATGAACAGCGAACAATAGGTTAGTGAAGTCAGCGGAAATTTCATGCTTAGAAGTGATTGTTCTGCTCCACTAAGTCTTTTGGCAATCTTGGGTCTGTTAAGTGAGGTGTGGAACTGTCTGTTTTCATTGGTAGACACTATTCTCAGATAAATAGTAGTGTGTTGATCAGTCCGTACAAGAAGAACTCATACTAAATGCAGTATGCTTCCAGTCATACTGAAGGAGTACAAAGGGAGACAATTTCCTATTGAATTAAAAAATGTAAAGTAGCGGTGATTACCTCTTACTCTTCACATTATCCTGCTTTAACTTAAAACACTCAGTACCAATCATGCCAATTCTTATCATGTGAGGTCAGGTGGAAAAGACGGATCACCTTTATGATAATCAGGAATTCATTAAAGTTTAACAGTGAAAATGTTAACAGTTATTTATTTATGTGGAGAGATAGAGGAAGAATTTGTTTATTTAATTCTCTGAAGCTTTCAAATGTTTTATGAATCCCTTTAATGAAGAGGAAAAAAAGGACAAAAGGATAAAAGATTTCTAGAGGGAAAACATACATAGACATCAATATTCTGCTGCTTTAAAAACATAAAATACTAACTACCCTTTGTGTTCCTCTCTCATCTAGGGAATTATGCTGGTCTATGATATCACAAACGAAAAATCCTTTGACAATATTAAGAATTGGATAAGAAACATTGAAGAGGTACGTACGGAAACCAGATGATGATTCCGGAGATGTGAGGGCTGCTGGGTGGGTGCTCTGTGAGACTGGCTGCCTCTGGAGATAGCTGAGAGCTGAGAGGCTGAGCATGGGCGGCGCCAGAGCTCCTGGGGGGCTGGGTCCTGTGCTGACCCCTGACTTCTGCCTGGTGGGGGCAGACAGAGGAGAGTTCTCACAGAAGTTTAAACTTGGACTGGGGCTTGAAAGCATTTAATCCAAATCCTCATTTTACACATAAGACAGCTGAAGTGAAAGAAAAACAGATTTGTTTGTACTAAAACATTATTTTAAAAAAGTAGAAAACCCAACAAAATCTTTGTGTCAAGGCCATTCCAGATCTTACAATGATTTGATTTTCAAGACTAAATTTTTAGGGACAGAGACTGCCCTTCTTTCTCCCAAGGAGCAGCTAATGAATTAGAACTCGCAATCTCTTGGTTAACAGCCAAAGTTTAGTCACTGTACCATAAGAGTCCCCTTTAAAAGGAGAGCTCACTCCCAATGCTTATCAAGTCAGAAACGACTCGTAACCGGCTCTCCAGACGGTTTTCAGAGACTGTAAATTGTACAGGATGAGATTGCCCATTTTTCTCCCAAAGAGCCACTGGTGGATTTGAACCATCAGACTTAGTCTTTTTTTTTTTTTTTAGATTTCACTACATAAACGTTTATTTTTTTATAAAAAGTGTGTAACACCAGACTACTTTTAAATCCATTAATTTATGAGACCATTCTCTTTTTTTAGAATACACATTGGCATTGAAACAATTTAAAGGACTGTAATCACTATCTACAACAGACTTAGTCTTTAGTTTAGTAGTGCAACTCCCTATGGACTCAGCCACCAGAGCTTCCTTTAGCAGGAAGTGGACGAAAACATCTGACTGCCCAGTGCTGTGTGCCTGTCAGACTTTTTAACCAGCAAAACTAGCAGTAGCTGCACTGTCAGTTTAACGTCTTCCTTTAACCTTTTCTCCATTTTAGACATTTAAAAACGAGGTCTATAAATTTTGTTTAATTCCAGATCGATAATATTATGAGTTTTCTACGTATTCACCTTGTCAGAAAGAAACGTGATGCTGAATTAATTTTGTGCCCATGTCTGCCAGGCCCTCAGGTCCAAAGTTTCCTGGTTTTTAGAGATTTTTCCTTCTTTGACTCTTAACATATATTTGGATCTTTTATGTTTGTATGACCATGTCTTTTTTCTCTGTTCATGGGCAGAAAGAGAAATTAGAATGAACTTCCATAGCCTTTGAAAAACAGTTTGCACAGGGCTGTGAAGGAGTTTATGTGGAAGCCTCTCCCCTCCTCCTATCTTCTAAACTCTTCTCTGAATCAAGCCTTGTTTTGAGTGAAAGATGATTTGTCTTATTAAATTTATGAATGTGTTTCTGACAGGTTAGAATTTCCCTATTGAATAACTGGTTTTTCTCAGGCCCTTTTTATAACATACTCTTTTTCTCGCTACAGCATGCCTCTTCAGATGTTGAAAGAATGATCCTTGGTAACAAGTGTGATATGAATGACAAAAGACAAGTATCAAAAGAAAGAGGCGAGAAGGTAAATTTCAATCATATACTTAAAAGGCCACAACCCACACTAATTTTCATTGCATTTATTTTCGTATTTATTTATTTATTAAGTTTTAAAAACGTTTCAATCATTTAACATCATCAACAAAAGAGATGTAAGCCATAATTGAGGGGTGAATTAGTATTCCAGGTCCAGCTCTGTATACTGTGTGGTCATGACTCATTCCTAAAGAATTTGCTAATGTTTTCTGAGAGATACAAATTGGTCCTTTTCAAGATTGCTTCAGCTTCCAGTTCATGTTGTTTCTTTTTAAAATCTGT
Source organism: Elephantulus edwardii (assembly GCF_000299155.1). Classification (NCBI taxonomy): domain Eukaryota; kingdom Metazoa; phylum Chordata; class Mammalia; order Macroscelidea; family Macroscelididae; genus Elephantulus; species Elephantulus edwardii. The sequence continues at coordinate 1,647,509 of NW_006400013.1, forward strand.
GTTAGAATGTCCAGTTTTGCAGTTAATGTAATCCATTCTCTTGGGAGGGGGGAAGTATTAGGATAGGGGATGTTTAAACAGCAATAATTTTTCCAGCTCATTATTTTATGAAAGAATATTTTAGTGTAAATTAGTTGTAGGCCACTATAGATAACTTTTTATAATTAACTAAGATGTGTATGCAATTACAGGCCATTTATGAATATGTCTTTATTCTGTGCCCAGGATGAGAAAATGGTCTGTTTTATGTATATATTTACTTCTGTGATATTTTGTACATTGATTTTCATTTTGCTCATTTACTGGAATTTTGTTTTGACTTATTTTATGGATCTATGCAAAATGAATTTTGCTTTCTATTCTGAATGACGCACTTATTTCTCCTGAAAATATCCACTTACTATCGGTGTTGTGAATGAACTGGACTCTTTTTGAGAACTGATAAAAGAGTTCACAGTTTGTCTCAACTCTGGAAATCAGAGCAATTACTATTTTGACTTTGTAAAATTTTATTTCTATTATATACTAACTTATTTAAAAATTATTACAATCAGTGTAATAACTGTTAGAGAATTATTATTTGGTAACAGATAAAAGAAGCCAGTAAATTGCAAATTAATGGTAGAAAGGGCATCACTCTCATCTTTTTTCTTGTTACAAGAGATCTAAAAGTACAACAGATAAGAAGTACTTAGTCTGTTTTAAATGTTTTTCTCTCAATTATGGTGCTTCAAATAAATAATTTCATTCCAGACTTAATAGAAGAAGATAAAGTTATTTGAAAAGCATGGGAATTCCAAAATAGACACCCTATCCATGGGTCTAGGAGAAATTTATACACTCCCCCCCCACACACACACACATCAATAAGCAACTTTAACTTAATTTTTATGCCTCTATTTTGCCTTTTAGTTAGCAATTGACTATGGGATTAAGTTCTTGGAGACAAGTGCAAAATCCAGTACAAATGTAGAAGAGGTAAGAAAGAAAATCACTAAGTGAATGACTTTTTGTGTGTGTGTGTGGGGGGGGTGGTGGTGTTTCCGTTTCCGTTTTTTTTCTCTTTTTTTTAATTATTATTAATTTCAATGAACATCTACAGAGATTTTGGAATTCCATTCATTCATTGTTGCACTTTTCTCCCCACCCCCACCCCCAGTTCACTCCTCTTCTTGAAAAGCAAAAGAAAAATTCCTTCATTGGTACACGATCCCCACCCCCATCCCAAGTATACTCCACTCTGCAACTCTCATTCCAGACTCTTATGATAATCATAATGCCCTAAAATATATTAATTTTAAACTATTCTCTCCCTCATCAGCTTCAATGCAGTAAACAATTTATCCAGTTTTTCTCAGTCTTACCCCCACCCCAATGTCAGCCTCATTCTACAACAGTGGCACCATATAATATTTGTCTCTTTGTGACTGAGAGATTTCACTCGGCATAATGTCCTCCAGGGTCACCCATTTTGAATAATATTGCATGAGTTCCTTGTTTTTCAAAGCAGCATAGTATTCCATTGTGTGAATATACCACAGCTTCTCTATCCATTCGTTTGTTGATGGACACTTAGGTTGTTTCCAACTCCTTGCTATTGTAAACAAAGCCGCAATAAACATGGGTATGCATATATCTGCTTGGATGTCATTTATGGTCTCTTTAGGGTATATTCCCAGTAGTGGAATTGCTGGGTCAAATGGTATCTCTATTTGCAACTTTTGAGAATGACTTTTTAGACACTGACACCAATGTTTGGATGCCTGTGTTCCAGCACCACACAGAGCCTTGAGTTGACACATCTCCATTTTGCGAACTTTTTATGCTTTTGACTTTTACATGAACCCTGGTTATTTAATTTCTAACATCCATCTCCCACATAGGGTTTATTACATTGCTCATTTAAGATTGACTGAACAGAAGATGAGTTTTAAGTGCTGCTTAAGTTCTGTTTTGCCCTTTGGGAAGTAGGAATTGCTGAACTAAAAGACCAAATAATGTCCTGTGCTCATTTATTGTCATTCAGGAAAAATAGATCCCTGGATAAAAAATTAACGTCAGGCTTGGTAAAGTAGAAAGGGTCAATGAAAAATAGGAAGACCCTCAGTGAGATGGTTTAGTGGATACAATAAAGGGCTTGAACATAGCAGTGATTGTGAGAATGGCACAGACTGAATAGCATTGAATTGCTTCTCTTGTACACAGAGTTGGTTTGAGTTGGAACCAAATTGAAATTACCTAACAACAACATGTTATCCTGTAGTAGCTTGTGGTAGAACAGCCTTATTTTCATCCCTGTACTCTCTCAAGAGATGATTAAACTGTTATTTTATTGAAGAGATTCCCTTATTCAGAGTAGATCTAAAGCATGAGACACTCATTGAAACACAATGGCGTTTACTGGCAATCAGAAAATGTGTTTATCTGAAAGTAATTTTACTGTAAATTTTCAGTCAGTGAACATTACAGAAAGTATTCTAAGAATATTCTTCACCAAGGACAGACATGCTTAATAGCATTTTTTAAAAAAACAAAACAAACAACTTTTGATGAGAAAATACTCAAACCTTTAAAGAGACATTTTTAAGAGGATGTTAGTAGAAGGAAACCATTTGAATGGTCAAATTCACCAGCTCATACAAATGTAAACTAGTCAGTCTCAGAGAAAGCCTTTCAAAACAAGACTAACTCAGGAACTTATAAGAAAATCATTAATTGGCTAGTCTTCACTCAAGATGAACTTCAACTCACAACTCACTGCGGTGCCTCAGAACTGAAGCTCATAGCTGATTGATCCTGTAGCAGTAAATCACATGAGAGGAGATTACCTCTCTTTCTTCCTCAGCCAAAACCCAAACCTACTGTCATTAACTTGATTCCAACTCATAGTAACTGTACAGGACAGAGGATAACTCCATCGGCTTCCAAAGGCTTTAATGGGAGTCGACTGTTTCATCTTCCGAGGAACAGCTGAACCAATTGAACCCACTGCACTACCAGAGTTCCTTGGGTTCACAAACCAAAACCTCACTACTGTTGAATCAGTCCCTATTTCTGGTGACCCTCCAGTCTAGTGACTGAGTTTTCATGACTGTGAAATCTTACAGGGAGAAGCCTGTCTCACCTCCTCCCATGGAGCTTTCAGTTATCAGCCCAATGTGTAGCCCACCACAGCGCTGGGCCTCTCCTGGCATCATAAACAAAAAACAAACCCACTGCCTAATTCGGACTCATAGAGGCCTTCTATTGGGTATCCAAGGTTGTAAATCTTTAACAAGGAGACTACCCATGTTTCTCCCTCAGAGCATCTGGTACATTTGAACCTCTGATCGTCCAGTTAGCAGTGCAGCACATTATGCTCCCTTGGAATCACAAAGGGGAGGGTTGAATGAAGCATGAAATTGGCTACCATGAAATACATACATAATAGTTATAAGAGTTAATTGCAAAAATTCATCTGGGCACAGAAATTTATAGTCATAGTCCCATTCGACTCAACACATTGTTGTGCATTTGGAACTGACTCATAACTGACTCTCTTGCGGGTTTCTGGAGGCGGTAAATCACACAGCAGAAGACGGTGCTTCTTTCTCCTGCAAAGTAGGTGGTGGATTCGAGCTTCCACTTTTGGGTGAGCAGTGAGACTCCCTCTCCTCTGGACAACAGAGCATCTCACATTTCAAGATGCTTACAATACAGATTGTAAAAACATTTAGTTTGACATAAAGCTTTTCTTGAGGATGTCTGGTACCAATGTTGGCACCAAAACACCTTCCTTAGAAACTGTTCCCTCAAGTGAAACTTTCCTAGCTGCTTGGGGAGGTTTTGAGAACAAGTGCCCTAGGTCTTTTTCCTGAGACTTTGTTTCTGCATCCCTTTCATGAAACGAATATTTCTTAATTTGTGTTAAGACCCCCTCCTTCCACATGCTGGCCACATAAAGAGCCTTGAAGGCAAGGCTTTCATAACTTGTTTTAATTCCTTTGAAACAAGAGAAATAGGGATTTCATTTATTCTCACTAATCTGGTCAAAGACCATGGAAATGTCTCTTTTGCAAAACTAGCCATAAGGGCAATACTGTATTTCTGTATAAATATGTGTTAGCACATATAACTCATATAACACTATATTGATAGTATCTTAACATTTAATTTCTTAGACCAATCACAACGTGTAACATTTTGACTAAATTTGTTGTCTTTTATGTACCATCAAGTTGCCTGAGACTCTTAGTAACTCTATGTACAATATCTCTGAAGCCTGCTCTGTCCTAAGCCAGTCTCACTAACTTGGACACATCTACCTCCATTAACCCAGTTACTATATCAATCTATCTCATCTGGGGTCTTCCTCTCCTGCACTGTCCCTTCACCCTTTCAAGCATGATGACCTTCTCCAAGGACTGGTCCCTCCTGGTCATGTGTCCAATGTGAGACAGAGCTTCAAAATCCTAGCCTCCAAGGAGCAAATTTATTTCACCCTTTCCAAGATCAATGGTGAGACATAACTGACCTTATAGGCCAGTCCACAATAACAAAAAGGTTTTTGCTTTATTTCAAAGAACTGATTTTTTTTTTCCAGGTTAGCTAATGGTTGTTAGGAAATAGGAAGCCCCTACTGGTTAATTTATAGATTCACTGATGAACAAAAGAATATTTGTTTCTGTTTACTACAAAAGAATTCCCCTCCATAAGAGAGGAGAATCTCCTTAATCAATTTTAATCAAAAAGGGCTCTGTCACTGAATGGCCAGCACAGGTTCTGTCCCCCAGGTGAACTCTTGTCCTGGCTTAACTCAGCCGTAGGTCTATCAGCACCTTGCACCCTAATCACAGTGGTGGCTCCAAGGGGCACTGAGTTATAGAAGTGTAAAAGCTGTTTTTTTAGCCAGATACTCCACAAAAGGTAGTAGTTTAGTTTCGAAGTGTAGCTAGCCTCAAAATCTGTCTTGCAGCTTACTTAGAAACCTCGATTCCCAGGTCACCTGTGTGACACTGAGGTGCTGAGAACAAGTAGTGAAAGGAGTCAGCAGTTTGTTTCCATTTGAAAGAATCCTTTTCCTGAACATTGTGTTTGGATGGTCAGGTGTCACTGGCAGCAAAGTGTCTGCTAGAACAAATGGGTTTAGTCTGAACACAACCTAAAAAGCTTCAAGATTTCTTGACTCTGTAGAATGAGGATACATTTTAAGAAACACTTGGTTCAGGTGAGAGCACATGACAGGGAACTTATTACTGAGATTGATCAGATTCACTCTCCCTCCCTGTGATTTGATTTTGAGGATAGGGAATTTAGTGGAGTTCCAGCAACTGTTAGGCTTTGAAGGGATTAAAACATGGTGGCCAGTGATTAAGTGCTCAACCGCTATCCAGAAGGTCAGTGGTTGGAATCTACTACCTGCTCCAGAGGAGAAGGAGAGAACAGTCTGAGTCTATGAAGACATAGCACTGGAGCCCTGTGGACTTTCCTGCCTCCTCTAGGGTCCCTGTGAATCAGAATTGACTGGACTCGTCAGAAGTGGGTTTGGAAAACATGGACAATTTGAAGCATAATAAGGGGTCTCCAGTGAGAGAATGAGAGCACTTGGAAAAAGAGACAGTCAAGAATAAACTATAGATATTTTTATGAAGACATTTTACAGATATAAAATCATACATAGTAATTCAGTCAGTGACTTCTTGTTGTTGTTCGGTGCTGTTGAGTCATAGACGACTCACAGAGACCCTATGAACAAAAGGCCTGAGCACTCTTTAATACCGCCTAGATGGGGTGTCCTGTGCTCCAGCAACTCAGGGGTTAGCTCAGTGAGCTTCGGCCCTTGAGAGGCTCTTGGTCTATTGAAGAAGTCACTCCTATCTCAACAAGTGTCCTATTAGAAGCCTGTACCACGCCCTACGTGGAGAAGTTACTGAGGGATGAATGCATGAATGACAGTTGGATAACACTAGAAAAGTGGGATATAGAGCATTCGTAGTATATACTGTGGTATTTTTCTCAGTTAAAATGTTCCAAGAAATGTTTTACAATTAAGTGATGAAAAATTTCTGTATTCCACTCTTAAAACCATGATTTCATTGTATAATGGTGATTTTTTTTTTTTTACATTTTTTAGGCATTTTTTACACTTGCACGAGATATAATGACAAAACTCAACAGAAAAATGGTTTGTATTTTATTTTCATTATGATAATTCTATTTGGCCTTTGATAAACTTACAGTATTATAGTTACATTAAACTCGTTTTGTATGCCCCCTCCCAAGCCCACCTTACCTACTCACCTAGTCAAACTGTGGTTCTTATTTTTGTCACCTGTTTTCAGTTCTTTCATGTGGCTTGCCATTGAATTTTTATAAAATTAATCATGGCACAAATTAAGGTTTTGAACTAAAATGGTCTAGTTTGACTTTTTTTGTGATAGACATTTTTATCTACATATTATTATGACTTTGAAATTAACATCTGCTTAATGTGCAAATATCTCAGTAATAGACCAATAGGGCAACCTTGGAGGTTTGCTTAACTTAATTCCTGACTATAGTTGTAAACGTTATGTTAGCCAGCTTTTGTATCTCTAACAACAGTATTGTCTATACCAGTATCTTAACATTGTTTCCATCATTAATCTTGAAACTCTACACTCACTGGCTATAATTTCATTAGACTAGAAACTAGAGCTTCCTATCTAATATATTATTAATATACAATGTGCTGCCCTCAAAACATTTTTCTCTTTTTAACCCATAATTTCCAAAGAGAAAAGACCCAACATTGGAGGCTAGCTGGCTCCTTGTCTAATACAATGGCCTAGAGAATACTTGGTGTACAGTAGATTTGGTGTATTTTAGGTAATTGAGGTTAAACTAGAAACTCTCCTTCCATTGTTGGTAATCTTCCCTCTCTTGTTTAGAATGACAGCAATTCATCAGGGGCAGGCGGACCAGTGAAAATAACAGAAAACCGATCAAAGAAGGCCAGTTTCTTCCGTTGTTCGCTACTTTGATGAACTCGTTCTGAGAGACTTGCAGCACACCCGAGGAACCTTCCCTGCTTCTTTGAAAGCACAGGTCACCCAGCCTCAGAGTCACACCACCCGGCTGCTGCTGAGAGCGCCACTGAACCTAGACCTCTGGACACAGAATGCCAAGCGGCCTCGCCCTCAGGGCCTAGCAAAATAACAGGCTCCTTTTTCAAACGCGAAGCAATGAAGTGGAGACCCACGCAGGACTTACCCTGTTTTTCCTTTGTTTTATTGCCTGTTGCAGAAGCTGCTATCTTTCTTTTCACTTTGCACATCAGTGTTAGCCTTTTCCCTGATCCGGCGCAGTCTTAGGGTTGTATGCACTTGGTTTTGTCTCATGAAATTCTAGACAGATTCATGCAGTGGGGAATATTTAACAAAAAGAGTAGAGTATATAAAGCAGAGGCTAACAGACTAAAAGTAAAGAACATATGGTTCAGTTCTTAGGGCAAATGTTACTGCACTAGTAACATTTCTTTTAAGGGCCGTGGTTTATGATTTTTCTTAACAGTCATTACAATTCTGGTAATGTTGGTTTTAAAAATTCATAAAAATGCCAGAGGCCACAGTTTTCTTCACATTCTTTAGAGCTTTGTCCCTTTTTGACCTATTTGCCACAGAGGGTCTGTCTGGGTAGCTGAAAGAATCACTTTTTAAGTTTATTCCTTCTGCCTGACCTAGAGAAACTGCATTTAGAAATCTTCATCTCACTTTTTCTAAGATTTGTATTGACTGTTCTCTCTCGTGTTTGACCAAGTTGTCCAGAACATAGCATATTTGAACATTGTTGTCTCTTCTTGTCAGCTGCTTTAAGGTGAAGGGAGTGTTTTTTTTTCAGCAACTGTTTATTATTCTAACACATTAGAATAATATATCATTCTCCCCCTCTTGGGTTTATCCTGGAGCTTGCTTGTTTTTATTGTATCACTTCCTACCATACCCTCTGTCTGAAGAGTTAACAAGAGTTAGATTTAGATTTTAGTTTGCAGAAAGCTTACCTGTAGAAAGAGATTAACTTGCTGATATAAATTTCATAGAGATAGCTCTTGGTGATGATGGTGATGATGATAATTTTTATTTTTCTTTTTATTTGGAAGGAGGGTGGTATTTCTAAAAATAAAAATAATTGACCTAGGGCAACCTCTAGGAAAAGTTTTGCCTTTGAATTGGGATAAAAGCATTAGCAGGATTTTAGTTCTAAAACAGCTGTGGTTTAGTAATTGAACCCAGTTCTATCTGCTCAGGCTCATTGTTGTAGAACTTAGTCTCATCAATGAGACCAACGCCAACAAAAAGCTTAGCTGCCTTTCTCAATGAACAGTGGGACTGGTAATACATTTTGTAGATGGAACTATCAAACAGGTATTTAATATTAATTTTTGTGCCAAAATTTAGATCATTATGTCACTGCTTTTATTACAGCCTTCGGTGTCATATTGCAGAAGGGGATGATAAAAAGACGATTAGGGAAAGGAATCTTGGTGTTTTAGCTACTATGCCTGTTTTGCTTCACATAGAGTACCATAATGCTGGATAGTTAAGAATGGGGACTGGAGATGGAAATAGATTGCTTGTTACCACAGAGAATTTTTCCAATTATTATGTGCAGTTAGAATGCTTAGACCAATCAGCTTGTCCTATTTGTTTGAAAACGTATGCACAGTTTAGTAGCAACAAGTGTATCAGATCTGGTTTAGATGGATCCCACATACTAAACTTTCTGTTGACAATTCCACGTCCCTGTTTATGTTTTTCTAGTACATGGCTAGGCAGTTTTTTAAAAAGGGTAGAGAATTTAAAGCCGAGGTTGAGATACAGAAATTAAAAGACCATTTGGTCTCTTGCTATTCCAGTAGAAGCAATAGTGTCCAATCTCAAAGTTGACCTTAAGCCTACCATTTTTAAATCAGATGAATTTTTTGGAAAGGAAAAAGATTTTCTTAGAAACATCTTGGATTCACGGATTTTCTGAAAAATATACAAGTAGTTAAGCCTTCTGGACAGTAGCAAAATACTTTCTAAGAGGCAAGTGTCATGACACCACATATGAATGTACTTCTCTTAGTAATTTACCTCTGACTATTTGGTGTCTTAACACTTTGGTTTATATCTCAGGGCTTGTCTGCAAACCAAAACTGACATATTCTGTGGTTAACTTCTTTTTGTTGTTGTTAACAGAATGCTTTGCTTTTGTTATATTTCTTCTCTATTCTTTTGTCTTAAATGGGTTAATAACTAGTCTCCATGAACTTCCCTTTGAAAGAGCCTGTAAAAAGTCAGATGAGTCTAAACGTGTTCTTTGAAGTAGCAGCAAATTGGGGGTATATGTTCTGTTATATATAAAAAAAATGTCCTTGCTATTTTCTTACATTTAGCTATGCTAAATTGTATATAATTTGAGCTAAGACCATAGGAAATTCACCTTCTGCATGGTAAAACAACCCAATAAATATTCCACTTTGCTTAATAATGTACATATACTGCATTATTTTTTCTATTTGTAGATTAATTTAGTGGCAGATAATTGTCTGTTCCCTGCTGAAACAGAAGAATTCTAGTTTTGTGTGAACATTTTTGTGGTCTTATGGATAAGGTACATCAAGAGTTTTGCAGCAGTATTAGTGGTTCAGTGGCTGCACTTTATAATCAGTGTGCTAACTTTTGACAATGATTGGACTGTAGACCTTTTCAGATAGAGTCTGAGAGTAGCAAACAATGGAAATGTGCTGTAACTGAGTAACAATATACATCAGTTGCTTGTAAAATGTTTCACTGGGAACTTATTTTAGCTGTATTTTAAGTCAAACAGACTATGAAGAATAACCCACCTGTGCATCAGTTACTAGGTGCTGGAGGGTTTCTTACTATTTACAGGAACATTTTGTGTGGTCTTTGTTGTAAATTTTCAGAAGACTATATACTCTTACTTTGAAGGACTATTTTTTAATTATACCTCATTTAACTAACTAGTGTTCTAATATCTGGTAGGAAAACAGTGAGCCAGCCAAGAAGCAGTCTACAAAATCTACATATATGTTTTGTTTCCAACTAAAGGCATTATTGGGAAAGGTAGGAGGTATTTTAGTTTAGAATAGAGTATACATGACTTAACAATAGTGCAAAAACATGTATTCTTTCCCTGTCTTCATTAATGGATTTAGCTGTGCAATATATAAACTTTTGCCGAAGTTTCTATGTCAGAGATTATAATTCCATTTTACAGGTTCTGAATGTTGAAAATTTGTCTTAAGGCTTATAAAGTTCATCCTGTGATCAGTAAGTGATACATATACGCAATTTTATTTTTTTCTAGTTTATGACTTGGACTCCTTAATAAATTTTGTTTTTGATATTTACAAGTGAACGTCTTAAGATTAAATTTTTAAAACTGTGTTTCATTATGTTGGCTTACTTAGCTTTGACTTTTAAGCGCTTACTTATGTAACCAAGATTTCTTTAGAAAAAATATTAACAGAAAAGATATTCCTTTTTCCTTCTTGTTATATCCAAAAAAAGAAAAACAAAACAAAACAAAAGGGGTTCTAAAATTGAGATCCCTTGACCTGGAGAATAGTCTAATAAAAATTTCCAAATTCTAGAATAATGTAATTTGGCACTAGAATCAGGTTCAAGGTTTTTTTTTAATGCTAATAAAAATGAATGGCTGTCATATTCACTACGAAAAACTTTAAACAGCTGAAATAGACACAAAGTTTACACACAGTTATTTCAGAGCAATTTTCAGATTTTACTTTGTTTTTTTAAATCCTTGTGCCACATTCAGTTGCATTTTTGTTGCCAAGAACTAATTGGACTTTTTTTTTTTAAAAGTGAATTCAGTTATTGTTGTTCATTCCTATGGCCTGCCAGGCTTTATTTTGTTTGCAGCTGACAGAGCAAGTATTTTAATGCAAAAATACCATAAACTGACTAAAATCATACCCCTAAAGGAAAAGATCTAGTTTTCCCATGAAATTATCCTATTATGTGTGGTTAGGCACATTTTCTTTTTTGCTCTAGAGGCTTAATTAATGTGGAAAGCTCCTGCAGATAAAGTGGACCTATCTTATGTGGTTAAACTTGTTTAAGCCAGTTCATTAACTGTGTATTGATAGTGATGCTGTGGGGTTTTCTTTGTTATTGTTTGGTTTTTTTTAATGGATTTTATTCCAGGCGAATCCCTTTTTTTTTTTTTAACAGTACTTTTCATCTAAAATAAAGACTACATAATGAAAAGCTCCCTGAGTCACTGAAATGAATCTCACCCTTCATATTGTCTTCCCATTTGCTAGATGTATGTCTCTAAACATGATAGACTTGAAATCTTTTAGCAAGTAACACAGTCTGCCTGCATCTGCCTGCACCTGCCTACTCTAGTGATTTGACCACTCTGCTTGTGTCAATACCTAGTGGTAACCTTTTCATTTCAAACCCACCAGCATCTCAAACCGTCAAGGTTCTTCTCAAGTTTCGTATTTCCTTCCTCTCATTCTTGGAATACCTAGCTTTGATCTCCTGCCTGTAGGAAAACGTACTAATTTAAAGCCACTTTGGTTTCCACTCTTGACCACCTCTGGCCCACTGTGGATTCAGTGCCCTACATTCTTTCCACTTTGAGATCTTTACATTTATTTGGTCCATCTCTTCCCCTTTTCCCAGATTTGCTAACTTCTGGGCTGAGACTGAAGGAATAGTGGATGTTAAATAGCAAAACTTCATAAATTTGGATTGAGTACCTACAACCAGGAGAAGATAAAATAGATGAATGGGATCTTCTAAGAATCAAATCCCTATGCACATACAAAAACTTCTCCAACAGGGTAAAAAGGGAAGCCACAGACTGGGAAAAAGTATTTGGTAATGACATGTCTGATAAGGGACTTATATCCAGAATTTATAAAATACTTGAGCACCACAACAAGATAAAGGTAAACAAGCCAATAGAAAAATGGCACAGGATATGAACAGACACTTCACCAAAGAAGACATTCAGATGGCTAACAAGCACATGAAGAAATGTTCAAAATCCCTAGCTCTAAGAGAGATGCAAATTAAAACAATTATGAGATATCATCTCACCCCAGTCAAAATAGCAAAATTTAACAGAACAGCAAGCAATAAATGCTGGCGAGGTTGTGGAGAAACTGGAACCCTTATTCACAGTGGGAGTATAAAATGGTGCAACCACTGTGGAAGGTGGTATGGTGCTTTCTCAAAAAGTTGCAAGTGGAGATACCATTTGACCCAGCAATTCCACTACTGGGAATATACCCCAAAGAGACCATAAATGACATCCAAGCAGATATATGCACACCCATGTTTATCGCGGCTTTGTTCACAATAGCAAGGAGTTGGAAACAACCTAAGTGCCCATCAACAAATGAATGGATAGAGAAGCTGTGGTATATTCACACAATGGAATACTATGCTGCATTGAAAAACAAGGAACTCATGCAATAAAATGGGTGACCCTGGAGGACATTATGCTGAGTGAAGTATCTCAGTCATAAAAGGACAAATACTGCATGGTGCTACTGTTATAAAACAGGACTGACCTCGGGGTTGAGGAGAGACTGAGAAAGATGGGTTCAATAATGTATACTGCATTGAAACAGATGAGGGAGAAAACGGTTTAAAAGGGTTATGTGGTTAGGTATTTTTGTCATGACAGGAGTCCAGAACAAAGGCTGCATAGTGGAATGGACCTGGGGGAGGGTTTGTAAAACAAAGAATTTTACTTTTCCAAGAGGGTAGTGTACTAGGGGGGAGGGTTGGGAGGGGAAAAATGTGTAACAATGAATGGAAATTCAAAGTCTCTGTAAATTTTCATTAAAATTAATAATAAATTAAAAAAATACAAAAAAACTTGGATTGAGTACCCTTTTCAGATGCTTTCATAGCACCTGTACTTGCCTGTCTGGTTTCCCCCACTAGATTGTAAGTTTCATGGGGACAGAAGTATCTGTTTCATTGATGTACCGAGGTACCTAGCACTATGCCTAATATACTTAGTGTTCTTAGGTGCTGTCAAGTAAGACTCATAGCTATTCTATGAACAACAGATCTGAACTCTATCTTATGCCATCCTCATCATCTCTAACATACTTGAGCCCATTGTTTCAGTCACTTTGTCAATCCATGATGTCCTTTTCCAAGGAATTGCCTTTCTTAGAAACGTGCCCAATGTATGGAAGACTAAGCTTCACTATCCTTGCCTCCAAGGAGCACTCTGGTTGCACTTTTTCCAAGACCTATCTGTGTAATCTTCAATATTTTTTTTCCCAACACCACAACTCAAAGGCATCAATTCTTCTATCATTCTTACTCATTGTCCAGGTCTTTAGATACATAACAAGTGATACAAAAAGAGTATGGTCTGAATCAGGAGGACTTTAGTCTTTAAACTGTTGTTCCTTAATAATTTGGAGAAGTCCTGACAACAGACTTACCCAGAGCAACAACATGTCCTGATTTCCTGGATATCTACATCAAAAGAGTTGATTGTGGATCCAAGTGAGATAGAGTCTTCTTCTCTCCACCAATCATGATGTTGCCTATCAGTTCAGGGGTGAGTATCTTTGTTGATAGATATTTTAAATGAATATATAATTGTCTGAGTAAATATAAATTCATTAATACGGCCAGAAAACAGAAAAGCTCAAGTGCATCCATTAATAGTAATGTAAAAACCTTATTTGATAAGTTGCTAAAATGAACTATTATTCCTTGCCCCTTTCCTTGTCAAGTCTGGAAGCATTCTCAGTCATCTGGCCATATCACCTACCTCCTTCCACCATCATCTTTTAGGGATTTAGCTGTCTACATCACTTATTTTTAAGGTTGTGGGAGAAAGTAAGTTTATAAAACAAAAGGGTTGCTACTCAAATTATCCACTGTAAACAGAATTATTGGAATTAGCATAAAAGTGCTTTGTAAAATAATCTCTCTCTTATTTAGCTCATTGCCAATTGAGTCAGAAGGCTTTTTAAATCACAAGGGAGGAGACAACTCATCTTTCTCCCTCTGAGCTGCTGGTGGATTCCACTACCAGGAAACTGTGGGCTTCGGGATAGCAGCACAACTCCCTACAGGTTTGTTGTTAGGTTCCATCAGGTTAACCTATGAACAACAGATCGGAATCTTGCCCATCCTGCACCATCCTCATGACCTCTGATATGCTTGAGCCCATTGCTACAGTCATTATTTCAAGCCATCCGGTATTCTCTGACCCTCTACCTTTGCCAACGTAATGTTTTTCCAAGCATTGGTTCCTCCTGACAAGATTCTCTAAGTATGTGAGACAAAGTTTCATCATCCTTGTGCAACTCAGTACCACAAAGCCACCAGTTGTTGTGTGTGCTTTCAACTTGAAACCAACCCACAGCTGACCCTCCTGCAAGTTTTCAGAGGCTATTAATTTCACAAGAGGAGACTGTCCAGCCTTCTCCAGTAAAGCAGCTGGTGGAATCAAACCACACAGCACAGCTTCTCACCATGAGGCCACCAGAGCTCCCCCTTGATGGAGACTAGAAGTCAGAGATTGATGAGGAAGGAGATGTTATTATTGTCAGAGATTGATAAGGTTGTTTTGTTGTTGATTGCCTTCGAGTTGAGCACGACTCATAGCGACCCTATGAACAGAACAAACGTCCTGAAGCCCCTCTACAACTATTGACATTTATCAAAGTTCATAGAGTCTCCAGAGGCATGTTGTTTAGGAAGTGGATGCCACTCCTGCTTCCAAACCTGTCATAGAATGTTATTGGTTGAGTCACCTGCGATGCATAGTGACCCTATGTACAGCAACTCTGAACCCTTCCCTGTCCTGAGCCAGTCTCACTAATTCTGACACACCAACCCCCATTGCCGCAGTCATTGTATCAATCCATCTCTTCAGAGGTCTCCCTCTCCTGCGCTGTCCGTCCACCCTTCCAAACATGATGTCCTTCTCCAAGGATCGGTCTCTCCTTGCCACATGCCCAAAGTATGTGAGGCAGAGCTTCAAAATCCTAGCCTCCAAGGAGAGACTTGGTTTCACCCTCTCCAAGACAGACCAATATTTGTTTTCTTGGCAGTCCATGGTATGTTCAAGACTCTTCCCCAGCACCACAACTCAAAGACATCTATCCTTCTGACATCTTTAGTCATAGTCCAACTCTCTGAAGCATAACAAATAATTGAGAAGGTCATGGCTTGGATTAGGCACACCTTTATATCTAGACTGACATTGTTGCTCGTCAGCACTTTGGAGAGGTCCATGACAGCAGGTTTTCTCAATGCAATTTGTCTTTTGATTTCCCAACTGCTGGTGTTAATTAAGAGTGTTAATTGTGGATATGAGCAAGCTGTAATTGCTAACAACCTCAATCTTTTCTTCATCTATTACAGTGCTGCCAGTTGGCCCAGTGGTGAGAATCTTTGTCTTCTTGATGTTGAGTTTCAATCCATATTGAAGACTACAGCCCTTACCTTGTGCAGCAAGTGCTTCAGGTCTTCTTCAGTTTCAGCAAGCAAGGTTGTGTCATCTGCATATCGTAGGTTATTAATGAGCCTTCCTCCAACCTTGATGTCACACTCCTCCTCGTAAAACCCTGCCTCTTAAATGATCTGCATACAGATTGAAAAAAATATGGGGGCAAGATGCATCCCTGACACAATCCTTTCCTAATTTTGAACCATGCAGAGTTTCCCTGCTCTGTACAGAGGACAGCTTCTTGGTCTGAGTACCGGTTTCATATAAGCACGATCAAGTGTTCTGAGATTCCCATTTTCGTCAAGGTTAGCCACAGTTTATTGTGATCCAGTCAAATGCCTTTGCATAGTCAATGAAACACAGATAGACATCCTTCTGGTATTCTCTGCTCTCTGCCAAGATCATATGACATGGGCAGTAATATCCCTAGTGCCACGACCTCTTCTAAACTCAGCTTGTATTTTTGGTAGTTCTCTGTCAATGTACAGTTCAAGTCTTTTCTGGATAATCTTTAGCAGGATTTTGCTAGTGTGTGACATTAGTGATGTTCGAGAACTTCCACACTCTGTGTAGGGTCACCTTTTTTTTGGAATGGGAATAAATATGGATCTTTTCCATTCAGTTGGCCATGTAGTTGTCCTCCAGATTTCTTGGCACAACTTGGTGAGCACATGCAGGACAGCATCTCTTTGCTGAAATAACTCAATTGGTATTCCATCAATTCCTAGGGGTTTATTTTTTTACCAAGTTCTTCAGAGCAGCCTGCACTCCTTTATCACCATTGCCTCTTGATCATATGTTGTTTCTTGAAATTCTTGTGTCAGCCAATTCTTTTTGTTACAATGACTGTATACTTCCATCTTCTTTTAATGCTTCCTGAATATTATTGTCGCAGGCAAATCAGAGGCCTACTGAAATAAATTTCCTGAATACTTAGGAGGGAAAAAATAAGACCACTTGGCCAAAACCTTAAAAAGGACAGCTTCTTCCACCATTTCGCCCTTTTACTTATCCTCCAATGGAGCTGGGAGTTCCCACATCTATGCAAATAGGCAAAATAGATTTTTAACAAAGAATCCTGCCTCCGCCTTGCGCTAAATCTTCACTTAGTTGACCTAGGATCATCCCTTGCGCTCAGTGCGTACAGCTCTAGTAACCTAATCAATATAGGTGAGAGGTTAGGACTCAAATGCTCAAGTCGTAGGGGTTCCGCCTCTGGATCTCTATGTGCTCAGAGGACCACAGAGACGGGAGAGGATCTGACGGGGAAGAAAGCTCAGTCCCGTGGCCACGCCCCGCACCCCACTGGCATCGATCCCCATCCTTTGCCAGTGCACCTAAGCTCCCGCCTTTGACCGGTCACATTCTCCGCCCCTTTCCCCCCCGCTCTGCGCCCTTCCTCTGTGCTTCTTAGTGCCAGGCCCAGCCTCGCGCCAAGGACCGCCCCCGTAGCCAAGACCTCCCTATTCTCGACCCCACCCCGCTTCTTTGTAGCCCCGCCCTCCCCGTTCTCTTCCTCCACTGGCTCGACACCCTACGGTAGGGCAGCTCCCTTTCACATTCCTGGCTCCGCCTCACACCAGCCTCCGCCCCTCCTTGGCCACGCCCCTTCCTAGCCTCTCCCTTTCCCGCTCTCGACCCTGCCAGGCCCCGCCCCCCTCCGCTCCATGTCCCGCCCCTCCCTAGCCTCGCCCTTTCCTCGTTTTCGGCCTCGCCCGGTCCCGCCCCGCCCTGAGCCAGGCCCCGCCCCTCTCACCTCAGTCCTTAGACTGGCAGCCAGGTCGGCTTCTTCGGTCGCCATGACGGCGGCGGTGTTCTTCGGCTGCGCTTTCATCGCCTTCGGGCCTGCGCTCGCCCTCTACATCTTCACCATCGCCACAGAGCCGCTGCGCATAATCTTCCTCATAGCCGGGTGAGACGGCTGCGCCGGGAAGCCCGGACGCCGATACCCCGCTCCCGTGCCAGGCGCTGCCGAGGACCCCCAGTGTCCACACCTAAGGGCCCTGCCTGATAGGGCTTCGGGGGTCAGCTGGGTTAGGCGAGAGCGGAGGTCCCCTTACCCGGGCCCTCGGCCTCCTCGACGCGGGGTCTTTGTGCCTATGGGTGGGTTTTAATGAGGACGGATAGCCCTTAAAATGTTAAGAAAAAAATGTGGATAAGTTCATATATGCATCCCCCACCCCGTCTTTGTGGACAGTACCCAATTTTCCCCTCAGATTCTCAAAGACATCTGTAATCCCCAAAGGGTTAAAACTATTAGAATCTAGGGCAGTAATACTCAGCTTGTGCGCATTACGAGCTCCCAGGACCTTTAAAACCACGGCCAGCTTGTCTAGGAGCTGCGATTCGGTCTTTTTAAAAGTACTCCCAGGTGATTCAGATGTGCAGCTAAGGGGTAGGGGAAAACCTGTGAAAATCCCGAAGCTCTTGACTGTGAAAGTGCTTATCTTTCAGGGAGTTTAGTAAATACCGAACTCTGGTGGTGAACGTGGGCATAATCCCAGTTCTCACCAACACTGACCTCCGTCCGTTTCTCTGTAGTCCACTTCCACATAGTTCAGGGCTACTTCCTTTTCAGAACTGAAAATGCGGCACTGAACGTACCATTTCGTAAAATAACAGTTTGGGGCAAGAAGTGTGTAAGCTTGTTGTGATCATGAACATCACCGTGGGTTATTGTAAAACCCAGGCCTGGAAAATTGATCTGGATCGGAGAGAGCACAGGTTTCCAACCTATGGATTTTATGTCAGTCATTCCATGACTAATTGTCCAGGCATTTCCCCTCTTCCCCCCATGGAAAAGACACCATTGTATTTGTAGCTCTCTGACCATTAAATCAATAACTTTTGGTAGGTTTTGAAGATAAATGGCAGTGTTGACTAGTATAGTTTGTTGTTTTGGTGCTTCATGGTCACTGCATTAACTAAGAAAAATAGCACATTTCCCACCTTGACAATCTTTGAAGATATATTTGGAAACTGTGTGGACACTGAAGGAGAGTGATTGTTGGGAATAAATCCCACATTCCTTTTGGACCACTCACCAAGCAGAGTACCAATACCTGACCTAGATAACATTCCTCACTCCATTAAAGCATCTCTGAATCTCTTCCTTCTGAAGCAAGTTTTCCCTTTTCAACCATTTTTAAATTTGTTCATGCTGACTTGTGACTTTCCACCATTTATCAGCGCTTTCTTCTGGTTGGTGTCTCTGCTGCTCTCCTCCCTCATTTGGTTCCTGGTGGAAACCATCAATGGCCACAAAGAGGGACCAGTGCAGAAATACCTGCTTATCTTCGGGGTGCTGGTCTCAGTCTTTATCCAAGAAGGCTTCCGGTTTGCATACTACAAGCTATTAAAGTAAGTTGGAAATCTTTGCCTCTCTCCACCCTCAGGTTGCCTTTGAATTATGGTTTAGAAATTTGAAGAAGCATAATGTATTTGTGGTCCTAGGCTTTACTATATAAGCTTATTGATCTATTTTTCAGCTTGAAACATTTGAGTATTTTTTTAACTGTGGCATTAATTCAGAAAATATTTCTGAAAAAAAAAAGAAAATATTTCTGAAGTATCTACTTCATAACTAGCCTAGGTACCAGAGAATGAAGTGGGAATAAATAAACAACGAATGAACAACAACAACAAAATGCTTTATATGTTAGGAGGCAGTAAAAGCTATGCAAAAAAAAAAAAAATGGAATTGGTCATTAAACAATAAAAACCATTTTAGCACTCTAGATTCTTAGAATTTAATCTGTTTCTCTTTGCCACAAAATAAAAACAAAATATTGCCACCATGACCCTTGTTCATTTTCCTGAGGCAGAAAATCTTACTGGGAGAAGACTTTCCATCTTTCTCCTGAGGAAAAGCGGGTGAATTCTGACCAGTGACCTTTCAGTGCTATCATCACCTTGTGGAGAGTATGCCTGTCATTATCTTGACTGAATTAGGGCAATGCAGGGATTTGTTTGTGATATTTCATACGGCTTTAAATCTGTAAGAAAATAGACTTAGAAAAATGCCAAGGAAAAAACTTGGATAGAAACTCTTTTTTTTTTTTAAGGGTTTTTTCTTTTTTTAGGATTCCACTTTTTTCCCCTTCCTTTTTTTTATTGTAATTTTAATGAAAGTTTGCAGAAAAGTTGGATTCATTCATTGTTACACATTTTCCTCCCTACCCCCACCCCCAGTTCACTTTTTTGGAAAAAAAAAAATCATTGTTGTATAATTTTTCTCCTTCCCTAAGTCCACTTTGCAATGCACCTCTTCTTCTGGATTGTTGTCATACAGATAATGCCTAATAATATATTCATTCCTTTTAAATAGTTCTTTCCTTCATCTGTTCCAATGCAGTGTTCATTATTTATCCTTTCTTTTCTCAGTTTCCCCCAAACCCCATGTCAGTCCTATTTTGAAACAGTGGTGTTATAAGCAATGGTGGTATTTGTCCTTTTGTGACTGAGATATTTCACTCAGAATAATGTCCTCCAGGGTCACCAATGTTGTGTTCCAATATTTTGAGTTCCTTATTTTTCAGTGTTGTGTAGTATTCCACTGTGTGAATGTACCATAGTTTTTCTGTCCATTCATTTGTTGATGGTCACTTAGGATTGCTTCCATCTCTTTGCTATTATGAATAACACTGCAATAAACATGGTATGCATATGTCTGGTTGGATGGCAGCTCTGATTTCTTTAGGGTATAATCCTAGTATTGGAATTGCTGGGTCAAATGATATTTCTATTTCCAACTTTCTGAGAAAGCACCAGACCGCCTTCCATAGTGGTTGTACCATTTTGCATTCTCACCACAGTGAATAAGAGTTCAAATCTCTACACCCTCACCAGCATTTGTTGTTTCCTGCCTTGTTTAACTTTGCTATTGTTACTGGGATGAGATGGTGTCTCATAGTTGTTTTAATTTGCATCTCTAATAGCTAGGGGTTTTGGACATTTCTTCATGTGTCTGTTTGTCATCTGAATATCCTCTTTGGTGAAGTGGATACTCCCTTTTAGGTAGCAGGAAGCAGATCATCTATAGAGCATGAGGACATCACATGAAACCACTGGTTTGAAATGCAGCTTGAACTTACATCATTATTTTGTCCTAGGCAGTCATGAGATTGGTTTTGATTATGTGGTAAGACTAATAACTAATAGTATGACTAACGTGCCATCATTTTCCCTTTCTGCAAATGAGGTAACAAAGACTTTCTTTGAATTATATAGACGTAACCAAGTTAGAACTTCAACAGCATCTCTTACAATAGACCTGATTATATCTTCTGGCCAAAATGCTGGACCCATATTGTTTCACTTTTTGCTTTGAATGTCAGATGCCTTAACTTTAAAATTGAAAGCTAGGAGCATACTGTTTTGAAGCAAACTATATTTTAGCACAGATTTTAAAATTAAATTCCCGTGAATCCCTGGAAACATTAAAATTAAGTGATACCAAAGAGAACATTTACATTTTCTGTAGGAATACACCATCCCTAACAGATGGACAGAGAGCTCTAGTGGTGTAGTCCTTAGAGATTTGTGCTGTTAACCCAAAAGCTGAGCTTCTGTAGTGGAACTAATCTTATCAGCTGCTCTGAGGGAGAAAAATGGACAGTGTCGCCCTGGGGGATTCATAGCCTTGGAAACCTGTTGAAAGGTCAGTTATGAGTCAGAACTGACTCAACAGCAGTGAGAAAACAGATGGCTCCAGCTGTGGCTGACTGTTTCTACTATATAACAGTTACCACCCTTTGACTTTTTAATTTTAATTATAGAATGTTAAGATACTGGGGGGGGGGGTGGATCTGCCTTCTAACAGATACATGAAATATCTGCCACCTATTTGTCCTCATGACCTTTTCAAGGCTAAATAGTTCTTGTTTCATTATTGGGATTCCAAAAGTCTTGAATATGGCTTCGAAACCTTGCATTCTCTGGTCCCCTTGATATGCCTCTTTGGGTCATTACCTGGATTCAGGGCTTGGCACATACTCTGCTGAATGGTCTGGTGAGCCTGACCTGATTTCACCATCACTGGGGACTGCACTCTTTATTGTATTGTTTTTGCCTGTCAGATACATCAGTGATTCATGTTGACATTGGATGTTCATATGTAATTGTTCTAATTTGGAAAAGAAAAATAAAGCCTAAAAACAAAAGTTTCATTTCTAGTATTGAATACCATAGTTTGTAAGACATAGGTTTAGAAATTCAGGGGATTCTGAAACTTTTATTTCCCCCAGAAAACCTAAATCAGGTACTCTTCTTTACTACCTCATTTCTTTATGATTTCAACTTGAAATGGTAACCTTTAATGGTAGTGAGCTTATGGTTCCAAAGGATCGTGAGCTGGTTTTCAGTGAAGCATAAGGAGAGAATTACAGATGTCAACCTGAAATTCATGCCAGAAACTTCAGAGCAGTCTCTTTGGCTGCCTGGGGAAACCATGTTTGCATGTAGGCAAGGCCTTTTTGCTATTTGCAGCAGATGATAAGTAAATATCTTTTGTAAAGATCAGCCCAGAGCTGATTCTTCTTTGGCAGAGGTTAAAGATGTCCCAGGTATTTAACTTCATCTAACTGCTGTACTGCTCCATCACTAACATCCACTGCTCCTCCCCTTAGCACCCTCCCTCCCGTCTTTGGCTTGTAATTCACTGCAGTCCATGGTATATTCAATACTCTTCTAAAGGACCACAGCTCAAAGGCATCAGTTCTCCTTCTGTCATCCCTAGTTATTGTCCAACTTTCTGATGCATAACAAACAATTGCAAAGACCATAGCCTGTATCAGGTGTACCTTAGTCTCCAGACTGACATCATTGCTCTTCAGTACTTTGGAAAGGTCTCTAACAGCAGACTTTCCCAATGCAATTTGTCTTTTTTTAATTTCCTGGCTCCTGGTCCCAAAAGTATTGATTGTGGAGCCAAGCAAACTAAAGCTGTTAACAATCTCAATCTCTTCACCTTCTATCATGATGCTGCCAATCAGCCCAGTAGTGAGAATTGTTGTTTTCTTGATGTTGAAGCTGCAGTCTTTGACCTTCTGGAGGAAGACTCATCAACAGTCTGCATTATGCAATTGCCACAACCTTGCTTGCTGAAACTGAGGAGGACCTGAAGCACTTGCTGAAAAAGATCAGAGACTGCAGCCTTCAATGTGGATTGAAGCTCCACATCAAGAAAACAAAGATTCTCACCACTGGACTGATTGGCAGCATCATGAAAGATGGTGAAGAGATTGAGATTGTTGTCAGCTTAGTTTGCTTGGCTCCACAATTAACACTCTTGGCACCAGCAGCCAGAAAATTGTAAGTCATATTCCAGTGGGAAAGTCTGCTGTCAGAGACCTCTCCAAAGTACTGAAGAGCAATGATGTCAGGTTGGAGACTGAGGTGCACCTGATACAGGCCATGGTCTTTGCAGTTACTTGATATACATCAAAAAGCTGGACAGTAACTAGGTATGAAGAAGGAGAATTGATGCCTTTAAGCTGTAGTGCTGGAGAAGAGTATTGACTGTACCATGGATAGCCAACAGGTTTGACATGGAGAGGGTGAAACCAAGCTGCCCCTTGGAGGCAAGGATTCTGAAGCTTCATCTTACATACTTTGGACATGTTGCAAGGCAAGATTGATCCTTGTAAAGGGAAATCATGCTTGGGAGGATGAAGGGTCAGCGCAGAAGAGGAAGACCCTCAATTAGATGGACTGATTCAGTGACTGGGCTAATGGGAGTAGGCGTGTTGCAACAGTGAGATTGGCACAGGATAGAGTAGGGTTTAGGGCTGTTGTACCCAGGGTTTCTATGAGTCGCAGGCAACTTGATAGCATATAACAACAACAACAACAATTTGGTGCCAAGATTAAAATGTACAGCATTTAAGTGAATTCTCATAGGTATGTTGAATTGAATCAGATCTTTGTTGTCTAGTATACATTTATATATGGGTTGGCCTTAGGGACAGTCACTTAATTGTAAATGAATGAAGTGTAACTTTCCGATTGACTGATGTGTGGTAAGAAATCTGCTTGTGGCCACAATTGGAAGCTCTTTTTGCATTAATTATGTTTAAAAAATCCCACTGATAACTTGTACATTGGCTGAAATGAATTAGATTTTTTAGTTTTTTTAAATGGATTTTTTTGTAATTTCTTTCATTTTTGTCGTATAATTCTTATACCATAAACATATGATAATAATAAATAATTTTCCATTTCCAGAAAAAAATAAGATAACAATTAGTGGTAATTTCCTAAAGGCATAAGTTCTTTTTTTAAACGCCTAAAATGTTGTATATAATTTCTGTGTGTATGCTTTCTCCTCTTCTTCTTTTAAGATGCACATATGGAAAAGAGTCATAACAAATAAGGAAGTCTAAGTGATTTTCTCTGTAGTTTTTCAAAGTTTATATTATTAAAACCAGGAGTTGTTTGTTTCTCAGAAACACAGCATATTAATGCAGACAGACTATTTTCATTTCAGTAAAATAGTCAAATTAAAACCATTGCTTCTTGCATCATCAGTCCTGTATCCTAACCATCAGGAACATGGAAACAGGTCATGTTTTATACTTTTGCACCTCCTAATGTTAACAGCTAAAGCCATAAACCTTTCCTCCCAAAAAACTACAGCAGAGAGGGAGCAAATTTATTAAACCTCTAAATTTACTTAATGCATTTGTGATAGTAGAGCTAACTTTGTGATTCCAAATAACAGAAATCTTGTTCATTATAGAAAAATTGATATAAATTAAGAATCATCCAAAATTTGCTGATTTTACTATAATGATGTGAGCAAAAGATGGGCAGTCTCCTCCCATGTGAGGTCCAGCTCAGGAAATCCAGTGGATGGTCAGCTTTCAGTCAGTTCTGACTCAACACAAATGAGAGAATTGCTATTGATGCATTTACTGATGGAGAATCGTACTATTATATGCCTCATTAGCTTTAATTAGCCTTTAGTTGTGCAGGTAAGTATCTACTTTGAAAATTTGACATTCGAGTTGGCTGCTCCAGAGAAGGGAAAACATCACTTACCTTTTGACTCCTATCCTCTTCACTAAATGGTACTTTCTAATGGAGAGCACTGAAATGGCAGGGGGTTTCCTGGAAGTCTAGAAAAGCAAAATGCCCTTTTCATTCTGCTTATTACTATGTTCGTTGAATTCTTATTGCCTTAATGTAATCAATGATATTTACATTTATGTACAAAACAGACCAAGTCTAGGGCACTCTTGGGGCCTAGTCCACCAGTTATTTCAAGGGAGACAGGCAATCTCCTTGCATGCAATTTGCAGACTCTAAAACCCCTTTGCAGAGCAAGCTAGAAATCAGTTCCAAATCCATGGCACATGACAACAACAATGCATATGCTGATTATGAAAAGTAAAATTAACAAAATACCCAGAAAAGAAATATGTTTCAGTTAATATTCTGCTCTTAAAATTAACCTAATGTCCTTTAGTTTGAGCCCTTGTCAAAAAATCATTCTTAAATGTTTCTCTACCTTTGTTGCTTTAATAAATATGTTTCATAGTAAATATAATCTAAATATTTTTGAGACAGGTCTTAATATTATTGCAGGCTTTTCTAGACAAAAATAATCAGCAATAGTAGTGGTGGTGGTTGTTGAGAAAGCTGACTCATCACTGACCTTCCAGTGGGTTTTCAGAGGCAGTAAATCACACTGGGAGGAGATAGCTCATCCTTTTCCTGCAGAGCAGCTTGTGGATTCAAACCACCTGCCTTTGGGATTGCAGTGTAGCTTCTTACCATGTCACCAGAGCAATAGTGGTAGTAGTAGATTTAATTAGCCAGAGCTAGAATTCCTAACATATTTGCATGCGAGGAGAAGAGAGTTCCTATAAATTTGCAACCAAAATATAGACGTCATTCTGAAGATCATTTCTTACTAAGTAGTATTCTGTCCTTTGATCCACATACTCAATTTATGTTTCTAGTGTAGCATGTTATTTTTCAGGATACAATAATAGTAGGGGCTTCTCTTATTCCTACAGTGTAACAAGAGATGTAAAACAAGCATGTATACTCTAAAATAAAAAGATCATATGGGTAAGTATCCATCTGAGCATCCACATCATCACTGTAATGGAATTTACGCGTGGTAAATCACTGATACAGTGGGTATCAGTGATTACCAACCATTGGGAAGCCCAGCTTCTTTAAGAAGTTGCTACTTGAACCGGACTTTGGAGGATGAGTAGAATTTAGGTTTGATGGAGTAGAAAGTGGAAGCGTTAGAATAAGTATATCTCAGGTAGACTATATAACAAAATACCATCAGCATAGGGATCAAGATAGAGGACTTTGTGGAGAGAAAAAAAGTTCAGTGCAGGTGCCATAGGATATTGAGTATGTACTCAGAAGTTATATGCAATGGAGTCAACTGTGACCTGCAGCAAACCTTGCCCTATCCTGCACTGTGCGCATGGTCTCCAATACACTCAGCCCCATTGTTACAGTCACTTTTATCAACTCATCTCATTGAGGATCTTCTTCTCTTTCTTTGATTCTCTGTTGTTCTCAGCAGAATATCTTTTTCCAAGGACTGGTCTTTCCTGATGACATGCCCAAAGTATATTAGGTGAAGTTTCATTAAGTAGTGCCTTTTTTAAAATTTATTTTATTTTATTATTATTTTTTGTGCGTGTACCGTCAAATCAGATCTGACTGGTACAGGAGGAAATTGTCCCTCCCTCTCCGGCAGAGCATCTGGTGGATTTGAACTGTGTACCTCTGGGACTGCAGTACAGCTTCTTGCCACTAGGCCAACAGAGCTCCCCAAGTAGTGCTTTTTAAAACAACAACAGACTCTTGACTTTCTAAAAGCTTGTTCACCTTGGACTTTTTTTCTCTATATAAAGCTCTGTAAAAAAGGCAAGGCTTAATTGGAGAGTTTGGTTGATTTTAGTTAATTGAATATTTCTAGGGTTTTTTTTTATTTTATTTCAGACTTAGTGTATAACTAAATCAATGAAGTATCTTATGTATTTTCCTATACACTGCTTTTCTCTTTTTAGAAAAAAATAAAATGACATCTGTGCTTGTATTTTAGAAAAGCCAATGAGGGTTTGAAGGCTATAAATCCGGATGAGACGGTACCCTCTATGCGATTGCTGGCATATGGTAAGTTAGAACTAGATGGCGTCCTTAAAAAAACTAACAAAAATCTAGCAGTTTTAATAACTTTTACCTTTGAATATTTAAGATAATTTTTTTCCGCTTTGGCCTGTTTTTTGTATACATTGTTTGTTTTCCCAACTTGCGAAGCCACTTATATGAAGGAAAGCAGTTGCAGGTGAACTTTAGCTATATGTTTATTAACTAGTTTTGCTTTGCTTTATTAATAGGTTTTTTTGGGGGTTTTTTGGTAATAGTTTTGAAAGGTAAATTTGTAACATATATACATGTGATGAATGTACAGGGATTGATGAATAATGAGGAGTTACGCTTCAAGGCAGTTCAGATCTACCAGCTGCTGTGCAGGAGAAAGATGGACAGTCTCCTCCCATGCAATTAACTGCCCCTGAAAACCCACTGGAGGGTCAGTTATGACAGTTCTGATTCAATCAGCACCTAACAACAACAACATGGTAGTTAAGGAGTCCCATTGGCCCACACTGTTAGGCAGTTGACTAAAAGCAGCAGTGTGTGTGGGAAGGGAGAGTGGGGGGAAACATGGTGATCCCAAAAATTATAGCCTCCAAATCCCATCTGTCAGTTCTCTGTCAAATGGGGTCCTTATGAATTGGAATAAATGTATGGACTCAGGTCACTCTAGTTAGCTACCAGTTTCTAAGTGCTGTGTGTCTGCTAACTTCTCTGGGTGTTTACCAGGAATTTGGCTGCACTAGGAGAACTTGGTATTAATGTATTTCATACCACTGCATGTTTGTCTATCGGAATTATGTTTAAAGATTGATCCTTAGATCAGGTCACTTGGTTTGGCTCAGGAATCACTCCTTAAAATACATAGCCATACATTAAGCTCAGTTCCAGCCCTAAGCTATCAAACTAAACTACTAAGTCTGTAATCATAAATCAAAGTCAGAGGTTCAGCACCGTATTTTGTTCTCTACCACCTATGTCTTCTGCCTCTCTTGAACTTCATTTTCATTTCTCTGCCACATGACGCTATGAATTTCCTTTCTCTTTCCCTTCTCTCCATCATTTAGCCAAGTGCCACCTTTTCAATGCCAGCTTTTTAGTGCTTCATCCACAACATATGCACTCTTGCCTCTCCAACAGAACTGTCATCCTGCCCAATAAAATTATACCCGTTACTGTTTTGTTGAAGCCAAGTCTGATTCATAGCAACCTCCATTGGATTCCAAGGCTGTAAATCTTTACTCAAAAACATTGCCTATCTTTCTCTGGAGGAGCAACTGGTAGATTCAAACTGCTAGTTTTTTTGGTTAGCTACCCAGCATGTGATTTGAGGGAAATTTTAGCACAAAAAAGAGTTTAATGGTGTTTTTTTTTTCTCTCTTTTTAAAAAGTTTCTGGCTTAGGCTTTGGAATCATGAGTGGAGTGTTCTCCTTTGTGAATACACTGTCAGACTCCCTGGGGCCAGGCACTGTGGGCATCCACGGAGATTCTCCCCAGTTCTTCCTTAATTCAGGTACGTACTGAATGCTGTGTTAGATTTCTGCTTGGTCTTCATAACATTTTACCAATTCAATATGCTCATCTTTTCTTTGAGTTCACTCTTATTTTGTGAGAAGGACATTTAAAAATGCAAACAAGGTAGTGGCTTCCCCACAGCAGTGAGGTGAGCCAGAGCAGGAGCTGAGACAAGCTGTCCTCCTTGTTGGAGTTCACTGGTGTACAGGTTCAGAGTTGAGTTATATCCTCTAACAGCAAGATACTGTTTGGCATTGAAAAGAGAACCAACCTTACTGCCATCAAATAGATTCTGGCTCATAAAAGCCCTATAGGACAGAATAGAACTAGCAAGCTCTGATAGCCTAGTGGGTAGAGTTGTGCTGCCAACACTAGCAGCTCCACAGGGAAAAGATGGGCAGTCTCCTCCCATGTGCTTCAGAGCCTGTGAAAAAACTGATGGAGGGTCCGCTATGGGTCTAGTCGGACTCAGCAGCAGTAAGTGAAATTGTTGAGTTGATAGTGTTTCCAAGAGAACTCTGATGGCCTAGTGGGTAGGGAGCTGTACTGCTAACCTAAAAGTGACCCCTCTCAGATGGTTTGAGTCTACCACCATCTCCAAGGTGATGGGCAGACTATTCCTATTACAGCATCTGAAAACCTGCTGTGAGTTGGTTCCTACTCCACAGCAATGAATTTTAAGTTTATAGGATTTCCAAGGCCGTAAATCTGTACAGAAATATAGGGAAAGATAGGTTTTCTACTGTGTAGCTTA
The DNA here is from genome assembly GCF_000299155.1 of Elephantulus edwardii. Taxonomy (NCBI): domain Eukaryota; kingdom Metazoa; phylum Chordata; class Mammalia; order Macroscelidea; family Macroscelididae; genus Elephantulus; species Elephantulus edwardii. The sequence goes on from NW_006400013.1 coordinate 1,676,401, forward strand.
CAGCCTCTGAAAACCTGCTGGAGGGTCAGCTATTAGTGAACTCAAAGGCACATAATAACAATAACAATAATGTGTCAGTTACTGGAAGGCATATCATTTCAAATTGAAATTTTATAAACCAAGTTCTAAACAGCAGCAAAGAAATTGTTTGCAATTCTGGGTAAAAGAAGAGCCACTGGTGAATTAATTTCAGTTAGGGATTTCTTTAAAGGAAATACTTGGTTTTGTAGAGAGGAAAATCCCCAAATCTAAACAAGATGTTTGCTTTCACTTTTTCTTTGAAAATTGTAATCTTGAATATCTTATTTTTCAAATTTTTTTTAAGGATCTGAGGGAAAATTGCACTTTAGTGAGGGGACTGGTTTTTAAATGAGGATATAATTCTAATTGAGCAAAATCTTTTAGTATGGAAAACTAATGGGGTGGTGTGGAGCTGGCTAGATATCGGAATGGCTCAGTAGCACTCCTCAGAAAAGTGGCTTTAAAACCCTATTGAAAGTGACTTTTTGCTTCATATCCTAGAAGAGAAGCTATAAAAGGGAATCCTTTATTCAGAAATGTGGCTTTTCAGTTTACCAGTGGAGTAAATGTGTGTACAACCAGAACTTAACCAACCCCCTGCTGTGTAATCCAGTGCAACTCCTAGAGATTCTGCAGGAATAGCCCGTAAAGTTCCTAAGACTGTAAATCTTTACATAAGCAAATGGACCTGCCTTTCTCCTGTGGGGTGGCTGTTGGGTTCAAGCCACTGACCTTTTGATTTGGCAACTCGGTGCTGTAACCACAGCACAGTAGAGCTCCTAGTGTCTGGGTCCTGTGTATGTTGGATGTGTTGAACTCTCCTGCGGGCAGGAGGTGTATTTAAGGTCCAGGGTCTGTGCCTTTGGCGTCTGTGATCTGTGTGTGTGGGCACTAATGGTTGACTGTCTTTCAGCTTTCATGACTCTGGTGATCATTCTGCTGCATGTCTTCTGGAGCATTGTGTTTTTTGATGGCTGTGAGAAGAAAAAGTGGTCCACACTGCTTGTTGTTCTCCTGACCCATCTACTCGTGTCAGCCCTGGTGAGTACCATCCCCATGTTCAAACTGGTTTTGAAACACAGTCCTTTATCTCTCAAATGTTATCACTGAATGGCAGATTTCATGAAATTGACTTTTTAAGTAATTATTTATTAAATTGTTAAAATTTACGTACTTGCAGAAAAGTTCGTGAATCCGAAGAGTGCATCTTTATGAATTTTCACAGTGTGAACGCACCTGTCTAATAAGGACCTAAATGAAAATTGAAACAATCTAGTGCCCAGGGGTCTCCTCATGCCACTTGGCCATCACCGCCCTCTTAGGGATATCTAACTCAGTTTAGCTCTGCCTTTTAGTGTTTTATGTGCAATTTGCTTTTGTGTCTGCCTCATTTTGATGAATATGATGTTTTTAAAATACTCTGTAGCTAGATACTGTGTATTCATTGCACTATAACATTCATTGCTTATTCTGTTGTGCAACTATTCCAAGATTTGGCCATCCATTCTACAGTGGAGAACCATTGATGATGCTTTTTACAGATTATAACTAGTACATTTTTATTTAAAATTACTATTTCTTGGTGAACATATATGTACATTTCCTTTTTATATTACTTAGTAAAATTGTTAAGTCATGTACATGTTCAGCTGCTCACACCCCCAGTATTCCAGAGCAGTTGTGTTGATTTCTGCTTCCACCAATAATTTATGAGATACATTTTTTCCACTTTTCTCTAGCATTTGCATAGTCTGTAAGGGAATTTCACTGCCAATCTCAGGGTAGGCAATTCAAATCCACTAGCTGCTCTATATGGGAGAAAGATAGGCAGTCTTCCGTGTGATTTACACCCTCTGAAAATCCACTGGAGAGTCACCTAAGTTTCGGTTCCCACTCTCAGGTACATAGTAAAAAATACTTCCACCCTTGATGTGGCCTTAATTTTGGTGCTAGCTATGCTACTAGGTGTATTGTGATACTACATTATAATTTGTGTTTATCTGAAGATTATTGAGGTGGAGGATTTTAGCATGTTTTTTGACTAGTTGGATCATTTTTTGTGAAGTACCTGTAAATTTTTTGCTCATAATTTTATTAGGTAGTGTGTCTTTTTTCTTTTTACGAGTCTTTTAAATTTACTATATATAAGACTCTTTGTCAGATGTACAGATGACAAGTGACTTGTCCTGCTGTGGGGATTTGTGTTTCCATTAGCTTAATCTTATCTTTAGGTGAACAACAGTTCATCATTTTAATGCAGTTCAATTTATCTTTTTATTTTCTTTATAGTTTGCATATCTGTGTTCTGTTTAATAAATACTAACCTTTCTAAAATTTTGTTATTTTGCTAATTTGTGAGTTTTAATTGTCTCCAATAATTTTTTAATTCTTTTCAAAGAGTGAAAGTATTTAAACAAACATGAAAGAAAAATGAAAATGTGCTTTGCTGTCATTGTTGTTGTTGCTGCTGGGTGCTTGAGTATGACAGAAGGAAATGCTGCCTAGTCTAGCCCCAGCCCTACAGTTGTTGCTGTATTTGAGCCCACTGCTGCAGCCCTGGTGTCAGTCTGTCCCATTGAGAGTCCTTCTCTCTTTTTTTCTCCTACTGCCTTACCAAGCACCATATCCTTTTCTAGGAATAATCCCTCTTGATAACAAGTCCAAAGTAAATGAGACGAAGTCTACCTCCCTTCTTCTAAGCAACATTCTGTTTGCATTTTTCCAAGACAGGTTTGTTGGTTCTTCTGGTAGTCCATGGCATATTCCTCACCACTACCATCACCCATCACTTCAGTATTTCTTATTCATTGCCCCACTTTTACATACATGTTGTTATGTACCATATGACTGGCTTGTAGTGACCTCATGAACCCTGTCCTATCTTGGGTTCATACCATCCTCAGCCTCAATGACGACGACTTCTTTTCCAAGAAATGCCCCTCCTAACAATATACCCAAAGTCTATGAAGAAAAGCTTTGCCATCCTTACCTTTAATGAGCAGTTTGGCCGAACTTTCTCCAAGATATGTCTGTCTGTTCTTTTCACAATCCATGGGATATTCAGTACTCTTCTCCAGCACCAATATTCAAAGCCATTGATTCTTCTTCCATTATTTTTATTCATTGTCTAACTCTTAGATACATAGCAAGTGATTTAAAAGACCATGACCTGAATCAGGCACACCTTAGTCTTTAAACTAGCATTATTACTCCTTAGTACTTTGGAGATTATTGAACAGTATCATGAATTTTGGTTTTGTTGTTGTATACCATCGAGATGGAACCAGGGTTTTCAGAGTCATTTAATCGCATGGGAAGAGAGAGCCCATCCATCTGCCACAGAGCAGCTGGTGGATTCAAACTGTGTGCCTTCAGGATTGCAGTGCAGCTTCTTGCCACTAGGCCACCAGTGCTGTCTATTCATCCTTATTCATTGTCCAACTCTCAGATGCATAGCCAGTAATGTAAAAGACCTGTATCAGGCACACCTTAGTCTTCAAACTGACATCATTGCTACTCAATACTTTAGAGATAATCGAACAATATCATTAATGTTACATGCATGCGAAATATTGCTGAAGGTCATTAAAATATGGCTAGAACAGAACATAAATAGGGGACTGCTAGACGTTTAAGAAGAATTTAGAAGAGGCTGTGGCAGCAGGGATATCATTGCTGATTTCAGATGGATTCTGGCTGAAAGTAAAGAATACCAGAAGAATGTCTATTTGTGCTTTATGGATTATGCAAAGGTATTTGACTGTGTGGATAATAACAAATTATGGTTAACATTGAGAAGAATGGGAATCCCAAAACACTTAAGTGTGTACATGAGAACCTTACACCTAGACCAAGGGCTGTGATATGAACAGAGCAAGGGAACACTGCAGGTTTCAAAATTAAGAAAGAAGTGAGTCAGGGTTGTATCCTTTCTCTATACCTATAAAATCTGTTTGCTGAACAAATAATTTGAGAAGCTGTACTCTATGAGGAAGAATGTGATATCAGGATCAGAGGAAAAATCATCAATAACCTGTTATGCAGATGATACAACCTTACTTTCTGAAAGTGAGGAGAATTTGATACACTTTAAGCAGATGATCAAAGACTGTAGCCTTCAGTATGGATTACATCTCAGAAAACAAAAGTCCTAACCACAGGACATTATGATAGATGGAGAAATGCTTGAAGCTATCAATGATTTAATCTTGTTTGGATAAGTAATCAACACCAGTAGTCAGGAAATCAGGAGACGTATTGCATTGGGCAAGTCTGCTCTCAGGGACCTCTCTAGAATGCTGAAGAGCATTGGTGTCAGTTTGAAGCCTAAGGTGCATCCAGTTCAGGGTATGGACTTCTCAATCACCTGCTACACATTGGAGAGGTGGACAATGAATAAGAATGACGGAAGAAGATAATGCCTTTGAGTTGTAGTGCTAGGGAAGAGTACTGAGTATTCCATGGACTGTCAAGAGAACAAACATGTCTTGGAGGGAATGCAGTCAGAGTGTTCCTTTTATACTTTGGTCATGTCAATAAGCAAGACTATTCATTGGAGAGGGACATCATGCTTGGAAAGATAGGGGATGAGCGAAGGAAAGGAAAGTCTCCAATGAGATGGATTAGCATGATGACTTCAGCAGTGGGCTTGAGTGTTTCAGAGCTAATGAGGAGGATGGCATGGGATAGGGCAGCATTCAGGTTGGCTGTTCATAGGATTGTGATGAGTCATACGCTCTTTGATGACACCTAACGACACCACCACCACCACCACTTTGGAGAGGCCCCTGACAGTAGACTTTTCTAGTGCCGTGTACCTTTTGATTTCGCTCATCATTCAAAAATGGCTAGGCAAGAAGCTGCACTGCAATCTCAGGGGTATGTGGTTTGAATCCACCAGATGCTCTGCTGGAGAAGGAGGAGCAGTCTACTCCTGTACCAGCCAGATAAATTTGACGATACACACACACACAAATAATAATAATAATAATAAATTTTAAAAAGTGGCTAGAACAGTCTATTGACCGAGAACTGCCAAAAGCTCAGACTGAGTTTAGAAGAGGATGTGGCACCATCATTGCTTATGTCAGATGGATCTTAGCAGAAACCAGAGAATACTAGGAGAACATATAAGTGTGTTTTATTGACTTTGCAAAGGGACCTGACTGTGTGGATCTTAATAACCTATGGTTAACATTGAGAAGAATGGGATTCCTAGAACATGTAATAATGTTCATACAAAACTTTATACCTATACCAAAAAACTGTTTTGCAAACAAAAATTCCAGGAAGATGTGTGTCAAGAAATGTATCCTTTCTCCTTACCTGTTATATACAATACAAACTGTATGCTGAGCAGTTCACATGCATAGGAGACAATTAAAAATACTATGGCTTCAGTCAGGTATGTCCACAAAGTGATATCTTTGCTTTTAACACATTATAAAAGTCCTTTATAGCAGATTTCCTCAATGCAATGTGTCATTTGATTTTTTTTTTTTTTTACTACTCCTTCCAGATTTGTTGATGGGGATCCAAATAAATTGAATTCCTTGACCTCATCATTCGTTTTTATCATGTTATTGCTTATTTATCAACTTATGAAGATTTTTGTTTATGTTATGTTGATGTGTAATCAATACTGAAGAAGTCTTTGATCTGCATCAGTAATGGTTTGTGAACCTGAAGTCCTCTTCACTTCGAGCAAGCAAGCATATACAGAAATTTGAGACATCTGCATATTGCAGCTTCTTCCTGAGTCTTTCTCCAATCCTGATCCAGCTTTCTTCTTCGCAGAGATCACCTTCTTGGATTATTTACTCGATATATAGTTTGAGTAAATATGTGAACCAGACACATATCTTTCTTGAGTTTTAACTATATGATATATTCCACATCCTCTTCACAATCTACCTTGCACTTCTAGCTGTTTCCTGTTGACAGAGTGCTGCAGCCATTTCTAAAGTCTCTTCAGCAGAATTTTACTTGTATGTGGTACTAATGATATATGCAAATTTCCATATTTTATTATATCACCGTTTACAGTAGACACAAGTATGGAACCCAAATAGTTGGTTGGACAGGTAACTAGCTGTCTTCCAAGCTTCTTGGCATAGACAGGCGAGTGTTTCCAACATTTGGAGACATCCTGCTTGGTAATCTGTTAGTTCCTGGAGCTTGTTTCTTGCCACTGCCTTCAGTGTGGGTTAGTCTTCTTCCTTCAGTATCATTTCTTGTTGATCTCATGCTGCTTTCCAAAATGGTTGAATACCAACCAGTTCTGTTGCTGTAGTCACTCTGTATATTCCATCCATCCTCTTTTGATGCTTCCTGCATCATCCAGTATGTTGTCCATAGAATCCTTAAAGATTATAAATTGAGGCTTGCAGGGTTTTTTGTCTTCAGTTCATTTCACTCGAGGAATGCTAAGTGCCTTCTTCTCTTTTGGTTTCCACTGCAGGTGATTACACATTCCATTAGAATAATTTATCTTCTCAGACCTCCCTTTGAAAATCTTCTGCTCAACCTTTTACGTCATCATTTCTTCCATTCACTTTAGTTACTCTGCATTTCAGAGCAAGTTTCAGTCTTTTCTGACCTGCATGTTGGTCTTTTCTTTCTTTTCAGTCACAGTTTTGCCTGCTTCATGTATAATGTTCTTGATGTCTTACCACAGCTTGTTTGTTCTCCAGTTATTGATGTTCAGTGCATCAAACCTGTACTTGAAAGTACCTCTACATTTAGATAAGGTGTACTCAAAATCAGCCTGCAAAGTAAGTTTTACTCTATGATTTCAGGTGTAGAATTATTCTGTAGAGGACAGAAAGTGCAGAGCACCTGCCCTGTCCACAAATGTCTTGTCCACTTCTTTCTATCTCCAGCAGCAGCAGCATCATACATTCTCCACATCTGGAACAATGTGTACCTAACTTTCATCATAAGTTGTCTCCTTGTTTTCATCATAAATCAAACCAACAAACTATTGCCAACAGGGAACTCTGATTTAGGGAGACTCTCCATCAGCTTTCGGAGGGTATAAATCTTTACTAAGGAGACTGCCTCAAAGTGAGTGGTGGATTCAGACTGCTAGAAGCCCGACACATTATAAACTACACAACCAGGGATCCTTTCACCATAGCCTCCTTTAATCTGCAGTTTTAAAAATGGAAATCAGGCCACTCAGCTCCCAAACCTAAAACTCTCCTGCCTTTGCACAGAGGATGTAATCTACACTCTCCCTTGCCTTCCAGCATTATGGGCCTTACTTTCTTCTCTGACCTCATCTCGTTTAGTGGTCACTCCATCACTGCACACTGTTAGTATTAACCTCTTCTCTCACGTTTCTGTTGGTCCAGCCTCTTTGCTCTGTTAGTGCTCCTCCCTTGGTTTCCTGTGCCCCTGTTCCTTCAAGTGGCTCATTCTCCTCCTCCTGTATGCTTCAGCTTCCATTTCCATGAGACCTTCCTCAGTCGATCACCTTGTTTCCACCCCACCTGGCATCATCACAATTACATTTATTCTATTCCGCCATTCACAATAATTTGTAATTACTTGATTTATTCATTTCTTTCCTGATTCATTAGCTGCCTTCCTTACTAGAATATCAGTTCAATTAGTGCAATGGCTTTGATCTTCACTGGTATATTTCCTGTACCGAACAACTCCTGGTACATAATGACATTTCCTTCAGTTTTTGTAAATAAGTAAAGTTTTAGAGCCTGCAATAATTTGGAAACTAACAAAGAAATGCTACTCACTCACGCCGTGCCCCTTTGACTGAAAATATGCTTGGGCGTATCTCATTTTCTTGTAAATTCTAAAAGCCAATTTAATTGATGGAAATTCATTTAAACTTGGGCCCAAATTAGAATATGTACATATATCTTCTATAGGATTTCTAGTGGGTTCTGGCTTCTGACTACCTATAGGTTCCCATTTTAGCACAGCAAAGCCCAGGGTATATAGGTGGTATCTACTGACTGAGTTAATTCCTTAGTTCTGGTATCTTAGTGCTCAACAAAGGAGACCTGGTGTTTAAGCACTTGGCTACTAACCTCAGGGAACCCATCATCTGCTCCACAGGAGAAAGATGTGGTAATCTGCTTCTGTAAAGATCACAGCCTTGGATACACCAGGAGCAGTTGACTTGATGTTAGTGTGTTTTTTTGGTCTGACTTCTAAACAGTGACATTCACTGTATGTGTGGTGCTGCACGCCCCAGTTATTGAAAGCCTTTCATATTCCCCTTTGTCTTTGGTTACTCTACCTGTGTAATGAACTTGCCATTGTTACTCAAGCAGATTTCTTTTTCCTTTGCAGACCTTCACAAATCCTTATTATGGGGTAAATCTGGTGGTGTCATACACAATCATGATGGCCATGGGCGTCTGGGCATTCTTTGTGGCTGGAGGCTCCTGCAGAACCTTGAAGCTCTGTCTGCTCTGCCAGGACAAGGACTTCCTTCTTTTCAACCAGCGCTCCAGATAACCTCTGGGAGGCATCCCACCTGGGCAGCACACTGCATCTTCAAAGGAAGCAGAACTGTGCCTTTTCCTGAAAGTCCCTGTTCTTGGTAGAATCTAGAAAAAAACAGAACTGTCTGGCTGTGAGCCCCACTCACATGGCTTTCCTGCCTTCAGATATCAAATGGTATATGCATGTTGGCTGCACGTTAGCACCACTTGGGGAATTTAAGAATGCTAATTTTTGGGAGACTATCCCCAGATTGAATTGATTTGGACATCTGCTGTTCTTTAAAAGTTCTCCAAGTGATGCTGAAACACCGTCAGGCTAAGAACCACCAGTGCCCATGAGTGGAGCTTAACTGAAGCTACAAGAATCACATGCTTAGCCGCTTCCTAACTTAGGTGGACAGGTAATGTCAAATGCTGGTGAGCCTCAGTCTTTTTAAGTTCTAAAATCACAAAGGCCACAAGGCTACCATGTCTGTGATCTGCTTCTCCCTGTTCTATGAGAATGTGATGGGCTGTGATTACGTGCAATCATGAATTGCACTGCTATTTTACAGTGATGTTAAAGTAAGATATTAATTCATTAATAAGCTGTGACATTTCTTTTCATTACAGATTGTTCTTTTTGAGGCATTACATTGGTTTTGAGCATAGGTTTCATTTCTTTAACTAAAAATGATCACATTCAGATGACGATCTAAGACCAAGCTTATTTTGTGCCAAGACATCCCTCTGTTTGATATTTTCCCCATCTCTTTCCTGAGGCTGATACCTTCAATGTTTGAGGGTAGGAAACTATTTGCTGCACTAGCTGAGGTGAAGCCCAGCCCCTTACCTCAGTGATGTGCTAGGGGCTGAGTGATGTGCCTAGAGCAGGCTTCCCTGGTGGACTGTTAACCCAGAGCTGGAGAAAAGCCACTGGGGTAGTGTTGACACTTTTATTTTGCTCCTGTGATGCTATATTAAACAATATTTTCCCTCAAAATGGAGCAGTGTAAAATTGAAAATATATCCTAAATTGCCAAATTCATGCATTTACATAATCCATATAATCTTTAGATCTAGTAAATTTCTGTGAAGGTTTTTGTTGCAAATTCAGGAGTCCTGTTAAAGGAAAACCCATTCAGATTCTAATCAGCTTTTTTGATTTCCATTATAAAGGAGAAATGCCAGCAGTTTGTGCCTACACTAACTAGAAATTGTTCTCAGTGGACAGCTTAAGGAGGACTAATAGTATGGAATAGAAATTAGTGATGCACTAACATGATCCATCAGTGAGTCCCATACACACAGTAGATAGAGCATCCAAAAGAAGAAGAGCAGCCATGAGAGGGCTCAACAGTGACATGACAGATGCATGAATTTGGCAGTCTTGGATGTGGTAGAATGATAAGCATGTTCACAACAGAATCATGGCCAGTGTTTGGCGCCAGTTACATGTCGTCCCAAGGATCAGATCCTTATGTGTGAACTAGACCTTTAACAGTGAACAGTGTGCCCCACCCCAGTATTTAAATTATTATAATATCTTAATCTAGAGATTGAAGAGGAAAAAGGCTTCTAGTAAGGTTATAAAGTTTCCTAAATAATGATAGTTATTCTTTTAAAGTTTACTTCAGCACAAATGCCAATGTTTTCATTGGTACTTATAATTTTCTAGTTTAATACAAGTTTCTTCTTGGACTAAAATAACCAAGGACGTAGAAACTGAAGAGCGAATTTATTGTGCAGAGTTAAGGGAGATGATATACTCACTGGGTTGGAATTTATTCTTATCTGACAGTAGTATTCTTTGATTAATAGAATTTTTAAAAAATATGTATATATATATATAATATATATGTATACCTGGTTATTACTACTGGCTTACAGATGTCTTAAATAGTCTGATAAAATGACTTGATTTGGAAAACATAGAACATTTAATAATATTAATATTACTGGCACATCTGAGCTCTGTACAGGAAAAGGTTAATATTAAGAAACTAGGATATTGCAAAAGCTCATTTATAAAACTTACTGAAATGAGGAGAAAACTTGCTTTGATGGTAAGATGCTCTGCTCCAGGAAAGCATCTGATCACCAGTGTTTGCCCACCAGCGTACACGTGCCTTTGTAATGTGCAGGTTCTCCAAGAGAGTGGGCATCGTGGTCCACTCTGCACTGTTGTTTCACGTAGCCTCGCGTGGCCTCAGGCCGAGGAGCTCAGCGAGAGAGAGGGTTGCCGTGTTAAAATGTGTATTAAATGCCACCCCTCCCTTTTTGGCCTTCATTGTCTGTGGTGAACTTTCCAGCTCTCCTGGTATTTTGGTGAAGAGAAGATGTTGGTGACGTGTTTTCTTCTCCAGAGCAGATTTTCTGTGTTTCAAGGAAAATGTAGAGCGAGTACAAGGTGCTGGTGGGTTTGTGAGAATTGGAGTGCTCACGTGCGTTATCATGTGAATGACAGAGGTCCATTTCATTGTTCTCATGTAAAAGCTGTATTTCTTTCTTTCTCTGTATTTATTAATTTCAAAGCCTCGTCGTAACTGGAGCAGTTGTGTTACCTTGAGCCTTCCTGACTGGTAGCATAGCAGCAGCGTTCTCTTCAGAGCCCCTTAGTGAAAATGATGGCCGGGAAGAATTAAAGATGGTGCGACAGACCACACAGGAACCGGCTTTGTTCCCGATGTGAACACATTTCTTCTCACGCACATCTTCATGCTTGCTCAGAATGGCAGATTTGTGCCTGAGGCACTCAACTTTCTTCTCCAAAGGGTTGAAGCTGTGAGTGCTGCTGGCCCTACAAGCGTCTGTGGGCCAGTGCTCTTCCGCATAGGGGATTAGAAGTCAGTGTGGACCTGCGGGCATGAGTGAAGCCTCGCTGGCTGGCCAGCAAAAATGGCAGCCTGTCTTGGACATCAGCAGCCCGTCTCTCTTGGAAAAGCCCCTGGAGAGAGTTGCTGGGAGTTAGTTAGCCCTGGTTTTCTCAAACGTAACTCTAGACAAACAGATAGATGCCGTAATGAAACAATGTTACAGTGCTTGTTTAAAATATTTATGATTTCAATGTATGCATTTCACATTAGTAATTAATTATATAATGGTGATTATTTTATGATAATTTTAAGAAATAATTTTATTAGAATTTAGTGTTTAGAGAGGTGAGTACTCTATGTGAAATGCATAATATTTATATAAGTTATACTTTATGGCCCACATCTTCACAGTGTCGGACCTCACATTCGATAACATAATGTAGACCTGTACTTTCTAAGTGAACAATAAAGACTGTCACTCCTCATTCCGGTGTTTCGTTTCATCTTTGGAGTACGTATCCTTTAGTCTCTCCTACCACTACAGTTTTTGTCTCATAAAAATTGTACATTTTGTTTGTTCTGATTGGTCAGTTCGGAATCATTTTTCAAAGAGAAAGCATTTCATAAATCAACTGAAGTCTATGGGGGAGAGAATAGCCTAAAAGTATTATATTTTAGGGCATTATTTTTATCGTAGGAGTATGCAATGAGGGTTGCAGAGTGGATTATATTTGGGGGTAGGGGGTG
>NW_006400013.1:1688620-1690835 GCF_000299155.1 Elephantulus edwardii
AACTTAAATTTAAAAAAAATTATAAGATTAGTTTCATTTCTGAGTATTCATAAATGGAAAGGTTGTGTAGAGAAGTTCCTTGAGATGTCTTAAACCAGGCTTTAGTAATCAAGAAGCCTCGTTTTGTAAGCTCTACTAGGTACTTAGGGTTAATGAATACACAGCATCATTGAGCAGTGACTGAAGATGGAGGTCTGTTGTGGAGGAAAATTTTGTTTCCACGCAGTGATCCCGACTAACCTCTCGAGTTCTTGCACTTCCTTCCTCTCTTGGTGAGGAGACAATGCAGAGGAGTCTCCTGCGTGGTCTTCACCATCAGGCAGGATACTCAGGGAATTGTTATAATCTGAAACTCAGAACTGTACGCTGCTCTCTTAAGTGCCTCTAGGAGAGCGAATTGATAACTGCAACTTCAAACATAATAGGAGCCTGTGAAGGCCATCAATTTATGCTAAGGAGGAGGAACAAATTAGAAAAGGAGAGTCAGAATGGTTGTGTAGCTCAGAAGAATATAATCAGTGCCACTCAGGGGAATATGTAGAAATTTGAATTGTTGTATGTTGTTGTTCTGTGTCGTCAAGTCATCTGTGACTCATAGCAACCCATGTACAATAGCCCTAAACCCTGCTCTATCCTTTGCCAATCTCATTGTCTCTGACACACCTACCCCCATTACCCCAGTCACTGAATCAATCCACCTCATAGAGGGTCTTCCTCTCCTGTGCTGTCTCTCCACCCTCCCAAGCATGACATTCCTCTCCAAGAACTGGTCCCTCCTTGCAACATGTCCAAAGTATGTTAGACAAAGCTTCAGAATCCTTGCATCCAGGAGCAGCCTGGCTTCACCCTCTCCAGGATAAACCTGTTTGTTCTCTTAGCAATCTATGACATATATATTCAATACTCATCTCCAACACCACAGCTCAAAGGCATTAGTTCTCCTATCATCCCTAGTCATTGTCCAGCTTTCTGATGCACAGCAAGTGATTGCAGAGACCATAGCCTGTATCAGGCATATGCACTGTAGTCTCCAGACTGACATCATTGCTCTTCAGTACTTTAGAGAGGTCTCTAACTACAGACTTTCCCATTGCAATATGTCTTTATTTCTTGGCTGCTGGTGCCAAGAGTGTTGATTGGGGAGCCAAGCAAACTAAAGCTACAATTCAAACAGATGTATACACACTCATATTTATTGCTGTGTTATTTACAGTGGCAAAGAGATGCAAGCAACCCAAGTGCCCATCAACAAATGAATGGATATAAAAACTGGTATAAAACCCCCACAAAACTGTGATATATTCACACAATGGATTATTATGCAGCATTGAAAAATAACGAACTTTTTAAACATTACACAACATGGGTAAGCCTGAAAGACATACTGAGTGAAATATCTCAGTCACAAAAGGACAAATATTGCATACTGTAGTTATAAATTAGAACAAACAAGGGAGTGGGAGAGAATAGGAAAAGAGTGGATAGATAAAGAACACTGCCTTAGAACAGATGAGGGGAAGAGTTGTTAGGAATATATAATTAGGCATTATATGTATAACAACAATCTGGAATAAGAGGTGCATTGCAAATGGAATTGGGGAAGAGGAAGGAAAATGCAATAACAATTTTTTAAAAAAATAAAATGTAAATTTTTTAAACAATTTTAAAAAATTACAGCCATTAAAAAAAAAAAGGTGTGAAAATCAGGGTGGGGGGAGCAAACCAGGAGAGTGGCAGCCCAAGATCCAGGGAACAAGTATGCCGGATGCTGCTGATAAATAAACAAGGTAGGAACTGAACAGTGACCAGTACATAAGGTGAGATAGAACTTATCAGTGACCTTGATAAAAGGAAGTTCAGTTTGGAGTTAATGGTGATCATCTGCATGTAGTGGGGGACCTTGAAAGACATAGAGGCAGATAGATGATAGCAAGAAACTGGAGAAGTGGGGTGGTAGCCTGAGGAGAGGATGGTGTGGGAGCAAGACGGGGGTGGGTGTGTGTGATGACATTCTAACATCGTGTTTGCAGGATGAGGGAATGATTCCATAAAAGGAAATAATTGATGACATGGGAGAGAGGGGATTAAATGGAGAGGCTGTTTAAATTGTCCCATTGCCACAGTGCTTGTCAAAGCCAGTCTGATTAATCTCCTTTGTCAGTGTGTTCTTTGCAATTCCCTATCACTCCTCCCTGAGAGAGACTTCACCCTGATT
>NW_006400013.1:1691951-1696891 GCF_000299155.1 Elephantulus edwardii
TCAGACTTGCTGCCATTGAATCAGTTCTGACTCACAGCGTCCCTCTGTTGGGTTTCTTTCTTTTCTTTTTTTTAAATATAAGAAAACAAGTGAAGGGAGCTCTGGTGGCCTAGTGGCAAGAAGCTGCACTGCAATCCCAGAGGTACACGATTTGAATCCACTAGATGCTCTGCTGGAGAAGGAGGAGCAATCTCCTCCTGTACCAGTTAGATCCAATGTGACGGTACACACACACACACACACACACACACACACACACACAAAACCAAATGAAAAGGATTCATTACGATAATGCTAAGGAGGTATGGTTGGTGTAAGATAGGCCGTTGTGAGTGAAAGAAAAAAGGAAAGAAAGGGGGAGAAATACCCCTAGCAGGTCAGGAGTGAACCAAAACATTTTAACTTGCTGCTGGGAGTGGGAGCCTCAGTTAGTTTTCTAAAGCTATAAATTGCAACAAGAAGAGACTGTCCCTCTTTCTTTTTCAGAGCCAATGGTGCGTTGAAATGGCTGCAGATGAAGCATTGGATTATTAGCAGCATCACTTGCTGTGGACGGCATCACCGGTGTTCCCCAGTACAGAGTTTAAAAGAAAAACAAAACAAAACTCATTCCCTTTGAAAACTCACAGCAGACCTTCCACTGGGTGTCCACACAGGAGGAGAGTGCCCATCTTTCTGCCTCAGTGCTGCTGGTGTATTCCAACCCCCACAGCGGCTGGACCTTTGAATTAGCAATCCCAGCTCCTTACAGAGTACACACCATCAGAGCTCCTGCTAGACAGTTTAGCAAGGTGTAAAAACTGATTCGTGTAGGGATGGTGGAACCTAGCTTCCACTAATTCCACAAGAGGAGAAGGATCGCAATTCCACAACATCAATATCATAAAATAGGGTTCCTACAAGGTCTGGCATGTCTTGTGCCTCCCTTACCTTCTATCAATTCTAACACCAAATGAGCTTTCCCCCAGCTCTTGCAGTGGTAACCAAGTCACTAATCCATTGTAATTATGGCCACACAGAACTCACTCATGATTATGGTGTTTATTATGGAAGTAACAGGTTTTAGGCTGCCTAATATTCCAGGGAGCTCTGGTGGTATAGTTGAGTTGGTAGGAAGTTGTGCTGTTAGCCCAAAGACAATGCCTCTCTGGCAGTTTGAATCCACCAGTGGCTCCAAAGGAGAAAGATAGGCAGCTTCCTCCCATGCCGTTTACAGCCTCTTAAAACCCACTGGAGGATCAGTTACTAATTTGGTTCTGGTTCGATAGCAATGAGTTTTGAGTTGAGCATTCTACTGAAGGAGATTGCTTTATTCAGTAAGATTTAAGTGTTATGTTGTTGGGAAAGGGCAGAAACTAAAATACATGAAATCTGTTGGCAGGTCTTTCGGTAGCTTGGGAAACTTGTTAGAGTGGCTGAACTAACTGGTTGTCATGTTACCTCACTAGAAAGTCTTTGCATCTTCCAGAGCTCGCCAGTTGACTCTTGTCATCTCTGATGCTGAGTCACTGTCAAGGGCTCAGACTGCCCTTGAACTTGTAAGCCCTGTGTTTGCCGTCATCCCTACAGATAATGAAAAGTTAATATGTGAAACGAGTGAACTCAAGCAGAAGTAATTACTGGCTTACAACATGGAAGTCATAGTTGGACACGTGAATAGAGATCACGTGCCTTTCTAGGCTTCCACCTGTAGAGGGAGCCCAAGGGAAGTGCTCTGGTTGCCGGGCCAAGCCTCTCTCTCTAGATGGACAGTCAACTCCCAATAGACAAGCCAGAATGGGCCAGAGTGTCATTTAGCTGTGTTTGCCTTTTTACAGCTTTATGAAGGTATAATTGATGTAAGATAAATAGCACATATTTAAAGCGTAAAATTTGACTGATTTTTACATGCATGGAGAAACCATCACCACAATCAAGATAATGAACATACGTATCACCCCAACAAAATTTCCTTCTGCCTTTGGAGACCCTCCAGTCCCCATCTCTGCCTTCACCTCCTCTCTGGGCAACCATTGATCTCCTGTCACTCTAGTGTGCAGAATTTTCCAAAATTTCAAGTAAAGTGGACCTCTATAGTTTGTGTGCATATTTAATCCTTCCCTGTTTCAGTCTCAGGAAGAGAGAAAGCTTAATGTGTCCCTGGGTCTATGGTTTGCTGAATTAGGAAGTGAGGGAACATCCCAGGGGCTGACCTGATCGATGTGGCCACTCACAGCTGGCCATCCTTGGCCTGACTTCTGAACAGAGGTCAGGGATTTTAATGTCAACAGACAGACCGAAGGCAAGAGATGGTCTTTGCTATCCAGAAATCATTGGAAGGAATGCCTTTAGTCTGTATGGGTTTAAAGCATACCAAATGGCGGATTCTGTTACAAGAAGGTGCTTCCATGTCACTGGAGCTGGGGAGTTGGACCAAGTGCTGTCATCAATGATCCCAGTGCTGGAGGCACCTGCCATTTATAAGGCAGAGGTGCTGCTCCCTAGCTCCCAGGTTTGCTGCACCGTGGCAGGATAGGTGCCCTGAAACAGTGACCCATGTACAAGTGCAAAGCATTACTGAGCCCTGCTTGGCCTGCAGTCATAATCATATGCTGGTTTGGTTGCAATCAATTTCTATGGTGAATAATTCAGTGCAATAGAGTACTATGACCCTTACCTCTGTCGGGTCACTATATAATAACTCAGAGCAGCAGCACTGAACCCTCATGCATGTGGCCTATACCTCACATCCTGTGGTTCTAGGATCATGTGGCCCTGGTCTTGCCTCAACACTCTCCAATGTGGATGTCGCCTCCCAGGAGCCCCTCCCAGTGCGGACTTTCACATGTGGCACCTCCTCCTCTCAGCAGGCAATTCCACAGGTCGTTTCCTCTTGTAAGTGGAGCATCTTGAAAGGCAGAGCTTAACCTTTAAGGGACTCTAGTTCTCAGATCCAACTCACCAGTGGCACAGTGAGAAAATGATGTGGTAGAATGATCCTACCCTACAGAAAACCTTGGAAGATTATGGGGCAGTTCTGTTCTGCCTTCCAGGGTCACTACAGGATGCCAATCCACAGAGTGCCAAGGTTTGCACAGACCTTACAGACTTAGAGCTGACAGGTTCCAAGAATGCAGAAACACCTTGACCCATGCAAGAACATTAGAACATTAGGGCTCTGAGGGGATCAAGAGAAGTGCTTGGCAGGAGGCGGCAGGTAGGACAGTGAGCACCCAGCTTGGATCCTGCACCTAGATCCTTCTGTAGTTGCCCCAACATCCGTGTGCAGGCAGGTTGAGCTCCCGGCCAGGCTGTGTCTGCAACACCAGGGAGGAGGTGTAGACATAGTAAAGCAGACCACCGGGTCTCTGCTCTGCTCAGCTTAGTTAGTCCGATTTTCCCTCTGATTTTTCCCCTCCTTCCCTCCATATCCCTCTCCCTAACCTCGCCCATCTCCCAAAGCTTTCTCCCACAGCTTATTTTTATATGGAAATCTTCTAGGTTTAACCTCTTTCCCCTCACAGGGCACACCAAAAGAGGAAGATTGTTATTGTTTCCCATCGAGTTGGAACCAACGCATAGCTGACCCTCCAGAATGTTTGCAGAAGCAATAAATTGCATGAGAAGAAATTGCCCATAGTTCCCCCTCAGAGCAGCTGGTGGATTCGAAGCTCTTGCCTTTGGACTGGTAGCTCAGTTTCTTACCATTGGGCCACCAATCTCCCTAAGGGAAAGGTTAGCCTTTCATATCTGCGCTGTCCTCTTCCACAGACTTCGGCCACATCTGGCTACTGCACACTCGGGATGTGATTAGGAAGACTGTGAGGCTATTTACTGTCTTTGTCTTCATAAATGTCAATTTAAAAGCTAGTGCTTGATTCCATTATTGGAACACTTTGGAGTATGTTTGTGACAACTTTGCTATGTGTTTTCAACTGTAAATTTTATGAAATCTAAATACAGATGAAGTATTTTGTGAACATTTAGCATCTGAATTGAGATGTGTTTGTTAAGTGTAAAATACACAGCAGATTTAAAAGATGTTCTAAAAGAAAAGTGACTTTATGTAATTTAAACATACTGAAATGAAAGTAGTTCAGTCCCCTTGGAAGGCGTTATTAATATTAGTATCATCGGTTTATTTGTCTCTTAGAGTGACTGCTGTTGTGTGCCACCGAACAGTTCCAACTCATAGCAGAGAGTTTCAAGTTACAGATGTTATTTACATTATGTTTTATTACGTTGGATTGTCATAGTTGTTCATGCACCATCAAGTTGAGACCAACTCATAGCTGGACACTCCAGTAGGTTTATAGAGACAGTGAATTGCACAGGAGATTGCCCATCTTTCCCCAGCTGGTGGGTTTGAACCATGTACCTTTGAGTTGTCAGAGCAATTCCTTACCCCTAAGTCACCAGAGCTCCCTATAAGCCACTCGTGCTCTAGACTCAGCTAAGAAGGCACAGCTCTGGTGGGTTAATGGTTAAGCATTTGTAGCAGTTCAAATTCACCCTAACCAGCTCTTTGGGAGAAAGACTTGGTTATATATTCCTCTAAAAAATACAATTAAGAAAACCCTATGTGGTTGAGGTTGACATGAGCCCAAACTGACTCGATGGTACCGAAAACACCAACATGAGAAAGCAGTGGTCAGACTAAAGGACTTGTGTTTCCTCTGCCAACCCCACGCTGTCACCAGCACCTTTCCTGTTCATCAACCCTGGTGAATCTTGGGTTTGTGAAATTGCAAGAAAGCCTGTGCAGAGGGAAGGAAGATGACAAACTGTGTCTTCTTGCCACTTCCAAGAAGGTCCTTCCCACTCTTTTTTTTTCTATAATTATATTTTATTAATTTTCATAAACATTTACAGAGATTTTGGGTTTCCGTTCATTCATTGTTGCACTATTCTCTCTACCCTCCTCCCAGTTTGTTCTTGTCCAAATGCCACAGTGCTTGTCA
>NW_006400013.1:1699401-1743905 GCF_000299155.1 Elephantulus edwardii
AACTACGTCCAATAGTTTTCTTGCTGAGTCTTTAGGGTTTTCTAAGTATACTATCATGTCATCAGCATAGAGGGATAATTTTACCTCCTCGTTGCCTATTCCTTCCCACTCTTAACAGGTGGAATGAGAGCAAATCCAAGAAGATTGTAACATGGAAGCTTGAGCTTCATTCTACCTGTCCTCGGTACTGTATCTCCCTCCTCACCTGCCCTCATGGTTGCTGATGGTTCTGACACCTGGAAGGCCGGCAAAGGGAGGAGGAGGAATTCAGAACCTGGAGGGCTCTGTGACACGCTTCTTCCACCGCTCGGCCAGCTGCTATGTCACCTACTCGGACAAAACTCCCCTTACTCAGTCCACCTAGCTCAGTCCCATTTTCCAGTTGAAATGAAAATTGGAAGCATTTCTAATTAAATCCTGCAAACCATGACGTTGCCTATTTGGAGCATTTACAGGGCTACCTCTCATTTAGCAAAGTGAAATGTGAACTCTGGATGGAGAAGGGAAAAAAAATCAAATAGCAGGTGAAAGCATATTTGCCAAAACCCAGAAACCCCACTTCTATCAAGCTGATACCAGCTCCCAGGGACCCTGGAGGCAAGAGAATCTGATCCCGGAGGGTCTCCAAGGCTGTCCGTCATCTTTCACAGATGCAGACTGCCGTCTCCTTCTCCCAAGAAGCAGCCCCTGGCTTCGAATCCCTGACCTTTAAGTTAGCAACCCAGCACTTAACCCACTGCACCACAAAGTCACCTCTCCCAAGAGGATCTAAAATAAGGTAAACAGAACTTAAATACTATTCACCTACTGGTTGCAATGCTAGGCACTTAGGAGTGAAGTGAGACTTAAGATCTGTTCCCTGTGTTCACAGCACTTTGGTGAGGAACATCTTCCACTTCACTTGCATCTGTCAGATCTGACTTATTACTCTCTAAGGCCAAGCACAGGTCCTGCCTCCCCCTGGAGCCTTTTGCAGATTGCTATAGACCTCCTAGCCCCACTAGCTAACAAGCCTTATGAACATAGCTATGCACACCATAGTCTCCCATCCTTGGTAAAGTGATTATGTTAAAAAGAAAACAGCCCAACCCAATTGCCGTCACATCGGTCCTGACTCGTGGTCACACCATGTGTTACATAAAGAACTTTGTTCCCTAGGTTTTCTTGGCTGTCATCTTTATCAAAGCAGATCTCCAGGCTTTTCTTCCGTGGCATGGCTGGGTGGGTTAAAATTGCCCATCTTAATGTTAGTAACCCAAACACCCTGTGTTCATGATTCCAATTCACAGCAGCCCTATAGGACAGAGTAGAACTGGCCCATAGTTTTCAAGGCTGTGAATCCCTATGACAGGAAACTGCTTCGTCTTTCTCCCAATGAGCAGCTCGTGGTTTTGAACTGCTGATCTTTTGGTTAACAGACCAACACTTAATCCACTGTGCTGCTTGTTGGTAAGTGTAGTCAACTCAACTTGACTGCAATTCATTGTGTTCTTATGAACAATGGCTCTGAACCCTGCCCTATCCTATGCCAACCTGACCATCTCTGACACACTTGAGCCCATTGTTATAGTCACTGTATCAGTGTATGTTGTTGAGGGTCTTCCCCTCCTTCACTACACCTTCCCAAGGACTGGTTCTTCCTAACAACATGCCCAAAGTATGTGAGGCCAAGTTTCACTATTTTATATGTTAGTGATCAAATATAAGCATTTGTGCTATGCAAGGATCTTAAGTACATCATTTTATTATCCTTTGAAGGGGATTCTACGACCTTCATGTGAATATTAGCTATTGATAAGCTCTTCTCTTTTTTCATCCTGATTAGTGACCTAACACTGTAGATAAAGGCCTTCACTGTGCTTTGCCAATACAAACACTAACCTCACCTCCAAAAACTCAGTCAACAGTGAAAAAGCATTTTATTTAAAATTTCCCATATATACAGTGTACATCTTCATTACAAACATTCTTACAATAAATACAGACGTGTTCGATGGACGTTGGCACAATGGCCTATGATCTGATATGGAAATGAGGGGGTGGGTGCTGCAGCCCAGGCCCCTGCAGTGTTGTTGCTCACAAGAGCTGGTCAGGAAGTGATGGTGAGAGGGATGTGAGTCTGAACTTGAAATGAGAGAATAGTGTCAATAATGCAGTGGAATTGGAGGAGGGCTGTGCAAGAAAAAGATGCAGGTTTTTACTATTTTTACTAGATAATATTAAAGAAATAGAACAAAGCAACTTGAGATCCCCCAGTAGTGAGAGGCACAGAAGTGACTAAAGTCAGACCTTCATCTTTTCCTCTCTCTCCCCACCCGGTGCCTGGTACAGTGTCCAGGTCTTTCCAGCCATTCCCCGTTCCAGCAAGAAAAAGAATTCATGAGAAGTGATGAGCTTGGGCACCACAGTGCCACTATCAGAGATGAATGAGAACCTGAAGGAAAGCTTCCCAAGTTCAGAGTCAGAGGACTCAGGAATCCTGTGGAGAAGTTGACAGTGTTGATTATTGGAACATTCTTTCTGCCTCCCTGGGTTGGTTTTGTCTCAGCCTGGAGGGCTGTGAGCAGGTGCTGTGCTGATTCAAGGGGGGAGAAGAGGGGAGGAGAAATGGCACTGTGTCCACTACCTGGTCGGTCTGCCTTCTTAGGAACAGCCTGTGTGCTAGGTACAGTGATCTCTCTGTTCCTAAAACTCATCCATGCGATACTCAGAGAGCTCTCTGAAGGACATTGCCACTGCTCTGCAGTGGTGCATTTGCTCCTGATTGGCAAATCAGCTCAGGATCAAGAAATCGTCACTTAGTTCATACTGCCCTGTCCAGAGGGGAGTTCCTGCTGTCTGCCTGATGATGCCCCGGACATGCTAATGGCAGGGCTGGGATGTCACCCCCACCTCAAGGTTGACAGAGGGCCACTACCCACAAAACATCCATGTCCTGTACTGGGCCATGTGTAATGGTGCCTAGCTTGCCATTGCTGTGGAAGGCTGGGACAGGGGAAGGAGAGGAAGGAAAAGGGTGCTGTCAAGAAACCTGTGTTTCAAGAGGACATTTGATGCTGTCAAAATGAGATCGGATGAGACTATCTGATCTCCAGAAGGCTCTCACATCTACAGGAGAATATGAAGAAGTGAACTCTTCTTAGAAACTCTTGGTAAATGGAGGGAAAGCATGAAGCATTATTTTTGTAACATTCTGTGATTTAACTCATCATTGTCAAGTCACTTCTGACTCATAATGCTCCTCCCTATGAGGGCCGAGTAGAGCTGCCCCAGAGGGGTTCTGTGTCTGTAATCCTTATGGAAAACAGATCATTTCATCTTTCTCCTAAAGAATGGCTAGTGGATTCGAACTGGCAACCTTCCAGTTACAGTTGAATACGTAACCACTGTGCCACCAGAACTCTTTATTATTAACTCATAAATGCTGCAGAGATGCCTGCCTTGTGTAGATAACTTCCTGCTTTCCTAGCTTGACCCTGTATTTTAAATAAGCACAACACAATATCCTCAAAGCCAGAGAGGCAGGAAGCCCAAATCCAGGCTGAGGGGCCACCATGGAGGAGGGTGGAAATGGGATTGTGGAAAATGAAACAAACTTCTATCATCATTTTGCTTCTACTGATTTCCTCTCTCTTCCGAAGCTGTCCGGATCACTCCTATCCTGGGACAGAGAAAGTAGAAACACATTCCCAAGGAACAGCCTAATTATTCCTAAACTCCATGGAGGACAAACCAGAACTGCCCCGCTGACGGTAGGCTGGGTTAGCATTCTGACTTTCTCACACTTGTGCTTGGCAAATGACAAGCACAAAATACAAAAATCTGTTGGAGAGGGAAGGAAGGTCTGCCCAGCTCATCTGTATTTTCCCTGTTCTTTATTTCCATTCTCACTAAGAAGTGAAACTTTTAAATAGCCTTTCTCTAGAGTCCAAGCCCCTGGAAACTCTATGAACTTCGATAAATGTCGCTATTTAGAGAAAGGCTTCAGGCCTTTTGTTCACAGGGTCATTATGAGTCATGCTCAACTCAATGGCAATCAACAACAACAACAGGGTCTATTCAGTGTGCCTGACCCAAAGGACTTTGAAAATGTCCTGGTGTATTGCCAAGTGTACCTTTTGTTTTTTTCTCACCTCTGACCATGGGCCCTGGCAGCAATTCTTCCCTCAGTGGTGTAAAGGCTTGTGGCTACAGAAGAAAATCACAGGAAGACAGCCCCTCCCTGAGGAAAGACACTGAGTCTCAAAAGCGAAACCTAAGCAGAGAGCACACATTCTGGAAAGCGTGGAGAGCAAAAGCAGAATTTGCAGGACTCTTGAAATCACACTCAAGCAGGCCGTGTTTTCCAACCAGTAACAGCCCACCTTGACCTGGGACCCCAGAACACAGATCACGTAAGCTCAGTCTGTAGGGAGTTGCGCTGCTAACCCAAAGGCCACATCTCTCTGGTGATTTGAATCCATCCGTGGTTCTTGGGGAGAAAGATGGGCAGTCTTTTCCCATGAGATTTACAGCCTCCAAACTCAGTGGAGGGTCAGCTACGAGTCTGTTCTATCTTGACGACAATGAGTGAATGAGTAATGAGCCCACACAGATATGGCATATAGGTCAGAGATGCTGCCTCCTCATCTGAGAACTTTTCTCATCCATTCATCACCGCAATAGTGATGCTGGGACATCCAATTGGAGGCCCCTGGTGTCAGAGGAACTTATGTGTTGAGCTTTAGACTTCACCCAGGTGTTTCAAGTGTCCAGAGCCAAAGTGTGTAGCATCCAGTGCAAAGTCCTCCCGTGGATGCGCAGAAGTCCAGGGACCTCAGACGTGGGCCTCCGTTTCCATCTTGATGCCTGGTTTGTAAATGACACCCTTGTTGCTGTCTCCTTTTTTGCTGCTGGAACAAGAGGGCACAAGTCTTATTCATTAGGCAAAGAGGAGAGTGAGAGTCAGGGAGAAGCCTGACTCAGCTACAGAGCGAGACATGATTTAGAAACCCGTTTCCTCTTCTGAAGACCTTTGCACTATTCTGTTGGTCCTTGGGGAGAATGTCCCCCAAACAGAACCTATTCATGTGCCAACTGTTGTCTTTTTACATCTGACAAGTCCAGATCTATGTTTTGGAAAACTATCTCAGAGTCCCATCCTTAACAACTTTTGATAACTGGGTTCCTGGTAACCTTTAATTCCACACCACCCACCCACCCACCCACCCACCGAGTCAGCTGCCCCGCATAGGGAAGCTGTAGGACAGAGCAGACCTGCTCCGTGGGGTCCCCAAGATGGTAAATCTTTACAGCACAGACTGTAAAGAACATATCGCTCCCTCTCAGGGCACCACCTGGATCCCTTTTCTCACACCCAGGATCACAGATTAGCTTTAAGAAAAACCCAAACATGAAGATAGAAACAAAGGGCACCAATTGACAATATGAGCAGGGGATCGGGTTTTCCTTCTTAGATTCGAACAAAACCAGTATAATAAGAAAACAGACTTAATGTGTTTCTGAAAATGGGACTTCTCCCAAATCAAGAGGCTAGTTCAAGGCCACACAGCTAATTAGCAATGACCTCAAAGCCGGGCACACCATCCAGACAACCAATAGCTCATGCAACAGTGAGCCCGGCACCAGTGTTCTGGGGGCAGCACTGCCGGCATAAACACTGGTGGGGAGGACAGGGGGTCTTGAAAGGCTGCCATTTCAGACATACTAATTCTTATGGCCATAGAAACCATCATACTAATTTTTAAAATAATAATAATAATAATAAATAATAATAATAATAAAAGAGAAAAAAGCTTACCTCTTCCTCCTTCTGAAAAGCCAAATGGACACTCCCAGGACAATACAGATGCCAAGAACACCGGCCAGCGCCACAGAAAGTATGATGCCTGGTGAAGACGCAGCGGGCATGCACCTCACCGTGTGCTCCTCCCTGCTCGCCTCACCCCACCACCACACACACACGTGAAATCAACTGACAAGGACGTGATCACCCACAGCAACATCCTCCCTTCCCAGATACCGGCATCTGGTCTCTGGCTCAGTAGCACATGCCTGAAGTCCTGTGGTGACTTTGCAGCAGGGGCTCTCAAGCCTGCACGGGGACCATCTGGAGAGCTTGTTTAAAATGTAGACTGTGTTGAGCCCCACTCCCAGAGACTCAGATTCAATGTGTTTGGAGCAAGGCCCAGGAATCTGCATTTTAACCAGACACTTCCATCTGATGCTGGTGCAGGGGTTCTGTGAACCAACCTCTGAGAAACTCCGGGCTACAGAATGAGGAGTTACTCTGTCAGAGTTTGCTAAAGGATAAAGCTCCTTTAGATGCCTCTTTTATTAGCTCTGCCCTCAAATTCCAACTCAGACAACCAGTAGCCCATTGTCAAAGTCAACTATCAGTAATTCTGCGGGCCCCACACTGGTGTCAGGCATGAGCTTAGCCTCCCACTATGACCAGCAAGAGATCTTGGGTGGGATCTTTCAATGTGCTCCTGCTGTAGAGTGATCATGTCTTTCATTTGGGGAACATTTGATTGGCAGATCATCTTGAGATCAAAGAGCAAGGAGGGGGCCAGAGGGGCAGCACAGAAGCAGAGAAGGAGGGCTGGACAAGCCATGGGCCCGGATCACACCCCAGATCACATTGACTACTCAGCAGCAACATGCACGGCCAGCTGGCCACGACCTACCCACGCTCAGCCTCGCCGAGGTAAGGATTTGTACTTAAAAGAGGGGAAGAAAACATAGGAATTAGAGTCTGATGTGCTGGATTTAACCAAAGCTCTACCTTTGGATGGAGTTATGCAAACTTTTGGGGAATGGGGCTTCCCCCCTTGTCTTGGCTGATGGGGTAGAAGGAGCTTCTCACCTAGGAAATCACACTTTGATTCCTTTTTTCTGATGCACCTTGGCTACAGTAAGTAGTCTCTTTGCTAGGGAGAGACTTCTGTTTTTAACACAAGATGGCCAAAGAGAAAAGGTTAGCGGAATCAGAGTCTACTTGGGAAGGTTACTGTTGACCTCTCAGCACCTGCCACTCTTCTGAGAACCTACCAGGTTCTGACTAGATGGGCTGTTGGCGTGTAGCTGGTATCTGCCACCAGATCTCTCCTTCACCCCTAGCTCTCCCACATCCAGTCTTGTCTTCATGCTCCATACATATATGTTTGCTTTGGCTTGCCTGGACAAATCCAGAAATGACTCCTCCACACCAGCTTCCCTTCCTGGCTTTGTGGAAGACAGTTGAGGATCATGGCTTCTGCTTCTGTCAAGGATGGAGTGAGCGAAGAGTCCTCGGTGAGGTTGAAATAGTCCCCAGCTATGCAAGGTGAAATCCCACAGTCAGCCTCCCTGGGTCATGCACAAGTTCATCTCCTTGAGTGAAAGAGAAGAGGCCAGCCTTGAAACTTCTTCTGGGTTCTCAGACCTCCTCATTCTCGCAATCAGGTTCCCTATTTGAAGACTCTGTTTACATATATCCTCTTGTTTTAGCAAAAGCTTCTAGCATATTGTTGTTAGGGACTGTCAAGTCAGAACCCATAGCTGGCCCTCCATCAGGTTTTCAGAGGCAGTAAATTGCACAGGAGAAGATTGTCTGTCTGTTCCCTTCAAAGCAGCTAGTGGATTTGAAATGTGTACCTTTGGCTTGGCAGCACAGTTCCTTACCACTAGGCCACCAGAGCTTGAGCATGTTAAGGAGAAAGTCTTTGTTCTAATTCACACTGGCAGGCAGAGCCGCCCAGATGGTAATCCAGGTGGACGAGCAGCAGAGTCGGTCACCCATATAGTCAGCATCGTTATAAAGACCCTGGGAGAGCCCTGTCCACAATTAGGGTGCCCAGCACCCCTGGGAACCAGGCCTGAGGGAACAGGGGAAGTTTTGGTCACCTGCTTCTCTCATCCTATGACCAGAGTCTGACTGATCCCCCAGGAGCCATGAGCCCTGCCTCATCTCCTCTCCTCCTCTTCTACAACCTCATATGGAGCCTTGCTGGTCCACGGCTCCTCTCAGGCTCTGGCTCCACTAAGGGTCTCCAGGCTATGGTGAGGATGAGCAGGGTGGGTGTGGAAAGAGCTAAGTGTAAACACCCATGTGGCCCATCTGTCCTGCCCTCTCCTGCCATTAGGAGCAGCCCAAGGACTCAGTGGTAGAGGGAGTGGCTTCCAGGGGCCAGATTCACAGTCCAGACCTCATCTCATAAACTGAACACAGAGGCCAGTCTGTGGCATGGACAGATTCTTGGGATGTGAGTGCCTCCTGGAGAGAGAGCAGCAGTGTTTGCCCTCAGTGGGTAGGGGCCTCTGCACAGTAGAGTTTTGATTTTTTTTTTTCTCTTACATACCCAGGGACCTTGGTCCTCAGGAACTTTTTAAGAAAGTTGTGGTCTCTCTTCCAAGTGCTTTGCTGCAATGCACTTTTATTCTTTGTACTAGAGCTCCAGACACCATGGTGCAAACTAGCCCGCACCACATGAGGACAGGGCCAGTGAGCTGAACGCTGGGCTGAGGTCCCAGCAGGACAGTTTCTAAAGCCGTCCTTTTTCACAGACACCTCTGACATCCAGATAGCCAAACAGTCCCACACCACTGAACAGTCCAACTGTGGACAGAAGGTCTTCTTCATGCTGTGATCTTGTTGTGTGCTGCTGAGTCAAATTGGCTCATAGCCGCCCCTCCAGAGGGTTTTCAGAGGCAGTTAACTGCACGGGAGGAGGTTGCCCATCCTTCTCTCACAGAGCTGGTAGATTCAAACCCTGTGCCTTTGGGTTTGCAGTGCAACTTCTTACCACTAGGCCACCAGAGCTCTCTCTGTGGTCTTAGGGACCCAAAGGAAATCTGAGGAAAGCAAGGTCCCCAGAGAAGGGACATTTCTCAAAAGTGAATCACGTAGCTTCGTGGCTTATCTGAAGAGTCCAACTCTTCTTGTTCACTAGAGTGCCAAGCCCTAAAAACAAACACATACACGTACATAGTCCCTGACAGCACAGGCTCTTCCCTCTAGTGACTCCATTGTAAGTCCATTCTGACGTAAAGTTGACATTGTTTCCCCTTTTCAGTTTCCGTATCTTGCTCTATTGTGGTGTTCAGAACAGTGAATCATAACATTGAACAATCGCAAGTGAACATCTGGGAATGATAACATCAGCAAATTATAACTGCAACATTGCTTGCAGAACATACTGTTAATGATATGTGTCTCCAAGATTCAAATGGATAGTTGTGCCCTTCACTGTAATTAGGATAGGTTCTAAGTTGGGGGGAGGGTCTCCAGTTAAGCCACTGCACTTACCTTGTTTCTCAGGTGACCACATATCAGGATCTAAATTGCCTCTCCCTGGAGATAATTGAATGAGACCAAGAAGCTTTGAGGACAGGAAAGCCCCAGAGCCTAGGGCAGTGCTTTTGAGAGAAGACTTTGATACAACAAAACAAAGCAGCTTTGACTGAGCAAGCGAGAAGAGTCGGCCACTAAAAAAAGAGGAATGCGGAAAAAGTGTCATCTAACATTCTACAGACTCACAAAGCTCAGGCAGGAAGATGCTGTTGGAGTACAGGACCCTCTCAAAAGAGACAGCACCAAGCCACAAGGAAGGCCTTCTTCCACACAGATGGACCAAGTCTGCAGTGCTGGGCCCACTGAGGCAGATGCCAAAGCATTTGCTAACTACAGAAGAGGGAAAGGCCTGGATGCTAATGAGCAGGACGAGCCATTCAAGGGCGAACGAGGAACTACAGCCCGGAAGGAGAAACCAGAGTCTCTACCACAGCAGCACCTCCATCGGATGAGGACTCGCCTCTGGGACGTCAAGCAGGGCAGGCTTTGGAGATGGCGCAGAGAGACAGGGCTGTAGAATTTTTTTTTTCAGATTAAAACCAGAAATGGTTGGTTTCCAAATGGAGAGTAGGACAGGTCATTCCCAATGAAGAACAACGGGACAGGGAGTAGTAGAAGCAGAGACAGGCAGGTTCACAGAGGCTACTCACAAGCGCCACTGGTGGAGAACTCAACAGCAGGGGCCCTGCCCACAGTGTACAGGTGGGGAGCTGTGTGCTATCCATACAGGGCTCAGGGCATGTGTCAGAATGAGTGGAGACAGGCAGGACGACACAGAGAGGAAATCACAGATACAGAAGAATCCGTAGACACAGGCCTCCTTCAGGAAGGGACAGATCCTTGGAGGAGGTGGGCAAGCCACTTGCTACCTGTTCTGGGCTGGCCCCAGGTGGCAAGAACTGCATCTTCCACTGGTATCTTGCTGGACCCAGCGGTGCTGGGTAACTCTTTTTGAGATCTTCTGAAGCCTCAGTGTAAGCACAGTCCAGCCGGAGGAGCAAACACCTTGTTATATAGCTGTGGTTCCTAGAATGAAGGTCTAGTATTTTCTAGATCACAGAGCGCCAGTAGCTCAGTAGTAAAAAGAACTCTTTATCATTTGCTTCAGAGTTGGCAGTTCAAACCCACTAGCCATTCCATGTGAGAAAAATTAGGCAGTCCACTTCTTGATAAGGAGCCTTTTTTTAATTGCACACTATTTTTTGTGCTTGTATAATTACTTTTCATTGAGTATATTATTTTTATAGTAAAAACAAGTGGTAAAAAAACCACACACAACAAAAAACCTCCAGAAAAAAAGGCTAGAACATAGTATTTCAAAGGAAAAAGAGAAGGTGGCGGGGAGAGATGAATTGTTCAATAAATCGTGGGGGTGGAGGGGGACAAGATCCATACAGACTTGGGAAACTTGGAGCAGTTCTACTTGGTTATTTAGGATCTCATTGAGTCAGACAGAATTGCAGTTATGAGTTGGAATGACTCGATGGCAGTGAGGGTGGTGTTTCTAGTTTTGGTATTTGCAATTCTGTTTGAATGTGGAATCCCATACCTCTCCTTTCAAGATACAATTTTAAAGCATGGGCTGATTTTGCAGATGGTGTTTTATACAGTGACAACACATATAGTTTGGTTGTGATTTGGGATGCCCCACACATGATAGGCCTGCTCCACAGGCTTTGTTACCTGTCATTTTTTATGGAAGCAGGTCCACAAGCCTTTCTTCCATCAAATGCAAACTGACTGAGCCAACCATGGGCCCTCAACCATCTCCAGCTTTGTAAAAGAGTCCAGGAGAATTTAGGTTTACCAGGAATTAAATAGTTTCTATAAGCTTGAATTTATTTAAAGGCTCACATTCACTGCTGTCGATTTGGTCCTGACACAGCAACTCTCCACTGGGTTTCCAAGGCTGTAAATCAATGGGAGGAGACTGCCCATCCTTCTCCCACGGAGCCACTGGTGGATTTGAACCACTAGAAGCATGCAGACTTTGAGTCAGCAATGCAACTACAACGTCACCGCTTTATTTAAGGTGGTAAACTCCTATCATCATGCTAAATAAGAGTCACAGAGCTAAGTAACTAAAATGCTACTTCGGTTTTTGGACGATGCTTTGGCCAAAAAGCAAGGAAAGATACCACAACCACCACACAGCATTCTCATCCGTGGGGAATATATTTCACTGCAGAGTGTCTTCTTATTTGCTAACTCTTTTAACTCATCACTGTTAAGTCAAAGACTATAAATTGCATGGAAGGAGGCTGCCCATCTTTCTCCTTTAGAGCTGCTGATGGATTTGAATCACCAGGGAGGGTTGGCCTTTGGTAGGCAGTGCATCTCCAGACCCCCCCTAGGCCACCCAAGCTCCCTTCTTCCTCATTAATACCATGAATTCTAACAAAGAACTCTTTCTAAAAAGAAGTCTTCCAAAAAAAGTTACCAGCAGATGTCAGGAGGCAACTGGTTTCATGTAACCATTATAAAGATGGAGGGCTTTGCCCCCCCAGACTGCAGGAATATAAGCGCAGAGAAGAAGAGCCATGTGCTCTGAGGGGCCTACATCTGAGAACGATCAGCTTGGGTCATAACACTCGCACAGAGCGCTCCCTCCCGTGACTGAGGCTGGCCGCACCGAAGCAACGTGGGCAGTGGGACCAGGGTCTTATCTCCCTAGACCAGAGCTGCAACTGCAGGCAGGATGGGTCCACTAGACCACTCCCACCCCCACATCAAGGCTTGACCGCCACCTTCCGATCTTTCATTTTCCTTCAACAAGTAGATCCATTGATTTGTTGGCAAATGGACAACAAAACAGCAATACCACTTAAGAAAATGAAAATTTGACTACTGGCCAGGCTTATGTTCAAAATCATTCTGCAGGGAAGACCCTGTTGGGTGAGTGGAGGAGAGATGGGTTGGTTACATTCTTGCAAGCCTGTAATGAGCACCAGGCATAAGAAATGAATAAGAGGATGGCTGTCCCCTTATAGCACACGCACTGCGTATGTGTGCTTAATCATAACAACATGGAATTCTTCAGGAATGTACATGTCACCTTTGTGAAGAGGACATGCTAATCTGTGTCAGTCCAATTTTAGTGTATGTACTGCTGAAGTGAGCTCCAGATATATATATATTTTTTAAACTCTGTGGGGTGGAAAGTCTCACAACAAAGACGAACACATTCTCTGGCAGCATTAAAGAAAGAGACTGGAACTCTCCTTTGGGGAGAGTGGAGAAGACTTTGGAGTAGAAATGCTTAGACACAGGTCTTGAAAGCATTTTCCCGGTGGGAGAGGTGGAGGGGCATCTCGAAGGGGATTGGGGTGTACAAGAGCCCAGAATGTCCCTGTTGTCAAGGAGAAGCCCTGTGGTTCAGCGTGGCCGGGGTCTAGGGGGCATGGATGGATGCCACCGGAGATGGTGCTGGAGAGACCAGCTGAAGTCAAAGCATAAGAGTAGCTCCACCAGATGCTCTGCTGGAGAAGGAGGGGGCTATCTCCTCCTGTACCAGTCAGATCTGATTTGACGGTACATGTAAAAATAACAATAAAAGTTAAAAAAAAAAGAAGAGTAGCTCCAGCTTTCTGCCCAACCCCTCTCTCAGATGTCCTTCCTATACATGGTCCCCTGTGCACCAGGCCCTGTGGCTATCCATGGTGGGACTTCCTGTTCCCATAATGCCTAACAGAGAATGCACAGGAAACACAGCTTGGTGAACTAAGTGAAAGAGCTTGGACATCACTTCTGAGCACACTTGACAGTTGCTGCTCCCTAGTGGACCTGTGTGTCCAGGTTTTGGTCCTTAATGGTAGGAATTCTTCTGGTCTGTCATTTGGATACTTTGGGGGGAAAACAATGATTCTCCTTCCTTTCATCTAAATGCTTTTATTTATAAATAGGAACTTTTAGAAACAAAAAAATATCAACAACTACAAAATGTACAATTCAATATAAAAAAATATCGATAATTAGCCATCTTAGCTTTGTAAATTTTCTGGCTTGGCATTCCAAGGTTTTACAAAACTCCGTTGACTATTCACAGTCAAGTTGATTTTATCTGAGCTGCCCCACAGCCTGGCTGTGGGTGAGAACCCTGCTCGTTTACTGCCCAGCACTCCTGTGCATGTGTCCCTCAGCTGCTCTGGGCTCTGTGGCAGGTGGCATGCAGGTGTGCAGAGCAAGCCCACTAAAGTCATGATTATAGAAACTGTCCAGCTTCCTGTTGTTCCTCAAGTTGCCCTCATACTGAAAGGTTGACAACTGGGCTTTTTAATATCACTGTTTATGTTGGATGGACTCTTGTGTTATTACCCATTGCTTTCTGAACTCAGTTCAGCATCATTGGCTAGAAAGAGGTAAACTCAAAGAAACCAAGGACCATGTTAAAGTTCTAAGCTGCTGTGGACCATGCAGCTGCCTTTTCTCACACTGGATATCTGACTTCCTAGGAAATCTAGGAGTGGCCCCAGGAGGTAGCCCCTTACCAGGATCCTGCCACCTAAGGACAGTAAATCTTATCTCCAATCTTTAAATCAATTCTTCCTTTTGTATCACTTGGAAGAGGCAATTATTAAGAGCTAAAAAAAGTACCTGGTCTGATTTCTACATTTTGAGTGGAATAGAGTTGATATAACATAAAGAGAAATATAGTATACAAGAAAAAGGGGGGGGGGAACCCCAAACTGAATTAATACCAACTCACAGTGAACTTAAGCTGTAATCCTTACGGGAAGACCCTGATGAGATGGATTGACTCAGTGGCTGGGGGACTGGGTAGGTGTGTTGAGACAATGAAATTGGCTCAGGACAGAGCAGGGTTCAGAGCTGTTGTGCATAATGTCACTATGAGTCACAAATGACTCAATGGCACATAACAACAACAACAAAAACAACAATAATCTTTATGGAAGCAGACTGCGTTGACCTTTCTGTCAGCAAGCACTATTAACCAGAGCACCAACAGTGCACTCTGGGGCAGGAGGAATTTGATACAACAAGAATGGTGGAAAAGAATGATGAGGATGTTCTGAAGAAAAACACTTATCTCCTAGGTGTGCCTGCATCTGCTTGCCCAAAATGTCAGGATGAGAAACCCTACCCTTGGGCTATGTTAAGCTACCATGCCCCTGGTAAGTCTACTCCTTTTCCCAGCCCCGGCCCCTAACACAGTCTAGTAGACCCAAATAAATGATTTTGTTCCAGTGGCCTCCATTTAGTTAGACCATAGATCCTCCTCCCAGACTCCACATGGGTTCCTTCCTAGAGGGTTTCCTGAACATGGCATTGCTCCTGGCAGAATTCTCTGACTCCATAGCTCTGGTTAACATCCAGAGGGGAAAAAAATGCTGAAGAAATCAGACCCAAATTAACATGCCTCTGTGGATGAGCCTATCAAATACTTGAATCACAATAGCTCAATGCTGCTGTTGACAAACAAGCTAGTTCCATAAATTTGAAACTGTATGGGCCCTTGGCCGTTTCAACTTGGACATGGAAGAGCCCACATAAGCAAAGCACCCCTAGGAGAATGGAGTGTGGGGCCCTGTTCTCTTCAGGATGCCTCCTTCTTGAGGGAGAGCCCCTTTGCTGCCTGCGTCTTTGAGAAGTGAGGAAGGAGACATGTGGCCAGGTTTCTATAATCAACTTCCAAATGAGCAGATTTGCCTTGGACTACCGCAAGTTCCCACTCCAAGGACAGAGTGGGGGCTCAGTCAGGGCTCTGGAAAGTAGCAGCCGCTCATGGAGCTGAACCAGAGGCTGGTAAAGAGGCAAAGCTGCATTTGAGCTTCCATCTTGATGTCCTAAGCCCGGGTCAGTCTGTGAGCTAGTGCTTAGAGGCTCCACCCCCAGGCTCCCCCGGCTAAACAGAGGGGGTCTACTGCAGCGCTCTGCTACAATACTGACTGAGCTGGCCGCCCCCCAAGCTGCAACTTAGACCTGGGTGGGTCTAAGAAGATGGCTAATTATCCCCATCATTACAAGTGGGGGTTACTTTTGGATGCCAGACTCAAGTTCCTGCATGGTTTCTTCTGATCCTCTGTAACTGTCCTCAAACACTGACCCTGTAACGTAAAGGCAGGATTGGGATTGTTAGTGTCCACTGACAGTCACAACACAGTTACTCTGAAAGAGCCTCAGAGGACCTCACCCAGCCCCCTTGTTTGTGGAGGGAAAGCCAAAGCCAAAGAAGGGGCATGATTTGCTCATACAGTCAGAAAAAGACAAGGCCAGGGCTCGAACTTGCATCTCTCGACTATGTTGTCGCTGTATATTGAGAAACTAATTTTTACTTCATGTGTGGGAGTTACACCACCAGTCTTTCTCTCCTAGAGGATTTGAGTGGATTTGAACTGCCAACCTTTCCATTAGCAGCCAAGTGCATAACCATCATGCCACCAGGGCTCCCCCTGCTGACTACCAAGAGAGCATGTGTCACCCACATCCTCTGGTGTGGCCTTGTGTCAACTAGCTCAGAAAACAGAACTGATAATAGAATACTTGTTTTGCAAACATCATTCTACCTCATCTGTGGAGTCAAGTCCCTTAACTCTAGGCAGAATATTTATGGTTTTTAAATTTTATTTTAAAAGTTAATGTTCTCCTGCTTAAACCCAGAATATTAGAATCTCTATCTAAAGCAACAAGAAAAGAGAAGACGATATTCACAATTGATTACAAAGTCTTAGCATTTTTGGCCATTTCCTAGAAAGAAAGTTGGTAGTTAACAGCGTATATACTCTCAATTTTTAGGAAGGGCCACTCATAGATTTTATTTTTAGACAGAGAAACTGAGGAAAAGATTAATGAACATTGTCTGAAGAAGTTCTTTGAAGTGAAGAAAAATGAATAATGCATTATTAGGCTTGGAGAAAGACTTATTAACAATCTGCGATAGGCAGATGACACAACCTTGCTCGGTGAGAACAAAGAAGACTTGAAGCATTTAGTGATGAAGATAAAGGACTCCAGCCTTCAGTGTGAATTACACCCCAACATAAAGAAAACAAATATTCTCACAACTGTACTAAATAAGAAAACCCACAATAAATGGGAATAGAAATTAAAGTTGTCAAGAATTTTATTTTACTTGGATCCAGCAGTCATAGAAAGAACAGTCAAGAATTCAAATGACATTGTATTTGGCAAATCTGCTGTCAAAAACTCTTGAAATTCACAAGCAAGGATGTCACTTTGAAGACTAAGGTGCATCTGACATAAGCCATGGGATCTTCAGCCACCTCCTATGCATGTGGAGGCTGAACAATGAATAAAGAAGACCAAAGGAGAATGTGTGCCCTTGAGTCAGTGGCAGTGACAAATGTTGAATATATATCATGGACTGAAGAAGAAGAAAGAAATCTTGGAAGAAGTACAACCAGACTGCGCTTTAGAAGCAAGGATGGTAAGACTGTGTCTTGTGTATTTTGGGCACAGGAGGGGCCAGTCCCTAGAAAAGGACATCTTGCTGAGTAAAGCAGAAAAGGTTAGCAAAAAAAGAGGAAGTCCCTCAGTGCAATAGACTGACCCTAGAGCTACAACAGTGGGCCCACACAGGTGATTTATGAGGCTGATGCATGACCGGATAAGGTTGTGGTATGCTGTACATAGGGCTCCTGTTTGTTGGAACTGATTCCATGGCACCCAAACAGCAATTAAATCAGGAGAGAACACAAAAGATGGATTCCTGGGCAGTTTGTGATTAATTAATTGAAGAGAAGGATGCAATTCTGATTATCTACATGGTCAGTTCAGAAGGTCATGTTACTAGTGCCTTTTATAAGGGCCTTCAACACCACCTTCAACTAAGCTTAGCAGGTGATGGTTCTATTCTCACCGTGTAACAAAAGAGCGATGACAAGGGGGCAGCAGGTGAGAAGAGAATAAATGATTCTCTGACAAGCACATTAATGAGTTCTCTAAATGGGAACTCCTGGTCAAGTCAATCCACCAATGAGGTAACGGACTGAAGCGGAGTTTTCACTGAATTTTCCAAGCTGGAAGGTACTCAAGAGGACTTAGAAGAAAGGTGTGGGCTTCAAGAACACCCTTTTGGCTCCTCCCTGGTCCCCCCAGCTTCCAGCAGCATTGATCAGGTAGAAATGTTACATTCCCTCTGGGAAGTTATGGTTACCGATTTAGAAGGAAGAAATGTGTTCTTATAGCATTAGGAATAAACTTAAGCTATTAAGCTTCATCCTGTTTAGAATGCATGACTGTGCTTATCCAAGCTCCTCGAAGATTAAACTAAGGGGCAGTCAAAGGAGGGGTTTCTTGTCTCAAGAGCACCACTCCATTAGGCCATAAGCTGCCTGTGACCACGGAGGGACTTGAGCTGATGTCTAACGGAGGAGTCCTAGGTAGGACTGGCAGTGCAATAAATCACCTGGCAAAGTATGAGAGAAAAGTGGCCGCAGAAGCAGTTCTTGGATGCGGGGAACGTCCAGGGTGAGGAGCTGGAAGTTTGATCTCATGAAAAAAGTCTGCATGAATCTTACTAGAAAGGATAATTCTCAGCAGAGCGGTCCCATAATACCCTCCAGCTCCACCAGAGCGAGGTTCTCAGACTCCGTGAGGCTCTGGTACACGTATCTGAAGAAGAGGCTTATGCTCCCCTGAAGTCACGGGGAAGCTGAGAGCCGTGAAGGGAAACTCAGATGAACACACACAAGAGCCAGAGTGCCCTTAACCAAACTCCCAGCAGCCTTGGCGGCAGAGACAGAAGGGAGTCCCTCAGATTGATATCAAAGAGACATGAGGGCATCATGACCCCCCCTCCCACCCCAAACACTGAATCTCCTCACCTTGGTGGAAGGAGACATACACCAGCCTCTCGTCAAACTTCTGGACCTGCCGGAAGTTGTTGACCATTTCTCTGGGGACAGGATCATCTATTTGTGTGCAGTACAGAGCAGTCTCCAGTGCCAGCAGCTGAGGGAATGAGCAGAAACACATCCCAGAGTCACTGTGATAGGTCTTTCCCTGGCCTTCCTGAGGAAGAGAGCTGCCAGCCCTGATCTCTCACTACAGAGAAGCACTGGAACCAGCCCCCCATGGTGCTTGAGAAAACCAGAGAACCACTCCATGCCAGGTGCCAGGCATGGCTGGACCTGTCCTCTCGTGTCCTGAGGCTGCAGAAGGTCAATGCGGTCAGTTCCTTGTTACCGTTACCTGGGGTCGTGGGGCCTCCTCAGCCTCTCCTGCCATGAGCCTCAGTTAGGACACAGCTCTATTTTAAAAAAAATTTATTCGTGTGTGTGTGTGTGTGTGTGTG
Source organism: Elephantulus edwardii (assembly GCF_000299155.1). Taxonomy (NCBI): domain Eukaryota; kingdom Metazoa; phylum Chordata; class Mammalia; order Macroscelidea; family Macroscelididae; genus Elephantulus; species Elephantulus edwardii. The sequence continues at coordinate 1,718,010 of NW_006400013.1, forward strand.
TGTGTGTGTGTGTGTGTGTGTGTACTGTTGAATTAGATCTGACTAGTACAGGAGATTGCCCCTCTTTCCCAAGTGGAGCATCTGGTGGATTCGAACCACACACCTTTGGGATTGCAGTGCAGCTTCTTGCCACTAGGCCACCAGAGCTCCCTCTAGAACACAACTCTAAATCAGTGGAACTTGTTCTGATGGTCAAATCACAATAAAAAGCTAAAGAAAGGATTACACCACTCAAATAGAATCATTTTTAGATGGTAATCAGGGATGGGGAGGGAGAATGAGGGGAGTAAGAACAAATAGATAACAGATCTTATTAAAGATGCTCTGGTAGCCTAGTCTGTAGGAAGTTGTGCTGCTAACACAGAGGCCACGTCCCTCTAGTGGTTCCATTCCATCAGTAGGACTGAGGGGGAAAGGTGGGAAACCTCTTCCTGTGCAGTTTACAGATTCTGAAACCAAATTAGTTTTGGGAGAGTCAACCATGAGCTAGTTGTGACATGATGGCCATGGTAGTTGAGAGATTCTTAGTAAGATAAGCGCAGGAAAAGGGAATGACCAGACTTTGTGGGGATTGGAATTACTGTTCTAAAACAATGCACATGGATAAGTGGATGGAAATAAATACACTTTTGTAACTTACAGTCAAATCACAAGTATGAAAAGTTTTGAAAAGCAAAGACAAGATGTTTCTGGGTTTTGTGCTGTCTAGTCGAACTTTGGTGGCCTAGAGGGTAAGGAATTGTGCTGCCAAACCAAAGGTAGGTGGTTTGAATCCATCAATTGCTTCAAAGGAGAAAGAGGGAAAGTTTCTTCCTTTGCAATTTACAATCTGAAAACCGGCTGGAGGGTCAGCAGTGAGCCAGTTCTGATTTGATAGGAATGAGTAAATTTTTAGGATGTGAAGAGAAAAGAAAGGAAAAAAAGAAATGAAGGAAGGGAAACAAGTGTTTCACAGCACATATTATCTGACACCTCACTCCATGTCATTTTCAGACACCCACTTAGATTTTATAATCCAGGATATTACAGCTTTCCTGTGCATTCCTTCTCTGATTCATGTTGTTTATTCCTGTCTGCCTACTGCTGCCATGTATCTAGGTTACTCACATAAGCAGTTCACAGTAAAGCAGAGAGAGCAGCAGTGAGGCTGTGCTGGTCTCAAGCAGTCAGGAGAGCTGGGGGCCAGGAGCTAGCCTGGTGCTTTCTCCAAGTGGATCTACTCTCACTCTTTGTGAATTTCAGCTGTGGGGTAGAGGGGCCAGCAGAACTGACTTAGCATCTCAGCCATTTCACTCACCAGTGGGCAATTCTGCTGCCTACCTAAACTCACAGCTCTCAATTCCATCGTCAAAATGAGAGGGTTAGAAATGACTGCTAAGGATTTTATTTCCCAGTTTTGTATCATGCTGTGAGCTTCTTGAGCGCTGGGACACTGAATGAGTAATCATTCCTGTCATCTCAGCTTTCTCATTTGCTAAAATTCTTCCTTTACTCCGTTGTTGTAAAGGTTCCATCTACTTTCTCATCTGGGAAGCGGATACCATACAACTGCTGAAGGCTTTATATATATAGCTGTGGTGCCAACCCAAAGGCAAGTGGTTCAAATCCCCCAGTTGCTCCACAGGAGTTAGATGGGCAATCTCCTTCCATGCAATTTACAGTCCTCTAAAACCTGCTGGAGGGTCAGCTATCAGCTGATTCCAACCAACAACAACAACATTCATTTTCCTTGCTTGACTTGATTGCAGGCTGTAGCACCTCAAGAAGCATTGCAGTTGAGTGGATCCCAACTCATCGCGACCCCATATGTCATCGCAAAAGTGTGTTCCATGGGGGTTCAGCAGTTGACTTCTCAGAAGTAGACTGCCAGGCCTTTCTTCTGTGGTGCCTCTAGGTGGATTTGAACCCCCAACCTGTCCATTAGCAGCCAAGCACTTTAACTGGTACAGTGTAGACTCTGACTCAGATGAGCAGAACAGTTACCTGTTCTTGGGAAATCTGCACAGGGTTTCGGAAAACAGTCCAGATCACCGTGGGGTTGCAAGGCGGAGTGGTCAGGGACCCTCGATAGCGGTAGTACTCATCAGGCTTTTGGGGAAGCAGCTCTTCGATGTTGAAACCCGGAATGAGCACCTGCTGGCCTGGAGAGACATATGGGGAAGGCGATGATGGCAGGTCCACTCCACCTGGCGGAGCTGATCGGCATCTGATGGAGCCTCACAATGTGAGCTGGCCTCACTGTGGGCCGTCCTGCTCCAGAACCTGCTCACACCTCTGTCAACAACCTGCTGTCGCGAAGCCAGTGAACACAGGCAGGACCCACCCCTAAATTTGTTTTTCCTGAGGTCACACGCTATTGTTAACTGCAGTGGAGGCCGCTCCTAACTCAAGAAGGCCTCACATGTGACAGAATAAAGCAATGCCGGGTCCTGTACCATCCCATGATCAGCTGTGGATTGGACAGTAGTGACTCATACTTTTTCACTGACTGATTTTTCTGAAGGTGATCACCAGCCCTTTCTTCCTAGTCTGTCTTAGCCTGGAAGTTCTACTGAAACCTGTTCATTATCACCACAACACACAAGACTTCACTGGCACAAAAGGGGTAACTACACCTTTCTCCACCAGAGAACAAATAAGCATCCAAGAATCCCTCACCTTTGTACTTGACATCTTGAAGGTGACTGAAGATTTTGTCATATGATGGATTGAAGGAGCCCATCTACAACAGAGACCAGACAAGTGGATTGAACTTGAGTTATAAGGTAGAAATAGAATTCTATAGACAGAACCTGGATTGACAAAAATGGTAGTGGGAGGCTTAGCACAGGGACATAGCTACTGTGACAGAGGTCCTCCCTGGAACTTCCCCTGTACTAGGACAAGTATATGGATCACCAGGCTTTTAGGGAGTCAAGATGCCTTGTTTTCTGCTAATAGCATCATAGTTTGAAAGTCTCAAGGTGCAGGGAACAGCCTGTGCTCCTGTTTACGTGGTGAGCCTTAAACCCACAACTAACATGTAAATCTAACTCAGAACCAGTCGGAGCCCTGAATCCATGCAAGCAAATTCAGACAGATAAGAATTTTGGGAAATGAGGTAGATTCTGCCTTTGTTAGGTAGAGACAAAATGTAAACCCATCAAGAGACATTTCCTTTTTTATTTTTTAGAAATAGGATTAAATAAAAAATTATATTCCAGGTTCCAGATATCAGACAGCATATAGATACTGAGAATTGAATTGTACCAGGAATTCAGCCGTCTGGTGGGAGCAGTCCTGAAAGACCACTCCCTCTACCAGTTTTTTCCAACTAGGAGATTCCATGCATTACCCCACAAAGCTGAGACGTGTGTGTGTGTGTGTGTGTGTGTGTGTGTGTGTGTGTGTGTGTGTCTCAGAGCAACTGTCCCTTTCTGCTGGCCACAGAACCACAGAAAGTGCTGCCTTCAGGCCAAGCAAGAAGGAGCCCTAGCAGGGAATGTCCTCTGCTCTGGAGACCACACACAGTCAAACAGGAGTTTACCAGAACTGTGTAGACCAACCTGCAGGTGTGCGTGGAATAAGACACCATACTCACATCTCATTTCTACTTCAAATTTCCTTGTAAAAAGTTCTTACCTCAATGAGAACAGCCAGGACAGCGAGGCCCTCTGACTCAGTGCTGGCGACGCTGGCGTTGGGATACAGGTCCGAGTTATAATGCACAATGTGCAACTGTATTGGGAGAGAAGCTTCCGCTGTGAGGGCGTGAGTAATTGGTAGGAACCTTTCACTCTTGTGGAAGTCTGTACCCAAACGGAAGGGCAGGCCTCCTCCAAACCCCAGCTGGATCAGGTGTTTTGGAACCTCCCCTCAGGGAACCCTCAGTATTGCCTTTTCCTCAGCCTTTTTTTAGAGAGGCCTGGTGGCCTAGAAGGAGTTGCATTGTCAAACCAATGCATGCAGTTTGAATCCACCAGCTGTTCTGCAGGAGTAAGACAGACAGTCTCCTGTCGCTTTACTGCCTTTGAAAACCTGCTGGAGGGTCAGCTATGGCAATGGTACACAACAGTCCCCTCTCAATTGATCACTGCACTTGAGCAGACCATGCCAGTCGTCAGTGTTTGATACCGTGCCTGGAATGTAACCAGGGTGCACAATGGATAGATGAATGAATAGATGAGTGAATGGGTTCTTATTCTAGCCATGAAGCAGCTTAGCTGCTAGGGGCCGATTAATCAGTAATCCCAGTATGAACTGGCTGGCACTGAGTAAAAACACACAGACTTAATTGTGTTTACTCGCTAATCTGTGATAAGCAATTTCTCACGGATTTCATCACATCTTTGATGTGGTGGGGGACAAATGAAACTGGGTGCCTTTCAGATTGGTGGGAAGGCACAAAACCTTACTTATTGGGCAGCCTGGCCCTGTTTGGCTCACCCCTTCCGTTTTCTGACTTTTCCTGTGGAGTACAGTGCTGCTTTGTAACACTTGGGATTACCATGAGATGAAACTGACAGTCACCAGTTGGTCGGTTGGTTTGGCTGATTCTTTCCTATTCATTCTGGAGTTTAGGGCAAAATGGTATCATGTGCTGGCTCAGCCTTCACAGCCGTGGCGTCTCTCTGCTTGATCTGGAAGCAATGTGGGCATGGGAGACCTCCTGCTGCAAACATTCCTGCAGTGGGATCCAGCTGGCAGGATGCCCTTTTACCTCTCAGGGGGAGAAAATCACGGCTTTTGTGAAGGTTTTATCGACCATATTTTAAGGGGCTATGAAGCGAGAGTACAGCTCCATTCATAGAGATCTTCATCTTTACAAAGTAACATTCCGAATGCCTCATCCTTCTGAGCAGAAATGACTGACATCAGAAATGACAGAGTACTTTTGGAGACAGTCTCAGTTGAATTAGCACAAATTTTGACAATGTTTAACCTAGTTTTTAATCCAAGAGATGGGGTCACTTTATCTCCAAAGCCCCTTATTAGTAACTAGATCTGTGTCTCGGGAGCCCTGGTGGTGCAGCGGTTAAAAAATTTTGATTGCTAAACAAAAGGCAGGGTTCCTATGAGTTGGAATCAATCCAACGGCAGTGGTTTTGAGATCACCCTCTCCATAAAATAAATGCATTTTTGCTGATATTGTGCTTCTTATGACGATAAATATTGATGTTTTCTATTTGTTTATCTCATTTGTCCTCAATCATCTCTCTGCCATGTTATAGTTATAAATAGAATTCAAGTGTTCTTTATAGAATGCTGTTTGTTGTTGTTGTTGTACCGTTGAGTCAGAACTGACCCACAATGGACTCTCCAGTGAGTTCTCAGAGGCAGTAAATAGCATAAAAGGAGACTGCCCATCCTTCTCCCAGGGAGCAGCTGGTAAATTCGAACCTCATGCCTTTAGGACTGCAGCGCAGCTTCTTACCACTACACCAGAGCGCAGAATGCTATTTAATGTGCCCTCTTTATAACTTTTCAAGTGGACCTTGTTTGTTTTTTTAAATCACCTCAAATTATTTGATTTTTCATGTGGATTAAATTTATCTATTTACCTCTTAGGGATTTCTGGGAGCTTTCTACTCTAGTGCTTTTTCTCTGAGGGACCTAACCTGCCCTCTGCCCCACGCCATCCCTGGTATCTCTTTGAGAGCAGAATTCCGCTTGGCTCAAACCCCAAGCATCTAGATCCTTGTTTTCATTCTGTGGCTGACCTCTGAGCTTCTGGTCAACCTTGGTATATTTCCTCATGTGCTCAGATTCAACCCAGAGAAAGTGAAGGCCAGTACAGGCAGACGGAATTCCCTGTGAAGGGCTTTCAGAAGGCTCCCAGGGAGACTAACTCCAGAACCTGTTATTCTACCTGCCATGTGAGGGTAACCAGTTAGGTCTTCTCTTTCAATGGCCTTTGTGATCCAATACAATAGCTGGAAATATTTCAAAATGCACAAACCCTATTAAACTATACATTATCCCTTTATTTCCCATGCAGAGGTAGAAGTCTTCACATTATAATTGGCCTGAAGGGAACTGTAGTCCTTGACGTTTAGAGATGGGCCTGATCGGAACTGTGTGTACCTCTAACAGTGCCACCTGATGGGGCCAGAAGTATATTCCCTCCATACTTGGTGGCCTAATGGGTAAAGAGATGTACTGCCAACCCAAAGGTAAGTAGTTCCAATCCACCAGCTGCTCCGTGGAAGAAAGACTAACAGTCTCTTCTTCTACAATTTACAATTTCCAAAAACCCACTAGAGGATCAGCTATGAGTCGCTTGCCAACTTGGTGGCACGCGCAACAACAACATTCTTAGAACCAGACATGCAATCATCCTGAGATAGAAAGCAGTTCAGTAGTGATGCACAGAGAATGAGACAGGCCATTTTCCACTGCGGGCCTCATGGACTGACCAGTAGCATGCATTTCCTTATAAAATAACCATAATAACCAATTGCCCTTGAATCTGCCATGGCTCATGGTGACTCCACGTGTATCATATTAGAACTGGGCTGCACTGTGTTTCTCAAGGGCTGATTCTAAGTATGGCTCTAGGTCACCAGGCCTTTCTTCTGAGGCACCTTGGGGTAGGCTCAAGTGCCAGTCTTTTGCCAAGCAGATGATTTGCACTGCTTAAGGCCAGCTAGCTCGTGGCACTTCTCTATAGAAGTTCTTGCAGCCGTGTGGGCTCTGAGATGGAGTGCTCTGTTCCACCAAATGATCCACAGGGAACAGAGAAGTGCTCTGCCCTCCTCTCATTTCCCCTGGGCATTTGGGGTTAGGATTCCAGGTTGGCATGACAGAATGCTGTGCTATTATCCCCAGGTATCCCTCAGAGGGTCTCCAATTGTCATTGTGTCCTGTGCTTTATAATGCCAGTCAGCACTTAGTTTGTGATAAGGAAGAAGAGAGGCCTTGGATCTAAATCCCCAAAGCACACTCTCAGCCCGGGAAAAGGAAAGATAGGCTGAGAATGACTTAAGGAAAAGCTGCAACTTGGGAAGAAAGTTGAGCTTTGAACATTTCATTCCAGGCTGACCCTTTGCTAAGAAAGAGCATTTCCATCCCAGAAATATTGAATTGGAAGTTATAGTTTAACCATAACCGCGGGGTGATCCTTAGAGATTACAGGTGATTCTAGGATATGCCAGAACAGACTGGCTCAATCACTGGCAGAAAGACCGAGACATCTGGGGAACAGTTCAGTAAGATAATGTCAGGCATGTGAGCTGCTGAGACCTTAATCTGTGCAAATAAATGGAAGAAGAGCAGGTGGGTCCTAGTGAACCACCCCTGGAGCACTGTTTCCAGAGGACCATCACTCACTTGAAGCCAAAGAGTCAAGCTTAGCATGTTCAGAAGATGAAAGGACTCAGATATCACAGGGGGACTGTTACTTCTTGGGGTGCTGACAGAACCAGAGTGCTGTGCAGAGCATGCAGAAAGTCCTTTTCTCACATTCTGATCTTATCTGCACACAGGTATGAGGAGGGGCGCCATCCCACCCTCCCCCAGTGACCACAACCTTAGCCAGCCTGGCCCCACTCACCTCAGCAGCAAAGTGCCTCCCGCTGACAGTGTGCTCAGAGCCCTGGGGGTTATTCTGGTTCCCCCAGTGGAGGTGCAGCTGCGTGGCGCTGTATCGGGATGGGAGGCCCTGGATGTGCATGTCCGGGGACAGGTTCAGCTTCACTGTGAGGAGTGGAGACATAGCCCTTAGAGCCATGGCCAGCCAAGTGCTGCTGGACAGCAGTCAGCTGACACCACCTGCCTGGCCTCGGACAGCAAGGCCATGGATGTCTCAAAGTGAAGACAAGAGGGGTGCGCGCTACAGGTCAGGAGCCTGGGCTCTTTCTTTGAGAGTGTCCTGCTTCTCTGCAGCAACTCCAATAGCTTGGTACCTCCATTCTTTCCCTTGGAATGTGATACAGAGACTGTAAAACTAAAATCTGGATGAGAAGTCCACATATTAGACAATGGGTAGGAAGATTAGCATTTATGTCCTTATTGAGGTCAGGTGGATCTTGGCTGAAAGATAGTACCAGAAAGCTATTTGTTGTTGTTGTTGTTGTTGTTTAGTGCTGTTGAATATGACCCATAGTGATCCTATGAACAACAGATCTGAGCCCTATCCTGTCCTATCCTGTGCCATCCTCACACTTCCTGACACACAAGAGCTCATTGAGTCACTGTCAATCCACCTGGTTGGGGGTCTTCCTCTTCTTCACCAACGCTCCGCCTTTCCAAGCATCATGTCCGCCCCCCCCCCCAAGGAATAGTCCGTTCTTATAGAATCATGCCTGAAGTATGTGAGGCAAAGCTTTACCATCTTTGCCTCCAAGGGGCACTCTGTCTGCACTTTCTCTAAGACATATTTGTTCTTTTGTCAGCCTATGGAATGTTCAGTGCTCTTCTCCAACAACCCAGCTCAAAGGCATCAATTCTTTTTCTGTCATTCTTATTCATCATCCAGCTTTCAGATGCACAGCAAGTGACTGGAAAAACCATGGCCTGAATCAGAGATACCTTAGTCCTTGAACTGACATCATTACTCCTCAGTAACGTGGAGAGGGTCCTTAGCTGCAGTCTTTCCCAGTGAAATACATCTCCCGGCTTCCTGACTGCTGGTAGCTAGGGTGTTGATTGTGGATCTAAGTAAAATGAAGTTGTTGACAGCTTCTGTCTTTTCTCCATCTATCATGTTGCCTACTGGTCCAATGGTAAGAATTTTTGTTTTCTTGATGTTGAGATGACAGCTATTTAGCTATGTTTTAATGACTATGCAAAGGGATTTGACTGTGTGATTCATAAATTATGGTTAACACTCTAAGAATGAGTTATCTAGAACACTTAATTATGCACATGCATAGATCAAGAGGTAACTATTGAAATAGAGCCAAGTTCTGTTTAAAGGCATCTTCAGAGTCTCCCAGGTCCTCAGAGACATCCCCTGGTTTGTGTTCATGGGTCCTTCAGTAGGACCCTCCCTACCATATGGGAAAGAACAAAGCAGGAAGCCAAGGGAAGCTGTGTCACTCAGGCCCAGAAGGTCTCAACTCACCTGAATGGCCATTATTGATCAGCGTGAACCACTCGCTGGCAGACAGGTTGTAGCCTCGAAACTCGAGGGGTGTGAGGTTGGCATCATACTGGAGGATGTCGCTGTGCAGGTCGATGGGGGACTGCAGCAGGCCCCCACAGGATGGGTACTTCTGGAACCAACTCTTCTCTCCATCGGGACCTGGAAGGGGAAATCCAAGCCCAATATTAGGCCAGTTTTCCACACAGGATTTCTGCCCCCGCCCCACCTTCTAATTCTGTCTTCAAAAGAATAGTTCCTTTCCCCTAGAGAGAAATGCTTCAAGACTAGCAAATATCTCAAGACTCCTCAGGTCATCTTAAAATAGTATAGGAAAAATATTACAGACCTCACCAAATTCTGCTTTATTTTGTACATCCTTTTTTTTTTTTTTTTTACAAAACCTTGCCCTGTGATGACAGGTTGATTTTCAGCAATTTGCTGTTTTTAGGGTCTGTAGAGTTGGAAGTGATTCATAACTGACTTTCCAGCAGGGCTTCAGAGTCTATAAATAGCCTGAGAGGAGACTGTCCATCTTTCTCTCATGAGGAGCAGCTGGTAGATTCAAACTGCCTGCCTTTGGGTTGGAAGCACAACTCCTTACCATTAGGCCACCAAAACTCTCAGCAATTTGTTGTTGTTGTGTACCCTCAAGTCCGAACTAGCCCATAGATGACTCTCAAGCAGGTTTTCGGAGGTAGTTAACCACACAGAGATTGCTCATCTTTCTCTGATAACAGCTCATGGATTTGAACCACATGCCTTTGGGATTGCAGTATAGCTTCCTATCATCAGGCCACTAAAGTTCTCTTTCAGCAATTTAGTACCAGGTTATTATTATTTTTTTATTTTGTAGGGTTTACATACAAAGTTCATGAAATTAAAAAACAATGTATAGTATCAGTTTCTTGATCACCTATTCTGAGTCAGAGATTGCTGGGGCCTTGGAGCCACCCTGATGAGCACAATAGAGTGTTGACTTGAGTTTGCATTCTAGTGGGGAAGAATTTCTTGGATTAGATTGCTCCACAACCCCAGGAACTGGATGGATTTACAGGTACGATCTTCTTGATAGAAAAGTGAAGAGAACATTAGCTCTTCACACTTAATATCTCCTGGATTCACAAAGGAACAAACAGCTACGTCTTGGAGAAAGTGCAACCAGGATGCTCCTTGGAGGCAAAGATGGTGAAGCTTCATCTCACATACTTTGAGCATGTTGTTAGGAAGGGTTGGTCTTTGTAAAAGGCCATCATAGTTGGAAAGGTGGAGGGCTAGCAAAAAAGAGGAAGCCCTCTAACAATAGGTTCAAGTGTGTCAGAGATGGTAAGGATGCAGCAAGACAGGATAGGGTTCAGATCTGTTGTTCATAGGGATGGCACCTAATAAAACAAATATAGAATTCAGCCTAAGAATTCAGCTTCAAGAATGTCAAGCAATCCTAGGCCAGGAGTCATTGAGCTAAGGGCAGTTTGGGCTTGGATTTTATTATTGTTCTTAGGTGTTATGGAGTCAACAACTCATAGCAACTCTATGAACAGCTAGCCTGAACCCTGCCCTATCCTGTGCCATCCTCATTATCTCTGACACACTAGAGCATGGCAATTCTAGAAACTAATCACAGCATAACTTAAAAATCTCAGTGAAAAGAGACAGACTCTAAACAAGCAAACAAAACTCCAGGACTGGGCTCCTTGCTAACTTCCAGATAACATGGGCTCTCCTGGAAAAGAAAATAAACAAGCCCTGTTTTCAGATAAACTCTCCTACTCCCACAGGGAAAAGTCCACAAAGAATGTAAAGCTATGTAAAAGATAATCTCCCAAGGCAATTAAATGGATTTGCAGGCTGAGATTTCTCGAAAAGCAAAGAATTTGCTTGTCATGACTGGTTAGGGGAGGACCCTGGTACCCCTTAGGTTCCTTGGAGCAGGGAGCAAAGCTTTGCCATCTGGGGACCATTTATCAATATTTTGACACAAAGAAGGATGTTATCTAGAACAAAGAGGAAACAAACATCATTTCTTGGAACCTTTCCATAGACAACAGCATTGTTTGATGAGAGTATAAACGTGTATATCTGCCCCTCAGAAAAATCACGATTCTCACTAGTGCTCTTCTCCTCATTATGTGCTCTTCTTAAGAATAACAGAGAATCATACATCCAGAAATACACAATCTGGAGAGGATAAAATTGATGAATGGGACCTACTGAAGATTAAATCCCTGTGAATATAAAAAACTTTTCCCAACAGAGTGAAGAGAAAACCTACTGACTGGAAAAAAACATTTGGTAATATCACCTCAGACAAGGATCTCATAACAAAAGGTAACAGAATCTTTCAGGGTCTCCACAGGAAAAAGACCAATAACCCAATGACAAAATGGGCAAAAGACGTGAAAAGATAGACATCTGAAGAAATGCTCAAAATCACTGACAAGAAAAAAGATGTAAATAAAAACCATAATGACATACTGTCTCCAGTAGTAGTGGCAAAATTTAGCAGGACAGAAAGCACTAAATGTTGGAGAGGATGTAGAGGGTTAAGAATTCTCATACACTGTGGGTGGGATTGTAAAATGTACGAGCACTGTCAAAGGCAGTTTGGTGTTTCCTGAAAAAGATGAACATAGAAATTCCATATAGCCCAGTTATTCCACTGCTAAGAATATATCCCAAAAAAATGAGAACTGAGACACAAACTGAGATTTGCACACCAATGTTCATAGCAGCATTATTCACAATTCCAAGAATATGGAAACAGTCCAAATGTCCAACCACAACTGAATAGATTGAGAAATTGTGATACATTTACATGATGGACTACTATGCAGAACTCAGGAACAATGATTTAAACAATTACTACATAACTTGGGAGAGACCTGACAGACAGCATTATGGTGAGTGAAGTAACTCAGTCTCATAAGGACAAATACTGCATAAGATCATTGTAAAAATAGAAGGATAACTAGTTAAAACGTGTATGGGAATCCAAGGGGGAAGGGATGGGAGCAGAGAGATGAAGATGGGCAGGGAGGAAATCATAGGGTCATACAATTTGGTGGGTGGAGAGAGGGGATAGAGGAAATGGAAAGATTGGGTGAGGATCTGGAATGATAAGGTAATGGGCACAGTTCAATGGTGATAAATTATAAAATACAATGAATGGGAATAATTGTATGAAACCATATATGAGAGAAGGATAGTGTGAAACACAATATATATGAGCTTTGTATGCAAACCAATATAAAATAAAAAGTTCTTTTTTTAAAAAGGAGAGAGAATCAGATGATATACTTGGTGTCACCACCATCCAGTAGGCCCCATCTGGCTCAGAGAAGCTCATGTGTACTGGAGTAAAATTGTGTGGCATATGGTTTTTAGTGGGTGATTTTTCCAAAGTTGACTGCCAGCCCTCCTTACATTGTTTAACAGAAGATGTTAATTACTTATACCACTTGGGGATCCACTTGATGTCCATGTTCATTTAAAACGCTGAGAGGAATTGGTCTATGGCTTAGATCTTCTTGGTTGTGACATATTGGAACACACTGGAACTGATTTTTCAGATTGTCAACCTTCGGAAATGTCTTCTGGGAAATGCTGGAGTCTATAAATATTTAAAAATCTCCAATCCAACCTTTCACTAAATATGTATAAAATTTCTACTGAGCTTTCCGACTTTCATTTCCATGGCCTCAGGCTCTGAACTTACGGTCGCTTGACCACCCCAAGATGGCAACTGGAGGAGTCAAGGGGTCCAGAATGTGTGTGCAGACATTCGAGGAGCTAATGAGGCTAGGACAGGGTCTCAGTTACCTAATGCTACTATGACAGAGATATCATAAGCAGGTGGCTTTAACCAACAGGAAGTCTATGCTTTTAGAGTTTGGGAGGCTTGAAATCCAAAGTCAAGGTGCTGGCTCTAGGGGAAGTCTTCCTTTCTCTGTTGATTCTGGAGGAAGGCCCCCTTCAGCATCTGCAAGCCTTGGGCTCATTGGAGAGCTACATTTTGACCTCTTCCCTATGTTGAGGAGGGAGCTCTGATGCCCTAGTCCATAGAATGTTGTGTTACTAACACAAAGGCCATACATGCCTCACTGGTGCTTCTAATACACCAGCAGCTCCAGTACAGGACGATGGGCAATCTCCTCCAGTGCAATTAAGAGCTCTGGAAACTCACTGGAGGGTCACCTGTGAAGAAACTCACTGGAGGGTCACCTGTGAAGAAACTCACTGGAGGGTCACCTGTGAAGAAACTCACTGGAGGGTCACCTGTGAGGAAACTCTCTGGAGGGTCACCTGTGAGTCAGTTCCTTCTCAAAAGCAGTGAGAGAAAGAGAGCTGTGTGGAGGAACATTCCAGAGCAGGAGCCTGAGCGAAACAGATGCAGCCAACCCCAGGCAATTATTTCCTGGTGGTCCTGAGTCCTACTCTCTCCGCTGGCTTTCCTCCACTTTTAAGCCACATGAGCTAAAATGTTACATACCACACCTTAGGGAAACTCCCGTCACATTGGATGAGGGCCATGGTGGAATTAAAGTGTGTCACATTCCACCTTCAATCCTTCCCCAACTGTTTGGTTTTATCAGATCTTGGGGGATCAGTACAGAGTTTCCACATTCTACCAGTCCACATGTATATTTTGGGGGGAGAATACAAGTCAATGTATGACAGATTGCCAGCTTCAGGCAAAACTGAATTCTTGAGGAACCTTAGGGAACTGAAGCGAGCATGCTGTATCGTACATCAATCTTGAAGGTCAGAGACACCAGGCTGCAGGGTGGCAGGACTCCCAGAGCGAGCCTGCCTGTCTTTCCTGTTCAGACAGCTCCCAGCGCTGGCTGGGACCCAGCCAGGGTGGCAGAAGCCACCAGCAAAGCATGAATGGAAACATTCAGGAAGTTAGAGCCGTGTCAATGAGAAAGAAGATTTCCCCTTGTGCACATGACTAAGAGGAACAGAGCTGAAAGTAAAACTTTTTTTTTTCTATTAGAGCTGAGGTTACAAAAGATGTTATCAACAGGTTGTGTGAGTGATAACTGAGAACTCCAGGAAGGCTGGCCCATCGCAGTTTCATCACTATGGCCCTGTGTTGGATCACACACATCATAGACATTAATTAAACATGTCCCCAAAGAGTTAAAAATGCTTGAGAAATGGTGATTGGGGCAATTTTTTAAAATCACCCTAAAAACTATTTATTGGGAAATCCATTGCTAGTGAGTAAATTTCAAATCATGGTGACCTCCAGCCTGCTTCTGAGGCTGAAAAGCTTTATGGGAGGAGAATGCACCATCTTTCCCCCACAAAGCAGCTGGTGACATCAGAGCATGGACTGGGTTCCTTCTTTAATGGAAACTAAGGACCAGATCGGACTCCCTGAATGGTGCAAATGGTTTAGAGTCTAGTTCACTTGATGGTGCCTTGGAAGAAAAGCCTAGTGATCTACCGCTTGGGGAGGAACAAAATCAGCCAATGAAAAACCCTAATTCACATGGGGTCTCAATGGCAATTCTCAACACTTAAACTCACTGTCATCAGAGGCAACTGGTAAGGGCCAAACTCGATATTTGGAGCAGAAAATTCCAAGGATAGCAAAGGCAGCCGAGCTGTGGTTGGCTTGGAAAGAGAAGCAAGTTTGTATTGAGGCTGGGTGAGTACAGAGAGGCAGAGTGCAGTTAGCAGCTGGAAATCCAACCTCCCCTACAAGTGGGTGACCTCAAACAGGTCATGTGCCCTTCCAGAGTCCCTGCTCCTTTTTTTACAAAGGATAGAGTTGGACACTGCCTTCTGGAAGGTCCCTCTGGTTCTCAGACTCTGAGCTTTATTAAGATTACCAGGACTAAAATTACTGAAGACCAAAGTCTATGGCTTTCAGTATGTATTGCACCTCAACATGGAAAAAAAAACAAACCCAAAACCCAACCAACTCCAAAATGGAACCATTCAGCAACATCGTAATAAAGGAAGAAAAGAATGGAGTTGTAGAAGTTTTAATTTTACTTGGATCTATAATCATACCCATCATAACAGTAGCCAAGAAATCAAAAGACATGTTACATTGGGAAAATACGTGCCAAAGTGTTAAAGAGCAAGGATGTCAGCTTCAAGAGTAAGGTGCCAAAGGGGTCCTTTAGAGTAGTGATAGAAGATCTTCACCCTGAAACCCACAGCGTCCCTTTTCAGCAGGAAGTAAGCTAAGAGAATACGCCATCCTCTTTTCCTTATGAATCAGGGTGAAGTCTCTTTCAGAGAGGAGTGATAGGGAATGGCAAAGGACAAACTGACAAAGGAGATTAATCAGAACTGGCTTTGACAAGCACTATGGCAATTGGACAATTAAAACAGACATTCGGGGGCGGGGGGAAGAAGAATGAACTGGGGAGGAGGGTAGAGAAAACAGTGCAACAATGAATGAATGAAAACCCAAAATCTCTGTAAATGTTCATTAAAATGAATAAAATTTAATAATAATAAAACAAAACAAAAGAGTAAGGTGCACCTGAACCAAGCCATGGTATTTTTAATTTCTTCATATGCATGTGGAGTTGGCTAATTAATTAGGAAAACCAAATTGATGCCTTTGAACTGTGGTATGGCCAAAGAGTATTGAATGGCAACAGAGACTCAGGCGGGGGACATGACTCACTTGAAGGCAGGGAGGTGAGTTTTCCAGTTGGAGGTAAGGAAAGCCAAAAGAACAAACAACTCTGTCTTAGAAGTGCACAGGCAGAGAGTGCTCCTGAGAGGCAAGAATGGTGAGCCTACATCTCACATACTTTTGTTTGTCAGGAGGGGCCAGTCCCTGGAAAAAGACATCATGCTGGGAAAAGTGGACAGACAGCAAAGGAGAGGAAGACCCTTCAAGATATGGACTGACATGGTGACTGCAGACGCACAGCAGAGAGTGAGAGGATAGCACGGTGTTGGGGAATATTACGTTTGGTTGTACACAGGGTCACTATGAGTCTGAGGCAACTTGAGGGTGCCTAAAAACAGAACAAAGCACCTTCACCCTCTATAACAGGCGAGTTTGAACGAGTGAGAGGGTTCCTCATGCCCAGGCAGCTCCTGGACACATGACAAGTGAGGACCGGCTGTGGGAACGAGGGCACAGGGCTCCTGGGCAGTTGGAGAGCAAGTATCCCCCTCTCTCTGCATCAGGAGCCTGCCAGCCAGGCGTAGGTGCTGTTCACAGGGCCGCTTGTCCTTGAACACCACTCACAGCCCTTCAGGGAATCTCTGGACAGCAAGGTCTAAAAAGCAAGATCTTCTCTTCCTGTCCTCCCTCCTGTTTCTTCAATTATTATCCTCCTCATGTGTCTTGCAACTGTGTGAGTTAATAAGCAACACAAAAATCCCCTTGTTTTCTAGGAATAAATTGGTGTTTAAGAAACATTATCTGTGTAGGGTAAAGAAAAACTTGACAGTAGTGGTGATGACACAACATAATTGATGTAATTGTGCCACTGAACATGTAAGGAAAAGTTGGATTGGCAAGAATGGGAATCCCAGAACGCTTGATTGTGCTTGTGTGAAATTTATACTTGGACCAGGAAGCAGTCATCAGAACAGAGCAAAGAAACACTATATGGTTCAAAATCAGGAATGGTGTATGCTAGGGATGTGTGCTATCGCCATGCCTTTTCAATCTATATGCAGAACAGATCATCTGAGAGGCTGGGCTGTATGAGGAGGAATGTGATGTCAGGATTTGAGGAAGACTCTAACAACCTGCATTAGTCAGCTGACACAACCTTGTTTGCGTAAACTGCAAAGGACCTGACTGCAGCCTTCAATATGGATTGAAGCTCAACATCAAGAAAACAAAGATTCTCACTATTGGGCCCATTGGCAGCATCATGATAGACAGTGAAAAGATTGAGATTGTTAACAGCTCTAGTTTGCTTGGCTCCACAATCAACACTCTTGGCACCAGCAGGCAGGAAATGAAAAGACAAATCACACTGGGAAAGTCTTTTATCAGAGGCCTCTCCAAAGTACTGAAGAGCAATGATGCCAGTCTGGAGACTAAGGTACGCCTGATCCAGGCCATGGTCTTCACAGTTACTTGCTATACATCAGAAAACTGGACAATGACTAGGGATGATAGAAGGAGAATTGATGCCTCTGAGTTTTGGTGTTGGAGAAGAGTACTAGGAATATTGAAATATACCAAGGACTGCTATGAGAACAAACAGGTTCGTTTGGAGAGAGTGAAACCAGGCTGCTCCTTGGAGCAAGGATTCTAAAGCTCTGTCTGATATATTTTGGGCATGTTTGCCAGGAGGGACCAGTCTGTGGAGAGGGACATGATGCTTGGGAGAGGGACAGTGCAGGAGAAGAAGACCCTCAATGAGAAGGATTGATTCAGACACTCGGGTAATGGAGGTAGGTGTGTCAGAGACAATAGGTTGGCTCAAGATAGTGTAGGGTTCAGAGCTGTTGTACATAGGATTGCTATGAGTCACAGGTGACTTGAAAGCACATAACAACAAATACACACACACACACACACACACACACACACACACACACACACACAATCTTCATGTACTTGGCAGCTATCTCTCTTCCCCCATAAATAAAAATTAAAAATTGAACACAGCTCTTAACACAGAAAAATATTCTTCACTCATAAAGCTTACACACTACACACTATAACTACAAATAATTTATACACTAGTTATTTCTCATTTATAAAAAATCAGCCCATTTAATGGATGAAATAGTAAGATTAAGTGATCTGCTCAAACTTAGACTTCACTGTAATAAGTTATTTTGCTTGAGTCATAGGACTTGGAACTCTACTCCCTTCCGTGATGGTATTTATTCAGAAGCTCTCTGCACACCTATTCCTTCCCTCCTACGCTCTCTTTAGAAGCTCTGGTGGCAATGTATGTAACATGATGGACTGCTAACTGAAAGGTTGACAGTTTGAATCCACTAGTTGCTCCATGGGAGACAGATGGGCAGTCTCTTCCCAAGGTTCTACAGCCTCACACATCTGATAGAGGGTTACTATGTGTTGGAATCGACAGGATGACGGTGGGTGGGTATGTACCCCTTGAAGGTACAGACTGCATCTTACTCAACCCTGCATTTCCCACAAGGCAATGTGGCATCAGGATCGGAGACAGACTCATCAACAACCTGCATTATGCAGATGACACAACTTTGTTCACCCAAACGAGGAGGACTTGAAGCAGTTGCTACAGCAGGTCCAGGACTTCAGTCTTCAATATGGATTGCATCTCAACAACAAGCAAACAAAAATTCTCACCACTGGGCCAATTAGCAGCCTCATAATAGAGAGAGTTGTTAACAACTGCATCTTGCTCAGATCCATGATCAACACTATTGACATCAGCAGTCAGGAAATCAAAAGACTATTTGCTTTAGAAAAGTCTTCTGTCAGGGACTTCTCTGCAGTGCTAAAGAGAAATGATGTCAGGCCTCCCCTCCATATTTCAAGTAGGGAGGTCCATCACTTTGAGGATGTAACTTTCTAATAAATCTATTTTTTACTAGACATAATTTCTTTTTTTTTTAGTAAAAAATAGATTTATTAGGGAGGGACATCGTGCTTGGAAAAGTGGAGGGTTAGTCAAAGAGAGGAAGACCCTCGGTGAGATAGACTGACACAGTGACTGCTACAGCAGGCTTACATATATCAGAAATAAAGAGGATGGCATAGAAAAGGTCAGGGTTCAGATCTGTATTGTTCACAGGATTGCTATGAGGTGTACTCTTGAACCTAACCACAAAAATATAGTTTAAGTAGCTCTGTGGTACAATGGTTCAGCACGTGGGTGCAAGTCGCAAAGGTCAGTGGTTGGAACCCATCAACTGTTTAAAAGGAGAAAACACCTGGTGATCTGTTTCCGGAAAGATTTCAGCCTAGGAAACCAGTGGACAATTCTATTCTGCTGTACAGGGCTGCTATGAGTTGGACTCAGATTGAAGGCACACAGCAGCACCGTCTTTCTAGTTTACCTGCGAGATTTGTTTGTTTGGACCCCTTACTTCCACGCTGTAAGCGTGGAAATCAGCCTGTTGGTTATGTGAGTTCAGTGAATTCAGAGGACCCTCCACCAGGGTCAGTGACTTCCTTTTGCATAGTTGGAGAAATGGCTGGAGTTATCTCATCTTTGTAGTTTGTGAACAGGAGATGGAAGCACCACAGGCATGCACCATCCCTGTTGCTCTTGAGCTGATTCCAGCTCACAGTGACCCTGTAGGACGCAGCAGCATTGCCTCATCAAGTTTACAAGGTTGTAAGGACGGCAAAGCTTCGTGTTTCACACTTAGGGCATGTTGCTAGGACAGGCTATTTCTTGGAAAGGGATATCATGCTTGGAAGGTTGGAGGGTCAGTGAAAGAGAGGAAGACCCTCAGTGAGATGGATTGTCACAGTAACAGCAGCAATAGGTTCAAGTGTCTTAGAGATGACGAGAATGGCACAGGATAGGGCAGGGTTCAGTTGTTGATAGGGTTGCTGTGAGTCATACTTGACCACAGCACCTAACAACACACAACAATCTTCTAGAAGAAGAATGCCACATCTGTCTTCCTCAGAGGGGCCAGTGGATTTGAACCACCGAACTTTCAGTTAGCAGCTTTAACCATCACTTTAACCACTGCAGCAACAGAGCTCCTTGGTGCGAACAGCAGGAAAGCCATTATCAAGAGTGGCAGTATCCACTTCATTTCTACTGCCCTGTTGTCACTTGGCACCCACAACAAGAAGCTACCTTGTGCAGGCAGCTCCAGCCAGGCTGTGACTTCTCAGCTCTGTCTCCACTTTCCAATTCATGCCAACTGCTCTGCTGCCAGCCAGCTGCGGGTGGAACTGAGTCTCTAAAAAGCAACACTTAATCCCAACCACCGTGCAAATCCACGTCTCCTGAGTTTTGACTTTGCCTCTTTAGCTGATTGGATTTCCCCTACAATCTCGATGAAGGAGATAATGTATAACCACAGTTCCTTTTAAAAAATAATGGGCAAATAAAGATATTTTTCATTTGCAATTCATGGGGTTTTCTGTTCTAGGCAAAACAGAAGTGGATGAAATCCTTATTTTGAGCAGCAGCAAGGCATTAACAACAGATGCAGCTTTTGTGGTTTTTGATCAGGAGTAATGAGATCCAGGGTATGGAAGTGACATTGTTTGAGGTGGAGAATATTTGTTGGAAAGTTTTAGACGCACACAGATGTAGAAGGGTGAACAGAATTCATGTCGCCCAGCTCTGACAGTTAATCCTTGGTCACTTCTCATTCTTCTATTCCACATCCACATTCCTCTTTTTGGATATACATATAAATGTATCTAGATATATTTAATATGTAAATATTTCAGCAAGTATTTCTAAAACATGTAAACTCTTTTAAAAACCAAACCAAACCAAACCAAACCAAACCACAAGGTTAGGTGACGTCAAAGCAGTTCTGACTCACAGCAACCCCATGTGACTGAGGAGAACTGCCCTTAAGAGTTTCCAGTGGAGCCACTGGGGGGATTTGAACAACCAACCTTTCCATTAGCAACTGAGGTGCCACTATTGTGCCACTGGAACATCTAAAATCACATTTTATTATCACACCTAAAAAAGTAAGCAATTCTTTAATGTTATCAAATTCAAGCAGAGTTCAAATTTCCCCAAGTACCAAGCACTTTTCTTATAATAGTCAGGATTCAAATAAACGAAAAGAATTGCCATGGAGTCAGAATTGACTCATAGCTGACCCTCCAGAAGGTTTTCAGAGGCTGTAACTCACATAGGAGGAAACTGTCCATTTTCTCCCTCAGCACAGCTGGTGAGTTCAAACTGTTTGCCTTCAGGCTGTCAGTGTGACTCAGTATCCACTAGGCCACCAGAGCTCCCTTAGGATTCCAATACGGACCACATATTACAATTGAGTTGATGTTTTACAATCTAGATTTCTATTTGTTGGTACACCAGCTCAGAGAGAAACTGGCCCCACATCCTCCCAGAATCAAAACCTCAGAGTCCAGCTCTGTCATTCACAGGGTCGCAATGAGTCATAATTGCTTCAAAGGCAGCTAACAACAATGATAACAACAAAGGTGGCTAGCTTCGTCCAGGAAGACTGGTGTCTCCACCAGCACCACCTCTACCCTTGGCTCTGCTGTCAAGGTCACCCTCCAAATGCACTGAGACAATGGCCTGCAGCTTTTCTTTGTTCTCACTTTCCTGACACACTCAGGATGAGTCTACTTCTGTAGTACCACCTTATCTCTCCACACCTATCTCCATAGCACAGCCTTCTAGCTGGCAAATCAAAGAAAGTCTATAGGCATGCCTCAGAGGTATTGCGGGTTTGATTCCTGACCACTAAAGTAACATGACTATCGTAATAAAGCAAGTCACATGCTCTTGGTTGTTGCTGCTGTTCCCTAGGGAACTTCTAAAAGTTCTGTTCAAATTATGTTGTAGGCTATTTAGGTGAACTAGTGGGTAATGAATTGAGTTGTGGTGCTGGAAAAGAGTACTGAACATCCCATGGACTGACAAAAGAACAAACAAGTTTGTCTTGGAATAAGTGCAGCCAGAGTGCTCCTTGGAGGTAAAGGTGTCAAAACTTCATCTTTCACACTTTGGACATGTAGCTAGGAGAAGCTGTTCCTTGGAACCAGGGACAGCATGCTTGGAAAGATGGAGGGTCAGCGAAGGAAAGGAAGATCCTCAAGGAAATGGATTGGCATGGTGACTTCAGCAACAGGCTCTAAAGAGTCAGAGATCATGAGGTTGGCACAGGATAGGGCAGGATTTAGGTTGGCTGTTCATAGGGTTGCTCTGAGTTATACTTGACTTGACAGCACACACCACCAACAAGAATAAGTAGGTAAGAATTGTGCTGCCAACCCAATGGCAAATAGTTTGAATCCACCCGTAGTTTCAAGAGAGAAAACGGAAAATCTTCTCCCATGAGATTTACAGTCTCTGAAAACCTGCTGGAGGGTCAGCTGTGAGTCAGTTCTAATTCCACATGCAAAGAGTTGTGGTATTTTGTTATTAAGTTAATCAACTGCAATGTGAACAATTTGAAATAGTGTAAGACTTCCCAAAATGTGACACGGAGATATGAAGTGAGCACATACTGCTGGGAAAATGATGCAGATAGGTTAGCTCAACACAGGGTTCCCACAACGTTCAATATGTAAAAAAAAACCAACAAAAACCAACAAATAAACCCACAGTCTCTGTGAAGTGGAGCAAAGAGAGCACAATGAAGAGGAGGCATGCGCACCTAGCCCTTCCTGTGACGCAATATGCCCCGGCTTGTCAGTTGCTATTGAATAGATTCTGATTCACGTGACCTACTGTGTGTCCGATTAGTGCCATCCACGTGGCTTTTAGTGGCTGGTATTTTGGAAGTAGTTGCCTAGGCCTTTCTTCCGAGGCACATCTGCATAAAGCTGACCCTCTCACAATTCCATTAGCTTCCGAGTGTGTTAACTCTTTGTGCCACTCAATCCTTCCACATCACTCCCCAGTCCACCTATCGGGTCAGGCTTTCCCCCTCCTCAACACAAGCGCTTCTCACCAACTCTCACTAATGTTCTCATACTAAAAGCTGACTTAGCATATCATCTTCCTTCCACCTTTTCAAATCTTGTCTGCCCTTCAAAGTCCAGCTCAACTCGTCAAAGGTATTCTCATCCACAGAACTCTCTCTTCCTTTTCTGAACTTCTTGGGCAGCCTGCTCAGGCTGTGGCATGAGTGGTCTCATGTTGTGATGATTTTTTTCATGATTTTTTTCAGGCTGGACATAGTCATGTGTCTTATGTGTCAGACTGTTAACCAAAAGATCAGCAGTTTGAATCCACCAAGACGGGCTGTCTGTTCTCACTGAGATTAGTACTCTCAGAAACAACTCAACGGTAGTGGGGTTTCAGCTTAGACCATGTTTACATGTTTTGAGGATAGCCTTCTCTGTATCTGAATGTGTGGTGTCACCTAACAGTAAATACACAATGAATTGAATGGAACATTTCTTAAGCTCATTTTGAGACCTTGTCATTTAAGGGATGGGGGAGGGTGTGTACACGGCACATGCGTAGTTATAGGTAGAGAGGTGGAAAAGGTCTTATTAGTACAGAGAGAGGGTTAGTTGGTATCAGGCTGACAGAAGTTCTGGACCTAAGTGTCTTTTCATCTGACTGTGTGGCCTTGACTAGATTCCTTCCTTTTTTTTTGAAATAGGGTATCTGATTCTGTACCATCCATGTTTCAATCTGGCGCTGAAGGTTGATGTGCATGTTGTTCTAGTTTATAGTCACTGTCATTTTCTAAAGGCAATTTTAAGACTGACTATTGTCCTGGTGGCAAAATATTCTTGGCCGTCTATGCAATAGATGCAAAATTAAGATATCACTTCAAAGGGAGCTCTGGTGGCCTAGTGGCAAGAAACTGCACTGCAATCCCAGAGGTTTGTGGTTCAAATCCACAAGATGCTCTGCTGGAGTAGGAGGGACAATCTCCTCCTGTACCAGTCAGATCTAATTTGATGGTACTCACACACACAAAAAAAATAATAATTTTTTTAAAAAAAGATATCACTTTGAGAACTAAGATGTGCCTGCGTTAAGCCATGGTGTTTTCAACCACCTCATATGTATGTGAAAGTTGGACAATAAATAAGACTGAAGGGGGGAAAAAAAAGAAAAATGTTTTATTTGTTTTTCATTGGAGAGATATAAACATATTATTCTGCAGAAGGAAAAGGTGAGTTGAGGAGGAGGATGAGGGAAAGAGGAGTTCATTAAGGAATCCTGGTGCCGAGAAGTCAATGGGAAGTACTCAGTATTCAGAGGTGGAAATGAACCCTATGCTGAAGGAGGTGCCCAGTGTGTATGTAGATGGGTAGAGATGATCCTACACTTCAGTCTAGCTGGATATGAGACCATATGGTGGAAATCCTCAGAAGTTCTGGAATTTAGCAAATTGCAAAGTAGGATTAGCTATGGGGGGACCCAACCCATCTCCTGTCATTGTGACTCATATCCATCCTACCCTGGGTTTCTAAGGCCTCACAGGAGAAGACTGTCCATCTCTCTCCCCTCAGAACAGCTGATGACTTCAAACCTCCCACCTCTGGGTTATCAGCGTGACATGCTGGGCACGATGCCAAGCAGTCTGAACGGCTCACTTTCTGAGCTGTATGAAGCCAAAGTACGCATGTTACTGAGCTTAAAACAGTTGATGTGATTTTTTTTTAAAATGACGTTACATTTGTTTACTTTCCTAATACACATTGTGGTTTTACTTTAAAATTTAATTACAGAAATTTTCAAAGAGTGTACAAAAATAAGAATGGGCCCCACATATACTTTCAATTCAAATCCCTGTCTTCTACATACCCTTCTCTGATTATTTTGAAGAAAAACTATTAACACTTATGGTATCACTAAAGATAAGAACTCTTTAAAAATTACCCTAATATCACTTTCAACATCTCAAAATTTTAATAATAATCCTTTGTAATCAACTATCCAGGAGGTATTGAAATTTCCCCAATTGCCTCAGAAATTTTGTTTAACAATTTATTTGAAGCAAGAGCCAAATAAAGCTCATATTCTGCTTAGATTGAAAAGGAAGGGGACACAGGAGGATTCTGACTGACTTTTGGTTGTTCTCAGGTGCCATCAAGTCAAGTACAAATGACAGCAACCCTATGAAAAAGAGACCTGAACCCTGTCCTATCCTGTGCCATGCTCATGTCGACACACGTGAGTCCACTGCTGTAGTCACTGTGTTAATAATTTTGGTTGGGGGGTCTTCCTCTCTTTTGCTGTCCCTCCACTTTTCCAAGCATGATGTCCCTCTCCAAGGAATAGCCTCTCCTAGCAACATGCCCATACTTGACTAGCTGCTGCTTTTCCTGGTGAGTCTAGGGAAATGAGGGTGGAGGAAGGTGCTGAGATGATTGTATAATTCAGCTATGAGTAATGAGAGTTAACAGGGTTAATTGCGATTGTAAATTCTAACTGTAGAAGCAATAAATGTGCAAGAGTGGACTCAGGCAGAGACTAAAGTAAAGTGACTGAACCTAGAGTCCTTTAAAAGTTTGGTCTTTCTGATACTGCACTGAGGCTCTGAGCAAGGGCACAGGCTCAGAACAAGGACATAATCTCAACTCAGTTAAATTTTATCAGAGGTCATAGAGGGGGAAGCCAAGATGACTTTCAGAGCAGATCAGATCTGAATGGCTGGTATCTGAGAAACTTAGCCCTACAAAAAGGCTAATTGTTAAAGACTGCTTTGGACTGGTAAAATGGCTAGAAGAGGGAAGTTAATCCTTCAAATATGCAAGGGCTAATAGCCAGGGAGAGGCCTGCAGTGCAATGAATTACTTAATATGGTGCCTCTGGCCATATCTTTGTAACTCCGACTAAATGAAGTACTTGTGGCCCAGTGGGACTGGAGAGCTTGCCAATAAAATAAGATGCATAGCATCATTATGATGGTAGTTTTTGTTAGTTTCCATCAAGCCAAGGATAATTCATAGTGGCCCTTTGAACCCTGTCCTCTCGTGTACCAATTTCAATGTATCTGACTCACTTGAGCCCAATGCTGCATTCACTGTTTCAATCCACCTGGTTGATAGTCTTCTTCTCCTTCACCATTCTCCCACCTGTACAAGCATGATGTCTTTCTCCAAGGTATAGCCTCTCCTAGAAATATGCCCAAAGTATGTGAGACAACGTGTTATCATCTTTGCCTCCAAGAAGCACTCTGGCTATACCTTCTCTAAGTCTTATCTACATAGCAATTCTACAGGATGCATCACCTTTGACCGATAAATA
>NW_006400013.1:1747307-1766503 GCF_000299155.1 Elephantulus edwardii
AGGACAGAGCGGAGTTTAGGGCTGTTGTACATAGGGTCGCTATGAGTCGCAGGCGACTCGACGGCACATAACAACAACAACAACAACAACAAGTCTTATCTGCTTGGATTTGTTTTTTTGTTTTGGGTTTTTTTTGGCAGTCCGTGATATATTCAGTACTCTTCTCCAATACCACAGTTCAAAGGCATCCCTTTTTCTTCTTCCAGCCTTATTCATTGTCCAGCTCTCAAAAGCATAGTAAGTGATTGAAAAGACCATGGTCTGAATCAAGTGCACCTTAGTCCTCAAGCTAACATCATTATTCCTCAGTAATTATGATAGTGTTGTTATGTGCCATAGAATCACTTGCAACTCATAACAACCCTATGTACAACAGCTCTGAACCCTCCTCTATCGTGTGCTAACGTTACTGTCTCTGTCATGCCTACTCCCATTACTCCAGTCACTGAATCAATCCATCTCATCGAGGGTCTTCATTTCTTGTGCTGTCCCTCCACTCTTTCAAGCATGATATCCCTCTCCAAGAACTGGTCTCTCCTTGAAACATCCCCAAACTATGTCAGACAAAGCCTCAAAATCCTTGCCTCCAAGGAGCAGCCTGGTTTCACCCTCTCTAGGACAAACCTGTTTGTTCTTCTAGCAGTCTGTGATTATTTTCAACATTATTCTCCAGCGGCACAACTCAAAGGCATCAATTCTTCTTCCAACATTTGTAGTCATTGTCAGCTTTCTGATGCATGTGATAGTAGGACCATGCAAATAAAGTGCATATCACCTCAACTGCTGGATTGGTCAGCTTTGCCGTCCTGCTAGGCTTTTAATAAACCATTCCAGAGACAGAAAAATGGGGCAGGGGTGCATCTCAGAACCACTGAGAAAGAGGAGCTGGGAACGGAGCATGTGCTGTGGACTCGTCTACATCAAGAGCATAGACTCAGAAGAGAGAGGAGACACTGTAGAACTGGAGATGGGACATTATGAGAGGCAGCTGCAGGTATACAGCAGCAACAGAACCTGGAGATCCATGAAGAGACCGACAAGAGATGGTGTGGGGGGTTTCCTGGCCCATGGAGGGAGACAGCTGAATGCCTTTGAGCAGAAATTTTGCTTGCAGAGTACAGTACCTTCAAGAAATGTGCAACAATGAATAAAAAAAGAAGGAAAAAAAAGATGTGCCTTATGCAAATAAATGAATGAATGAATAAATAAATAATAAAATAAAGCCAAACAACAAATCCTTACTTCAAGCTAAAGAGCTTTATAATACTTTATACTGAAGGACAGAGGCCCATGGCCATGAGGCACAAGGGACAATGAGAGATGTGTCTGCAGGAGGAACTGCTGAAAAGAAGCTGTCCTGGGGAACTGTGGTGGCCTAGTGGCAAGAAGCTGTGCTGCAATCTCGAAGGTGTGTGGTTCAAATCCACCAGATGCTATCCTGGGGAAAGAGGGGCAATCTCCTCTTGCTCTTGTGCCAGGTGAATTCCACTCAATGGTTGTTGTTGTTGTTGTTGTTATGTGCCGTCGAGTCGCTTGCGACTCATAGCGACCCTATGTACAACAGCCCTA
Source organism: Elephantulus edwardii (assembly GCF_000299155.1). Lineage (NCBI taxonomy): Eukaryota > Metazoa > Chordata > Mammalia > Macroscelidea > Macroscelididae > Elephantulus > Elephantulus edwardii. Next base: position 1,748,877 of record NW_006400013.1, read on the forward strand.
AACTCTGCTCTATGCTGTGCCAATCGCACCATCTCCGATACACCTATTCCGATTACCCCAGCCACTGAATCTATCTCATAGAGGGCCTTCCCCACCTGCGCTGTTCCTCCACCCTCCCAAGCATGATGACCCTCTCTAAGGACCTGTCTCTCCTCACAACATGTCCAAAGTATGTTAGATGGAGCCTCAGAATCCTTGCCTTCAAGGAGCCACCCGGTTTAACCCTTTCCAGGACAAATCTGTTTGTTTTCCTAGCAGTCCATGATACTCTCAATACTCTTCTCCAGCACCACAGCTCAAAGACATCAATTCTCCTTCTATCCTCCCTGGTCATTGTCCAAATCTCTGATGCATAACAAGTGATTGCGAAGACCATGGCCTATATCAGACACACCTTAGTCTCCAGAGAGACACCATTGCTCTTCAGTACTTTGGAGAGGTCCCTAACAGCAGACTTTCCCATGGCAATACGCCTTTTAATTTCCTGGCTACTGGTGCCAAGTGTGTTGACGGTGGAGCCAAGCAAACTAAAGCTATAAACAATCTCAATCTCTTCACCATCCATCCTGATGCTGCCAATTGGCCCAGTGGTGAGAATCTTTGTCTTCTTGACATTGAGCCTCAATCCATATTGGAGGCTGCAGTCCTTGACCCTCAATGGTACACAACAATATAAAAAAGAAAAAGAAGAAGCTGTGCTGTCTGAAGAACTTTATCCTGAGACTTCTCTGACCCTGAATTGCAATCTGTTATATCCCTGTAAGTTCTGTATGAGCACTGCAGTGAATGATAAAACCCAGGAGAGAAGTAGAGACCACCATAGGAGGATGGCTGGTGTCAGAACTGGCAAGAAGGTTGGAGAGAGAGGGTTTGTCTGGCTTCCACCTCATGAGAGGCAGCCTTGGGCTGTTGATCTTGAGTCTCCTTTTCTCTTGTAAAGTTAGAGAAGGTCAGAGACTGCTCCCGTGTCATTCTTACAGACCAGTTGATATGTCTCTTAAGTTTCTTTTTATCTATAGACTTTCTTTTCATGCCCTGCTCCAAAATGAGTATATTTACTGTGTACATTTTTGTGGACAAACTCATTCTTGCCTCAGGCAGATAATAGTTTAAGAGAGTTAATGAAGGATAATTTTATTTCTTTTTATAATCTACACACATAGCATGGGGTAAGTAAAACAATTTAATAGGTTGAGTAATTTAGTTATAAATCTGGCACACGTATGTTATAGCATATAACAACAAAGTTGTACTGAGCTCCTTAGAAGACAGGAATGATGCAATTAATGACATAGTTTGATTGCTATTTCTCACTTATTTTAATTTCTCACTGACTTTTTCTCATGTTCTCAGTAACAATAAAAATTTTAATGAGAATAAATATTGTCTGTGAATTGGATTAGATCTGATAGAGTCTAGATCTAAGACAACAACAAACATATATATGTATGTTCATTGTTATCTCACTTTGAAGTTAAGACTTTTTCTCAGTATCACTTTCCCTTTCTACATTAACTAAGCTGTGTGCTGCCCAATGACACTTTGGTGGTTGTGATATAGTGAACTAGTAAGGACCATTCAGACCATGCATGGTCTTCTTACTGAAAATGGTTGGGTTGGACGATGAAATAAAGTCCTTGCACTGAACTAGTGGGATTGTTGTTGTTGTTGTATGTGCCATCGAGTTGTTGCGACTCATAACGACCCTATGTCCAACAGCCCTGAACCCTGCTCTATCCTGTGCCAATCGCACTGTCTCTGACACACCCATCCCAATTATTCCAGTCACTGAATCAATCCTCATAGAGGGTCTTCCCCTCCTGCGCTGTCCCTCCACCCTACCAAGCATGATGTCCTTCTCCAAGGACCTGTCCCTCCTTACAATATGTCCAAAGTATGTCAGACGAAGCCCCAGAATCCTTGCCTCCAAGGAGTAGCCTGGTTTAACCCTCTCTAGGATGAATCTGTTTGTTTTCTTGGCTGTCCATGGTACATTCAATACTCTTCTCCAGCACCACAGCTCAAAGGCATCAATTCTCCTTCTATCCTTCCTAGTCATTGTCCAACTCTCTGATGCATAACAAGTGATTACAAAGACCATGGCCTGTATCAAATGCACCTTAGTCTCCAGAGAGACACCGCTGCTCTTGAGTACTTTAGAGAGGTCCCTAACAGCAGATTTTCCCATCGCAATACGTTTTTTTGGCTAGTGGGATTAGAAAGCTTAGTAAGAATGCGAATAAGAGGCATAGAACCCTTGTAGGGATTAGTTTTGCTATCTTCCAGGCTTAAAGAGAAAGTGCTTCAGTGGTGAAGTCCATTTTGTGCAGCTCAGTGCAACGTCTGTGTAATGGGAAGCTGTTGTCATTAGCTATAACTCATAGTGGCCCATGTGCAACAGGTCAGAACCACCCCATGGGGTTTTCTTGGCTGTAATCTTTATGGAAGCAGGTGGCTAATTCTGTCTTCTGTTGCCTGCCTTTAGGGTGGTAGCCAAGAGCTTAAATGCATGTACCACTCAGACTTCCTGAAGGAGGATAGAATGGCTGTAGGAATGTACCTAGTTCAGAGTGTATATTTATGTGAAAGTGATCACAGATTGCATATCACATTTGAACATATTTCCTAAAATAGGCTATGTTTGCTCTAAGACATGAGTAATCAAGTGTTGAATGAAGGAGGGAAAATCACCAACTACTTTCCCTTGGAGTGCTGTTCGGTTTTGGAGTTCAGGCATTCATTTCTGTGCCTGGAACTGTACTAGGGGCTAAAGATACACTGATGACACTAGAGTTCTGGCCCCTAACCTCATGGAGCTTCCATGCCAGTGGCTCGCTCTCATTGGCTTTGAGTTGGAACCAACTCATAGCTGACTCGGGCTTTCTTCCCACATGGGAGGATGGCCCAGCTTTCTCCTAAGGAGTTGCTGGTGGATTTAAACCACCAGAGAGATATGGGCTTGGAGTTATTAGTGCACCTTCTAACAGACTAAGCCATCAGAACACCCATGTAATAAATAAGCAAGTAAACCAATGAAGGATTAAGCAAAGGCTGTGGATGAGAGAAATGGAGGGACACGTTGTACAGCCACAGTCCTCCTTAAAAGCAAGACTTGGTCTCATTTCACATACTTGGAGCATGTTAGCAGGAGAAACGAATCCCTGGAGATGACATCATGCTTGGGAATGTAGAGGATTCACAAAAACAGAGGAAGAGCTTCAATAGATTAGATTGACACCATTGCTACACCGATGGGTAAGCAGGGTGGAGACTGTGAGGGCAGCATAGAACAGGCAGGGTTTCATTCTGTTACTGTACATAGAGTCCCCATGAGTCAGGGCCGACTAGATGGCATGTAACAACATTTGTTCTAGGGGTACAAGTACACCTGGAGGAAGTGCCATTAAAATTGAGACTTAAAAGAGAGAATGGAGTCAATTGTAAGACCTAGGCATGGCATTCCAGCGGAAAAACCCGCCAGCTCCTACTGGCTGGACTGCAGGGAAGAGCTTGTAGAATTGAGGCCCATGACACATCTGCTCAGACAAAATCTAGGACTCAGATAGTGTCTCCAGCCTAGAGCTGGGCCCCGCTCTATGACAACGCAGAGCAGGAATCATTTAACATCTGCTCATTTCAACTCCCTTGCCTGCTAGAAAGGTTTTTCTTGCAGGAGGCTGGTGACCTCCTTTCTCTTGGGGTCACCCATCAGTCCTGGGCTGTGTCCACAGAGAACACAGCCCAGCCACAGGGTCTCACTCTGAAGAGCAAGGCAGTGCTCACGTACTACTCTAACAAAATCCACCTCCAAGCCGCACATCCTCAGGATGTTGCTGGGCCATGGAAGCCAACGTGTTTTTTTTTTTTTAAAAAAACCAAAACACAAAACTTCATGGCTCCTGCAGTTCACTTCTGAAGCTGAATGAAAGCCATATGGTTTCTTATAAAAATCAGGTGAGTTTAGCCAGTCAGCGGTCTGAAGTTCCCAGTGTCCACCTTGACTGGCTTCTGGCCCTCTAAGCACTGGCACAAGGTCACATTCTGCTGGACTCTGCCTTGTTTTCCTGCCCATCAAGTGGAGAAGGAAAACCATAAAGCCTGGGACACAGCCCACAATGAAACTGGACTCCCAGCAGTGGGGGTTAATAATTGATAGAGTGCTTACAATTTCATTACCTCCAAACACAGGCCAGGAATCAAAGTGACCTTGAAGCTTTCCCTTTGTCAATGTCACAAATGAAACAGAAGTAGATCTTTCTCTTTTTGGAGCATGCCAGAAAGAGTTAAGTGTGTATGTATCTGTGTTAGAGTCGGCAATCTTGCTGTTTATAAAGCTTAACACTGGGCTAGTATGGTAAGCCCATTCTTTTCCTTCAACTATGTTATGAACCAATGAAAATATGTAAGTTGTCTAAAAATACTTTCATCTATACTTTATATAAACTGTTGAAATGTTTCTTTTTATTATTTCAAGTTTTGGGAGGGTCAGCTTCAGAGAGAGGCTTAGATTTAGAGCTGAGTAAAGTCCTGGTCCCCGCCAGCCACACCTTGGCATACTGTCTGATGATGGAGCTGGGAAGTGAGAAGGAGAGAGCTATGAGATGAGGAGAGGTGAGAAGTGAGGACCACTGACGCTATTCTTCTGGATGTCAGACATTATCGAGTCGGCTGTGACCCATAGTGACGGTCACAATGTCTGCTATACTGGAGATGATGGACACAGTCACTGTGTCAGTCCATTTCACTGGGGTCTTCTTTGAATTCTCAGGAGGTTAATATTATCCTCTAAGGGAAAACATAACAAATGGGGAGAGGGGAGCCCATAGAACTCATGGCAACCCCAGCTGTGTCACAACACAACTGTGACCTATAGGTAAAGTTTTTAATGGCTGGTTTGGTTTGTGTGGGTTTTGTGGTTTTTTTTAAAAGTAGATTAACACCTTTCATTTGAGGTGCCTCTGGGTGGGCTTGAACCACCAGTCTTTTGGTTAACACAGCTGAACATGTGAAGGAACTATCTGTAAAGAAACCCCGGGACTCTGCTTCACCTGAAGGGCTCCCCCTTCTGCAATAGGGGTGAGAGTGGGAAGCAGATCACCTACATCAGCTAATTACACTCAGTGGACCGGGACTCAAGCAAGATCTTTCTGAAGTTCAGAATTAATGGAAAAGAGAGTTCTAGGATTCAGAGTCGAGACGCTCTGGCCATTTCTCCACATTCCTGTGTCCCCTCTCCAATTTATCCAGCAACTGAGTGGCCAGCATTCCACAGACACACACCACGCTGCTTCACAGCCCTCGCTGACCCTCTCACTCCCTAAGATGGGACAAAGTTCCTCCTCTTCTTCTGTGCTCCACAGTGGTCATTGTTAGGTGCCACTGAGTCCACTTTGACTCACAGTGACCCTGCGGACAACAGATCTGAGCCTTGCCTTGTGCTGTGCCAACCTCACATCTCTGACATGCTCAAGTCCATTGTCACAGCCACTGTCAATCTGTCTTCCTCTCTTTCTCTGCCCTCCACCTTCATCTTTTTCCAAGTCTGGCACATCCTGATGACATGTGTTAAGTATATGAGGTAAATTTCACAAGGATGATGAAACCTTGTACTCCATACAGCCCTCTGCATTTCTCTTTCTAAGCAGCTCCTTTCTTAACACCAAATCAAAGTGTTCTTTTATGTCTTTCTACCCCATCAACCTCAGAGGGGCTCTCAAAAGGCAGTCATCTCACAGCAGCACCTGAAACATTGTTAGAAATAACAGATTTTTAGCCTCACAGGCCTGCTGATGATAAACTTAGGGGAATGGGCCCAGATCTGCCTGTTATCAGGTCCTCCAGAGGATTCTCCATGCGATGTGCACCTTTGAAAAATCACTGGCCTAAACTGTCCACTTAAACTTCAAAGGAGCTAACGAATTCCTAAATGCTAACAGACCAATCCAAGTAATGAAACAGCCAATCCAAGTCACAGGCCAGTGCTCAATTAATGTTATTCTCTTTGATCTTCTATGATTTGCTCACAAAGGAATAATTTTATGTACCATCAAGGCAGGACCAACTCATAGTTTGACCCTCCAGTGAGTTTTCAGAGGTAGTAAATCATATGGAAGATTTCCTATCTTTCTCCCACAGAGCAGCTAGTAGATTCAAACCACAAGTCTTTGGGTTGGCAGCACAATTCCTTACCACTAAGTCACCAAAGTTACTAAAATGCTAAGTGCACAGCAGTGATCTAGACAGAAGTCTTAGTCTACCCTCTCTAAAGAGAGTTGGAGATAGGAGATTTCAGGCGCAGACAAGGCCAGTAACCATCTCAGAACAGAAAGAACTGCAGACACCACCTTTCTCTGTGTTAGAGTTTCTCTTTTATACAAAGTTGATAATTAGGAATGTAACTTCCTTTTCTGTTTTCATGGCTTATCTTGTTTCAACATACAAATTCTTTCTCCAGAATCTAACCCAATAAGTGTTTGGGACATTTTTCACAACGCTCATCACAGAACCACCATTTCTGTTAAATATTTCATCAGAGCTGGGTTACCCAATGAGTATGGCACGACAGACTGATTTATGCTTACTTACTAATCTGTAGAGGACAGTCTCACACTTATTTTCCAATCAAAGATTCTGTTTCCATGTACAGCTATCATCTGTGTGTCTCTCAACTACACAAGCTCCTCCCAAAGAAACAAATACCTCTTTTCATACAATCCCTGACAGGGAAGGGAGTCCCCACTAAGAAACATTAGCATAGGCTTACGTACAGTCTGTAGTGAATGGTTTCACACTGGGTTTTGGAACATCAAACCCTCGTGAAATGAGTAAGGTTAATTACAGGTTAGTTAGTAAGCACAAGCAAGCCTGTGTTTACCTTGCCCACTGGGTAAAACACTCCTGTGTTTTGTAAACACTCCCTAGTTGAGGAAAGTTCTCTAGTTTGGATGAGGAAGCCTCAGATCTCTCTGGCAGTTCGACTCCACCAGTGGCTCAGCAGGAGAAAGATGGCAAACTCCTCTGGGCAGACACTCAGCACTGGGTCAGCTAGCAGTCAGTTACCACTTGATGGCCATGAGTGAATAGATGGAACAATTAATGCACGGATTACTGGGAGCTCTGGTGGCCTAGTGAGAAGAAGCTGTACCAGCTGCATGTGGTTCGAATCCACCAGCTGCTCTGCAGAAGAAGGATGGGCAATCTCCTCCTGGGCTATTAATTGCCTTTGAAAACCCATTTGGAGGGTCAGCTCTGAGTCAGTTCCAACTTGATGGCAAATAACGACCATTAGAGTCTAATACAGAGTTTGTATTACTAGTGAGTTTGCATGTGAAACACTGCTTGAGAATCTGAGTCTGACACAGTGATTCTTTAAGTACACTGGAATCTCCACACAGCTTCTAATCTGGCCCAGAGCTTCTGGTTTAACTGAGTAGAATCCAAAGGCCTTACTACCATAGAGTCAATTTTAACTCACAGCAGCCTTGAAGGATAGAGTGGAATGGTCCCATAGGATTTCTGAGGCTGGCTATTTGTATTGAAACAAACTGTCTTATCTGTCTACCTTGAAGCAGTTGGTGGATTTGAACTGCAAAGCTTTTATTGAGTAGTTGAATGCTTATAAACATTATGCCACCAGGGCTCCTTGGTCTAGATGTGGCCAAAATGTAAACTCAGAGCCACTGGGTCGGTTCTGCCTCAACTACCCCCCACTGGGTTTTCAAGGTGGTAAATTGTAATGGGAAGAGGCTGCCCGTCTGTTTTCACTGAGTCGCTGGTGGATTCAAAACTTCCAGAGACCGTTTACCTGTGAATTAGCAGTGCAACTGACTAGGGCTGTGTCACTGGAGCACCAATCCAGATACAGGAGGGTTTGAAAAGCTGTGCAGCTGATTCTAATGCACAGTCATGTCTGGAAACCACTCCCACAAAGCTGACATCATCTCAACAATGGGTGGATTCATGAACTCCTACATTTCACTGTCACAGGGAGGTTGCTTTTTGAAATGAGTTCAGTTTTTGCTGTGATAAGATACATATACTATACTACACTACACTACACTACACTACACTATACTATAGAAATTGGGCATTAGTGACAGTGCAGTCACAATGTTGTGCAATTCCCATCATTATCTAGTTCCAGAACATTCTTGTCACCCCAATAGGGGAATCCTGGGCCCAGTAAGCAGTCATCCCCCTTTCCCTCAGCCCCAGGAAACTATTAACCCATTCTGGACATTTTATGTAAAAGGAATCAAACAGCGTGTGACCCTTGATGACTGGCTTCTGTCATTCAGCAGAATTTTTTTCAAATTTGTTCCTAAAACTAATCAACATTTCATTCTGTTTTCATGGCTGAATAATTTTCTATTGTATGACTATACCATCTTGTTGATACATTCAGGGCTGCCTTTTCTTGTGGGAATATTGATTGCAGGTAAATTATGATTAATTGTCTTCTGTAAAATGGCTGTGGACTGATAGAAAACATTGGGTTTTCCTCTTATTTGGTTTTTTATTCCAACCTGGCACAGCTGTCTCCATGGCTAACAAAAAGATGCTCCTCTCTCTGTCCCTCCCACGCTCTCCTCATCCACCTTCTCAGCCTTCATCTATGTCTTTAAAAGCATGAGGCTGTGGATGACAAACTTGATGTACCAGTTACTCAGGTGGTTGTGTCCACTGACACACTGGATGTGTCCACTGACCGTGGTCTTGAGCCAGCTATTTTGCTGTGGATTCGTGCTGTCCGTCTACAAGGGCAGTACCTCCACTTTGGCTCCTGTTCAGATATCTCTCCTCTGTGTTGTCAGAGGGAACACTCTGATAAAGTTAGTTACCAAGGCATGGAACCCCAGCCACAGCCATGGCAATCCAAATAGGGGTTCTCTGCACTGCACGGCTGAGTGTCCCGATTAATGATCCAGTGATAAAAGTTGGTGCCTCTTTAAACAGGACTGTGTCCTTGCAAAACACAGTTTTCCTAAATGTAAAGTTGAACTCTCTGCCACTGGAGCTCTGGTGGCCTAGTGGGTAAGGAATTGCTCTACCAAGTAACTCAAAGGCAGGTGGTTCAAATCCACCAGCTGCTCTGTGGGAGAAAGATGGGCAGATCTCCTCCGGTGTGATCCGCCCTTGCTGTTATTTAAAGCTGATGTTTTCACTGCTAAGTGCCATTGAGTAGTGTCCTACTCATACTGACCCTGTACCAGGCCCCAGTCTCTGCCACGTGTGAGCCCCTTGTTGAAGCCACTGTGCCAGTGGATGATCATTGAGGATTCTCAGTTTCCCAGTATAATGAGAAAGCTTGCTTTGCAATGGTTCCTCACACTTTCAAGGAGTCCTGGTGGCACAGTGATTGTAAGCGCTTGGCTGCTAACTAACAAGTCAACAATTCAAACCACCACACTAAGGGAGAGACAGGCTTCTATAAAGAGTACAGCCATGGCCACCTATGGGGTAACTCTGCTTCATGCCACAGAGTTGACACGAGTCAAGATCGACTCACTGAAAATGTGGTGTTGGGGCTTTTTTCTTCACACTTTCATCCAGGCTGCCTGGCACTACCTCTTCTTCCAAGAGGCATATATAGTGGAATGAGAAGGCTGAGGTCTTTGTTGTTGTTGTTGTTAGTTGCTGTTGAACTGAGTATGACTCAGAGAGATACAATGAACAGACCTGAACCCTGTCCTGTGCCATCCTCATCATCATACACTTGAGCCCATTGCTGCAATCACTGTGTCAATCCACCTCACTAGGGTGGGGGTGTGTGTCCTTTTTCATTGACCTTCCACATTTCCAAGCATGATGCCCCCTTCCAAGGGACAACCTCTCCTAGAAACATGTCCAAAGTATGAGAGTTGAAGCTTCACCATCCTTGCCTCCAAGGAGAACTCTGGTTGTACCTTTTCCAAGACATATCTGTTCATTCTTCTGGTAGTCCATGGGATAATCAGGGCTCTTATCCAACACCACAGCTCAAAGACATCAATTCTTCTGCCATCCTTATTCATTGTCCAGCTCTCAGATGCATTGCAAGTAACTAACTATGGCCTGAATCAGACTCACCTTAGTCCTCAAACTGACCTCAGTGCTCTTCAGTAATTTGGAGAGGTCCCTTACAGCAGACTAGTCCAGTGAAGTGCCTCTCCTGCTCACCTGACTGCTGGTACCAAGGGTGTTGATTATGGGTCCGAGAAAGACGGACAAAGTGGACACTCCTGACATACTGATTGCTGGGCTCACCTGAATCTTAATTCTTCCCTTTTCCTTAGGGGCTCTTTTGGGTTGCTGACCCAAGTTCAGTGGTTTGAACCCACCAGTAGCTCTGTGGGAGAAAGAAGAGGCAGCCTGTTTCTGTACAGATTTACAGTGTGGAAATCCTGAGGATTAGTTCTACTCTATCCTGTAGGGTCACAGAACCAACTTAATGAGTCAGAACCAACTTGATGGCAGTGTGTTTCAAGCAAGTTCCATCCCCACCCCTTGTCCCATCTTTCGCTAGCAACCAAATCTCACTTTCCATGTCTCCTTTTACTTCTAATGAGTGCTGCATGGTGGTGTGGGATTGTGTATCAGACTGGTTTCACTGCTGAAATCCTACCATCCTAGATCAAGTGTCATCTTCCCTCTGGTATCTTCAGACTCTCAGAGCCAAAAAAGAAAGAAAGAAAGAAATAGAACATACTTTTCTCAATCACTCAGTAATGTCTCCAAGCACCTTCCCTGGTCAGGCTGTGTGCACTGTGTGTCTATGACTCCTGTGCATCTCAGGGGCAGTGCCTAAGCTCTTGAGTTAAATCCTCCTTCTAGATGAAATTCTCCTTGTAGAGAAGATGCCTGCTTGCTCACCTCTGTATCCTTTAGAAAACAGTGCCTATGAATTAGATTCTAACTCAAAACCCACCATTAAAGGAGCAAATTTCCCAGTTAGATTTTAAAGACATTGGTGGCTTGGTAGTATAGTATTTTACCTCCCACCTGGGAGACCTGGGTTCAATTCCTGGCCTGTGCACCTCATGTGCATGCAGTTACCACTCTTTATCAATGATGGGGTTAATGTGGTTGTGATGTTGAACAGGTTTCAGTAGAGTTTCCAAGCTAAGAAGAAAGGCCTTGAGAGAGAAAAATTTGAGAAAACCAGCCAGTGAGAAACCTATGGATCACAAGGCTGAACCTCAATGACAACAGGGGTGGTAGAAGACCTGGCAGGGTTTTGTTCTTCTGGACATGGAGTTGACATGAGTCAGGGGCCCATTCCCAGGCAGCTAACATCAACATAGCGAGTTAGACTTTTCCAGAAAGCAGCCATTTAGTCATTACCCCAAGTGATTTGCCTTTGCTTCCTGGAGCAGATATGTTAGAGGAGAGCATGAAATTGCCGTGGTCCTTAATTTTCTGCAGGGTGTAATGTCCTCCCTGAGCTCCCACACTGCATTTTACACAATGGTGAGAGCATTCACTGCATCATCTTTGCCGATGGCTGAGTCAAGCACTAGAACGAGTGTTATCAAGAGCTGGGGTTGGGTCACTCCAGAGGAACTGCCACTGGAAGCCCAGAGGAGGCACTTTAAGACTTCACCTGTACCCTAAAGACATGAAAGCAGGGCGCAAACAACTCACAAAGCAGTGCTTATTGCAGCATTAGTCACAAGAGCCAATGGGTGGGAACAACCCATGCCCATCAACTGATGAATGAATGAATAAACAAAATGTCGAACAGACATGCAGTGTGAATCATTCATCCATAAAGAAGCGAACTTCTGGCATACAAGGCTAAATCTTGCAAACAGTTTGCTGAAACACAAATGACTAAGTACTGAATGAGCCTGCTTATAAGAACCCTTTGGAATAGGCAGATGTCTACAGACCCAAGTTTATTAGTGGTAACCAAGGGCTGGGTGGGGTGGAGTGGGGTTGGGTGGAGGTAGAAGGGGTGCTGAGTGGGACTGAGCTTCTGTTTGGGTGGGAAAGGAGAGTGGTAATGATTTCACAATATGATGAACATAATTAATGTTACTCAAATGTACATCTAAGTATGGCTGAACCAGCAAATGTTTTGTGATATGTAATTTACCATAAAAAATTTATGCAAAAACTTCCCCCAAGCACAGCTCCAAGTAGTGAGGTATAATCAATCTCAAATGCGTGGAGCTCCAAAAATTGCTGAGAGATTTGGAGTCAGTTTTACAGCAAATAGGGATATGAGTGTGTCAGTGTATATGTTGTTGTTGTTGTTGTTGTTGTTGTTGTTGTTGTTGTATACCGTCAAATCAGAGCTGACCCATAGCTGACCCTCCAACAGGTTTTCGGAGGCAGTGAATCACAAGAGAGGAGACTGTCCACCCTTCTCCTGCTGAACAGCTGGTGGCCTCAAGCCACGTGCCTTTGAGATTGCAGCACATTTTCTTTCCACTGGGCCACCAGAGCTCCCTAGACACTTATTTGAGGAGTGGCATCCTAAACAAAATGCCTCCAGAAACACTATGAACTTTGATAAATGTCGATAATTGTTTCAGGCCTTTTGTTCATACGATCGCTATAAGTCATGCTCAATTTGAAGGCAATCAACAACTATATATATATATATCTTTCGTGAATAACAAAAAGACAGTCTCTCAGCTTTTCCCTTGCACTCCTGTCTCCCATCGTGTCACTCTCACACAGTATTTGTCCACTAATTTCTTTTTTCTGCCCTCATAGTCCAGTACTCTTGACTGTGGTGCATTTTTGTGGCCTATTTCTCCACTTACTATGTCCTCTACCCCATTCTTCCATCTGCAGCTATTCCTTCTTGTTTAATCCCACTCTCCCAGCTGTCCATCTGTGCCCTCAGAATCTGAAGCAGGTGTAAGCCCACCTCCAAGACGTGGGGTCAGACCTAGGCCACCACAATAATAAACTATCAGGATAAATCAAGCCATAAGAAATCATTGGTTTTTCCAGTGTATATAAAAGTTATCACAGGGATTACAGAAGATCATGGATGTTGTTGTTATTATGTGCCATTGAGTCACCTGTGACCCATAGCAACCCTATATACAGCAGCTCTGAAGCCGGCCCTGTCCTGAGCCAGTCTCACTGATTCCAACACACCCACCTCCATTGCCCCAGTCACTGTATCAATCCATCTCATCTGGGGTCTTCCTCTCCTGCCCTGTCCCTACCCTTCTGAGCATGATGTGTTTCTCCAAGGGCTGCCTCCTCCTGGCCAAGTGCCCTATGTAAGTGAGATGGAGCTTCAAAATCCTAGCCTCCAAGGAGACAGAAGGGGCAAAAATATGGAACAAAATTCAAAAACATTCTTTAAAAAATCCAGGCTGACTAGTCCAGTGGAGAATGGCGGAATCCCTTTAGGTCACCCTTTGCTTCTGAAATCAAACTCACTCCCATGGCTCAACTTTTGGTCAGATAATACCAGGCCTATCAGGTGACCTGTAACAGCAGAGACCCACTCACTCCTTGGAATAACCAGTCATTTAACTCAAAAGAGCAACATCTGCTTCAGGGTAAAGATCTGAAGACAAGAAGGGGCAGGAAGGATTAAAGGAAATGAGAATTACAGGGAAGAAGTGATTATATTGTGGGGATTATAACAAATGTTATAAAACAAAATGCATACAAACTGTTGAATGAAAAACCAATTTGCTCTGTAAACTTACACTCAAATTACAACACTAAGACAAGTAAAAGTTATTTAATCCATCTAAAAAAAGGTTATGTCTAAATCATACCATAGTCTATTAAAGTGAACCTTTGCCTCATGAGAAAGCATGAAATATTGTGAGAATTTCCAAAACACAACACAGAGACATTGAAGTGAGCACATGCTGTTGGAAAAAATGGCACCAAAAGGTTTTGCTCCACGCAGGATTGCCACAAACCTTCAATTTGTTTGGAAAATAAAAACATTACCCTATCTGTGGAGTACACACACACACACACACACAAATAGTGAGGCTCAGTAAGAGGTGTACCTGTATTTATTGAATTGTCCCCTGTCCCCCGTCCCCCCCTCCCCCCCTCCCCCCCCAACACCACACCTCTCCCCACCTCCTGCACTGAGAGCCCCTGATTCCCTGCCTTGCAACCTCCCTGGTCTTTGATCTATGCTTCCTCAAGAGTGTGTCACAAGGGACCAGATTAAATGTTTATTTATGTCAATAGGCATTAAGTCTATTGTGTTTTCTTTAACCACTAAGCTTTTTATCCTGATGAGAGGAAGAAAGGAAAGTTCATTTGGCATTAAGGGTTTCTGACAAATCTGTATTATTTACATTTTAAAAAATCACTGCATTTCCTCCATCACTTTTACACAATGTCCTGATGACATTTAGGTTGTCCAACACCTGGCATAAAATGAGTATCTATTAAGAGACCAGGGAAAGGGCATCAGGTGGGAATCAGGAGACCCAACCTGGTGCCAGCTCAGTTCCTCATGCTCTATTTCAGCAGCCTGACAGCTCTGAATTTTCCTGGCTTGTGAAAAATCATGATATGTTGGCTATGTCAACATCCTCTTACCTCCAAGACCACCTAGGCAATCACAGCAGTTTAAATGCTGATTTCAACACTCTGTAAAGCCCAAGAAGTCCCAGGGTAGTGTAAACTATTAACAAGGCTTAACTGCTAAATTGATGGTCAAAGGTTCAAATCCAGCCAGAGGTGGAAAGCCTGGCAACTTGCAGCAGAAAAGTCAGCCCATGAACACCCTTTGGAGAACAGTTGTCCTCCAGCACCTGTGGGATTGCTTAGTCAGAATCCACTCTGTGACAGCTGGTTACTAGTTGAAGAACAACTAAGCCAGGACACTCACCCACATTCATGCTGTACTGGTCAGTTAAAGGTGTCTACACTGTAGCAGGACCCAGTCAACGGGTCAGCATCCATGCAGTCTGTCCATCAATTCAGACTGTCACCCTCTATTTCCCACATGACTCTGGTCTCCTTTCTGCTATAGTTTCATGCTCAGTCCATTCTCCCCCCTGCAGCCTCAGAAACCTGCTGCAGGTCAGTTCTGACTCAATGGCAACGAGTTGAGTTGAACTCAATGGCAACGAGTTGAGTTGAATTTTAAAACGTGGATTAGTTTCTATACCTTTTTTTTTTAATAAATATAAATGGGGAAACACTATAAACCTTTGAAACCATGGCTTCCATGGTGGAGGGAACAGGGAATAAAAGGATCATCATGCTGAAAGTGTAAGGCTCTGTCCCTCTGAAGTCTCTTGTTAAGTACAAATCCTAGAAATGTTTTGTTAGAACACTTTGGCTCAAGGTCAGGAAAAACATCCGTAAACTAGAAGGACAACACCAGGGGGAAGTCTTGAGTGGCAGGCATGAGAAAAGGCATTTACTCAAGCTGGAGTTACCAGTTTGCCTCTGGGCTTCCCGGTGGCCAAAGCCAAAAGGGGAAATAGTCACAGAATGATTGCTTCAGACTTGCCACAGAATATCTTTGTTTTACAGCCTTCCCTTTTTCTCCTTTCTCTACTTCTCATGTCATTTCTTAGAAGATGGGACAACATAGAGCTCCAAGAAGGAGGCAGAGTGATGGTCTGGGTTCTGATGGGATAAAGGGAAGGGGCTGCTAATGAGGACAGGATTTCATTTGAGGTTGATGGGAATAGTCTGGAATCAGATGGTGATAATGGTTGCACAACTCTGAATATATTATAAAGACACTAGATTGTGCCCTTGAAGAAGGTGAAGAAGTATGTGAATTGTACTTTGATGAAGCTGTTAAACAAAAAAGAAATCCAAAACATTAAGACAAGTTAAATGAGTAATTTTGTTTAGAGCTGTGGAAGTTCTGAGTCAACCATTATAGACATGAGGAGGTAGCAGCCAGGATTCATGGATTTGTTCCTTCCTGGTTGGCATAAGTCAAATGCTGGTCAGATAATTGGAAAGTTTGATCCTTAAAGAAATACTCTTAACAGTTAAGTGGGGAAATGAAAACCTCTTTAAAAATGGTGTTGGCAAAATTGGAAAACTATCTGCAGAAAACTCAAACAAGACCCACAACTCAACCATACACAAAAACCAACCCAAAGTGGATCAATGACCTAGGAGTAAAATCAAGAACTATAAACTAAAAAGCTTGGAAGAACTCTAAAAGCCCTATTCCACAACATGAACAGTCTTTCAAGCATCCTGAAAAACCTACAACCAGGAGACAATAAAATAGATGAATGGGACCTTCTAAGAATCAAATCCCTATGCACATCAAAAAACTTCAACAGAGTAAAAGGAAAACCTTTCACTGGAGAAAAAATATGTGTAATGACATGTCTGATAAAGAACTTATATCTAGAATTATAGAGTACTTCAGCACCACAAGATAAAGGTAAACAATCCAAACACAAAACGGGCACAGGATATGAACAGATACTTCACCAAAGAAGACATTCAGATGGCAAACAAACACATGAAGACATGTTAAAAATCTCCAGCTCTAAGAGAGATGCAAATCAAAACTACTATGAGATATCATCTCACCCCAGTAACAATAGCAAAGTTCAACAGAGCAGCAAACAACAAATGCTGGTGAGGTTGTGGAGAAATTAAAACCCTTATTCACTGTTGGTGGGAGTGTAAAACGGTGCAACCACTACAGAAAATAGTACAGCACTTTCTCAAAGAGTTGGAAATAGAAATACCATTTGTTGACTTAGCAATTCCACTACTGGGAATATACCCTAAAGAAACTAGAACTGCCACTCAAACAGATGTCTGAACACCTATGTTTATTGCTGTGTTGTTCACAATAACAAAGAGATGGAAACAACCCAAGGTGCCCATTAACAAATTAATAGATAGAGAAGCTGTGATATATTCACACAATGGAATACTACACAGCACTGAAAAACAAGGAAGTAATAAAATATTATACAAAATCGGTGACCCTGGAGGACATTATGCTGAGTGCAATATCTAAGTCATAAAAGGACAAATACTACATAATGTCACTGTTTTAAAACAAGACTGACATGGGGGTTGGGGAAAACTAATAGAAGAGGTTATAAATAATGTGCACTGCATTGAAACAAATGAGGGAAATAACTGTTTAAAAGGAATGTATGATTAGATATTATTTGCATGGCAACAGTCCAGAGTGAGAGGTGAATAGCAAAGTGTAATAGGTGAGGGGAGGAGATTGTGCAATAATGAAAGAATTTTTTAAAAGAGAAAAGCAAACTGGGGCAGGGGAGAGTAGGGAGGAAATGTGCAACAATGAATGAATAGAAATCCAAGTTCTTGGTAAACGTTCGTTAAAATCTCAATTAAAAATTAAGAGAGGGAATACTCTCACAATGAAAAATATAGCACTCAGTGAATCAAGGGTAGGTGTTCTTTCAATACTGGTATTTTGATGGTTAATATTGCTAGGACAACTCCTTAGGTCTAAAAGAATGGAGAAATTTTTCCCATTTAAAAAAAAAAAAAAAAGAAGTATCTAAATTACTTTGTTTACCACTACTTGTAAGGGAGACTCAACCCAAACCCAAAAAACATGTCAACTGTGAATTGACTGAAAGGTAAAGACATTATATTTCTTTTTTTTTCTATAATTATATTTTATTAATTTTCATAAACATTTACAGAGATTTTGGGCTTCCACTCAT